>NC_140471.1:1156700-1571700 GCF_051167445.1 Perissodus microlepis | reverse complement strand
ACAGTCAGGCTTGTCGGGGAGTGAGGTCTTTCTAAGAGGACGTTTTTCTGGCCCTGACCTGCAGCATTTAGCTTGTATGGCCCATTAAACACTGACCTTCATACTAATGCTCACCAGAGCAGCCAATGCAACATACTCAACACCCATGCTGGAGACATAACAGAGGCACGGTGCAAACTGGTGTCTTTACTGTACAGAAATCCAATTTCAACTCGCTTCTTTCAGATTTGAGGATCTTTGTACGACTGATGAAAAATGCTCTATTTTGACAACTTTCTATAGTCGGAGCACCTCTTCGACCTAAACTTCTCTGTTAATGTTGCTTTTTCTAAGTGGTAGAGCCGTCTGCTTTCTAACACCAGCTCAGGAGGTGAATGTATGAAACACAGTGCCCCTGTATTTCTGTGAGGTGCCCCTGAATGTGACTTCTTCCACACACAGGTAATCCAATTTGACCTCACCTATGTGCATTACATCTCCTCAAAACTCTGGGACATTTCAGCAGAGGCAGCAGGCTGGAGTCAATGTTACACAGATACTAGGTCCCATGTTATCACGGTTCAGTGCTTCCAGCTGATCCGACTCGGGCTTTAGCTTCAATGGGCCATGGGAAAATTCAGTTATGAGGTTTCTGTCAGCACGTGTCTGTCTTCAAAAGACACACGATCACATTCAAAGTCTCGCTGCGATGTAATGTCTCTGTTCTCTGCTCAGCTGGATAAAAATAATTTTAAGCATTTAAAAGTTCAGTTTCAAAGGTTTTATAAGAACTCAGTGTTCCTGTAACGTCTGTTTGCTCTCACAGGAGCCGGTCACACCAGCCGCGGCAGCTTTACTCTATTGGTTTTTTGGGTGTGTATTTCTAACAGTGACGACTCTTAAATGTGCTGAATTGTTTGTCAGCTTCTACTTGCTGTAACTGCTGTTCCAGCTCACATAGGCTGAAGTGTGGAGTAATACCGAGTGTTCAGGAGGTTTTGATTTGAAAAGAGTTATCTGACCCACCGTGTTCATGAAATCTAGCCTGCTAACATCCCACAAGCTGTACCTGCTTGGGACTGTGTTCCTGCCATTACCTGTTTTATTTCATCTGCTTGTTTGATATCTTAGTTAGCTCTGTTTTAACCACCAGGTTTCTTCCCGTCTGTATGTACATATACGTGTGCAGCTATGCAGGGCAACTCACAAAGAAGCTGCAAGCAAAGGTGACTGCAATAACAGCATCATCCTCAGAGAGGAAACAGCATTTGATGATGATGATTACTGTTAATGCTTTACAGTCACTGTGATTCCAGAATTTTGTCATGTATGGACTTTGGTTTTCACATTTCTTCCTTGCTGTTTGATAATAAGGTGCATTAAACCGAGGCTGTAACTGTAGTTGAGTTTTTGCAGGGTTAACCTCTCTATTTGGTGAAATCTGACTATATGGGAGGACTAAGAGAAAAACGTCAGTATTGCACTGAGCCTTAGGGAATACATGCATGAAAAAAATGCAATTAATGGGCCCCTATAGTTCTACATGTCGTCATCGCTGGGCCTGTGTCTTCTGTGACAGTCTCAATATGTCTCGCGACTAACATTCCTGACACAGAGCCTGAAAATTCAAATCTCAAACACAAAATGCAGGGATATGAAGTGTGTCCACTGACAGACGCTGATAAGCTGGATCATGGGGAAGCATGTTTTGCGGTTTGTCGGCAGCATCTTTAACTTTGATTTTGACGGCTGGTTATTTAGTGTGTTTTTTACAAGTTTGCCCACCTATTTGCAAACAGCATGCTTAATATTAATGTACATTTGTGTTGTCCCAGGATAAAAGACTCTAATGGATGTTTGATGCAATGCTTACACTGAATGTTTCAGCAGGTCCATTGCATTCTGTAATGAAAGCTTGATGCCTCCTGAACACACACAAGTGGCCGGCGGGTGGCAAAAAAGGAACAACCTGTCCCACAGGCCGATTAATCACAGAGCAGTAAAGGACTGTGGTGCTAATGGGGCATTCTGTGTCCGCTCTACATGTGGACTGGATAAGTGTGGGAGGCAGTCAGCGTAATGCAAAGACACACCGACGAGCCCAGAGCTCAGAGTCTCCTCGTTCTCTTCACGTGTGTCGTGTAAATCCAACACAGCTCCACCAGCAGAAAATCAATTTGCACTTCATCACTTCCTATTAATGAATTCAAGAAATGTTCACCGTGGCTTTAATTACACAGAATCCTTTTACTATATTTATTTTCAATGAATAAACGACGTGATGTTGTTAAGAAGAAGCACCTGTGTTTATGTTAAAACACTTTGTGCATTCTGCGTATGTCTGTGTTTGTATGTGGCTTTACGTCTGTTCCACACCGTGACCTGATGGATGAAATTCAACAAAAAGTTGACCTTTGTTCAATTATTTTCGTCACTATTTTAGCCACACTGTTCGGTGAAATCAGTGGCTTTAAGCTTTTGCAAGCATCGCATTCAAGTCTGTAAATTAGTCAATTCAACTTGTATTTAAAATAATTCGAGAATATAATTTAATGTAATAAAATGATGCAGCTACAAAATCATGGGGGTTGGAAGATGTCCTGCCTGCATATCATTTAGCATGAATGTGTTAGAAAAACCATATGTGGTTCCTTTGTTGTATTCTAAAGCATCCAGATGTGTTTCTGAGCGTCAGCACAGAGTTAAAGCGTATGAATATTATTCTTTGTATAAAAGAAATAATAAGTGTAATTTCACAAAAATCACCACATCAGTACATCACACCTGAAATCACCTCATTAAACACACGGGGTGGGATAAGCACATCGCTCCTGTTAACATCTGTGAATGTTTACGCTGGTAATTTTGTTACACACTGCCCACTCCCTTAAACTTGTAGGCCATTCATAAATTCGTTCTGTGCAGCAGGTCTGTGCCAACTCTCTGAACACACGACCCTTACGCCAAATTTCTTGTTACTCTGCAAATAACAGTCAGAAGAGCAGAGCAGGGACAGGGAGAAACAGCGAGTCTCCAACAGGTGGGGAT
The DNA here is from genome assembly GCF_051167445.1 of Perissodus microlepis. Classification (NCBI taxonomy): domain Eukaryota; kingdom Metazoa; phylum Chordata; class Actinopteri; order Cichliformes; family Cichlidae; genus Perissodus; species Perissodus microlepis. Next base: position 1,568,673 of record NC_140471.1, on the reverse strand, counting down.
GGAGCAACATCATTTATGGGGTGAAAACACAGCAGTGAAACTTTTGAACAGAAGACAGAAAAGAAGCAGCTTACCAAATCTCAGGACATGTGGCATCCCATGTAAAAGCCCCACACAGTGTGTCAGCAGCAGTAGAAGCTTGACGGTGCACCTGAGCCTGGCTTTAAATATCAGGTGGGGGATCTTCATGGTGCTTGTTTGGTGCGCTGGATTTAAATCCCTGGATCGGTATATTCCTCTGTATTGTTTTCTCTTTAACCCCTACGACGTGAATTCAGGCAGCTGTAAGATCAAGGCATGATCTTCACCAGCGGGCTGAGCAGCGGTTTTCCCACATCCATTTGGCAAGAGGGGAAAAAATCAGTACGAGTCCAGCTCACTGCGCCAAGAAGAAAAAGCCCTCAGCTGAGGAAAAGGATGGTGAATGTGGAGGTGGTGGTGTCGGGGCATCCATGCTAGGCAGGGAAATCCATTTACTGAAAGACAAAGGAAGAGATAGAAGAGGGTGAGAGTTGGGGCTGGGGGGAGGGGGTGGGGGGTTACCGAAGTGACAAAGTGAGAGTGAAAGACAGTGAAGCGGTCTGAGCAGCCTCCCCAGTCCGAGCTCCTCCCGCTGCACTGCCGCACAGCATCTGACGTCGAGCGCATAGGATGGACAGGGTTTACTGCTGCTCACACTTCACTCTTGGATCTGTGTCCCCTACCCAAAGTGCCATACCTCCCGCACTCCTTTCCCTGCTGTATCCCCGGCCAGATTGCCAGCCGCCGCGCTGACGTTTCTCCGGTTCGGCTCAATCTCCGTCGGCCGAACGCCGTCGTGCACAGCCCCATAAAAGCCAAGCCATGAATTCGAAATGATCGCCAGTGTTTGATCGAAGTCATTCAAGCACGGACTGCGTGGGCTCCATGTGTGAAGCAAAGCTGTCACTGTAACTCAGCGTGATGAATAGGCTGCGCTCGGCGCGCCGGTGTTTCAGCACTCGACTTCTGTCTTTGGAATTACTTTTCCTTTTTTGAAATTCGATTCTTCTCAGACCGAGACTGGGCAACCTGTTAGACACAAGCCTCGATATCAAATTTACATTTCATGTGTTTCGTGCCTGACTCTGGAGGCACTGCCGTTTTATACCAGCACAGAATTATTGAAGGTGAAGTCCGTGAACGCTCTCTATTAGGATGGCATTTAGAAATGAAACAATATACTCAGCTAACATTTTAACAAGAGTCACAGGATTTTTAGGCAAAAAAGCCCCAAAAAACTAAATGTATTTGTTTCCAAAATTTCAGTTAGAATTTCAGTCATCATATGAATGTGCTGCATAATTTCCGAAACTTATAGATTATAAACGCAGACGCGGTGAAGGTGTACGGAAGTGGGGATAATTTAAAATGCATTGAATAAAAATATCTTCGCTCCAATCCCAGCTGCCAACCACTGAAAATACAAGGTAAATAAGGTAATGATGACGGAGTGCTAACACGGACTTTCTTCGTGGGCTTTAACGTTTAGGCCACGCCGTCCGCATTTTAGTCTCGCTTTGAGTTTTCCACAGCGCAGACACCGCCTGTGTTTCACGTCCAGCTTTTCATTGCGGCTATTTCAGCACCTGAACAGAGAATATGTTTTAAAGCAGGAGATACCCCGAGTGTGTTTCAGCACCACGAACAGAGGCTTGATTTCAAACACTCCGAGGCTTCAGCAGGAGATCACTGGCTTTCACATATGCTCCCGTTATGATGCCAGCTTCCTCTGCTCGCTTGCCTCCTTAATTAGCAGAGATGTTCTGTTTGGACTGATGATCCATAGTTTGGGTCAGGGTTATCTTGGTACTCCTAAGCGTCTGATTCCATATTTGCAATCATTTGTTGTTTGCAACACAGAAAACTACTGCTGTGCCCGCCATTTATAGACATGCAGGTGGGTGTGCAGAAGGTAAATGTAAAACGATTCTGGTGAATATTGTGTGAGGGCCATTACACCTCACCTGTCACACCAAATAACTGATATTACTACTGTATTACTATTGGCTGTTATTGTAACATTGTTTGTCATTTCATCCTCAGATTTCACAGGACGTTACTATGTTTGCTAAATCAAAAGGAAATTACAATCTCGAGTTAAAAGCTGGACACAAAGGTCGGGAGAAAAACAAGAGGCAGCTTTGCAAACTAATGTAGAGAAGTGCTGGTGGACTGCACAGGTAAAAATGACCTCACACTTGGCACCAGCACACAGACTCATCCGGATGTCTCCTATTTTCACAGACAGACTTACAGGTCAACAAATGTCCCTTTGTGCATTTGGAAAGGGCGTAAAGAGCGCATGAGAGGAGCCTCTCCACCGGCAGCACTGCCCGATGATAAAGTTGATTTACAGCTAATGCGCTTGTGGACTGTGGGTTTCAAATGTGCGGCTCATCTCGTGAGTTTCCATCAAACCGCGCGAACTAGAGACGTTATTTACAGATCATTCATAAAGTGGATCACGGCGGAAATTTAACGACCCTTGTAATGTCTTACGAGCCCACAGCAGTAAGAGCACCAGGCCGAGAACGAGGAGAAAGAGGAGGAGGTAGCCGTAAGGTGACAAGCATCTCTACACAGAGGTCGTGCATAAACATGGGAGGTCACTTTCCTTCAGAGTTTCTGAAGCACAAATCAGAGCCGTGTTTGAGACATGGACATCGTTCTTTCTAAAGGTGAGCCGATTTGTCTGGATAAAGTGCACGGACCAACTTCAAACCGCGCCTGAGGCGTCAGCGGCGGAGGTTGGAAAACGACGCGAAAAAGCTTCTACCTGGGTCTGATCTGTTTCCACACGACCTGACCTGTTCCTGAACAAATCCAGAGGATCGCATTTGAAGCGTGAAATAAGTGTAAAGTTTGGAGAAAAAGCGTGCCTACCTTAGAGCGTGAGCAGAGAAGAGTCATCAAAGCAGCACAAAGAAGTTGATTTGTTTCTATGGAAGAACCGTGTCGCTTCCCCCGCGCTCTCATCTGGTAGCGCTGAGCTCCGGCCGTAGGGGAGACACGCCTCCTGTCGGACGGCAGGACGCACTGCTTAAAGCAACAGGGGGACGCTCCGGACTGAAGGCTCACCGACACCGAGTCTGCAGCTTCCCCCAGCGGGGCGACTGCCTGTCAGCTCAGACTGAGGCTCCAATCCTTTAGATGCCCATATGAACAAAACCGCACTGATCTACCTACACCTTACAGTTTGGGGTTGTGGCAGTGACCACAGGACATACCGGCTCGGTAAGCCTGATCCCGTAGATTGCTTAAATGCCACGAGGCTGAATAAATGCGCATCACAATGGGATGAAGATTGCCTTCATTAAGTACTAAGAGCTACTTTGTCTTTATTCTCCCGCAGGTATCATTTCATGCAGCAGTGTGCAGTTGAATCTCAAACTGTGACAGTAAGGTTTCCAAAAGAATTTAAAGAAGGGATTTTCTACCGCCGGGGCCTCGCTGCTGCAGAGCCCCGTGTTTAGTGGCTCAGTGAATACTGAGCTTGGTGGACCCAGCGCAGCTGGCTGCTTCAGTCCGGTCACATATTTGCACTTCAAATGTGCACTGCGTGTGGAAAATACTTACTCCGTAAATTACATTTTATTGTAAAAAAACAAAAAACAAAACAGAAATCAGTGTTTGGTGGTTAAAAAAGTAGAAGTTTCCTAAATTAACTGCTAAGAGTACCATATGGTTTTTGGAGAACTTAATGCAAGAGAGGACACAATTAATTTTGCATTTGTGTTTCATGTTTACTATTTATTCCTTGTGGAAAGAACACAATGAAGCCTCCTATCAGTTCTATAAACTGAAGGCAGAGGGTCGTTTTTTATTACGTTACATTAAATATACAAATTATACTGCAGTGCTGAGAGTAACAGTGATGGGAAACCTTTTTAGATTTTCCATATAACAGCACTAAAAATGTGACAGTCGCATTATGAAAACATTTTGTTAGCAGCAAGATTCCCCATCAACACTGTCAGAATTCACTGGCTTCAGAAATGCACCAACTTACCTGTTTAATAACCAAAAATATTAGTTTAAAATAATTAAACCAACTGTGAAAATACAAAAAAATGAATAAATTAGATTAGATTAGATTAGATTAGATGAAACTTTATTAATCCCTCGGGTGGGTTCCTCCGGGAAATTCAGTTTCCAGTAGCAAAGCACCGAAAGAAGTTTCATGTTACAGATACATTAAGGGAAAAGAGAGTAAGGATATAAGCATAAATACACCATATATACACATATACACATATATAGATACAGAATATACAATATGGATAAATAGGATTGCTCATTTGAGTGAGTATATTGCACAGTGATTATTGCACAGTCAAATATAAGAAAAAAGACAAAACAAAAAACAAATATTGCAAATATTGCACAGTGTAGAAAAGCACCTACAGCTCAGTTGTTCCCGCCCTCCCTTGTCCTCCTGTTTCTCCTCCCTCTCCCCTCCAGTGAGGAGTTAAACAGTCTGATGGCGTGTGGGACAAAGGAGTTTTTAAGTCTGTTGGTTTTTGACTTTGGGAGAAGCAGCCTGTCGCTGAATAGGCTCCTCTGATTGTTTACGACCGTGTGCAGAGGATGCCCGGCATTGTTCATAATGTCCATCAGTTTCTTTAAGGTCCTCTTCTCTGCCACTGTCACCAGAGTGTCCAGCTTCATGCCGACCACAGAGCCAGCCTTCCTGATTAGTTTCTCCAGTCTGGATGAGTCCCTCTTTGCTGTGCTGCTCCCCCAGCACACCACAGCATAGAAAAGGACTCCTGCGACCACTGACTGGTAAAACATCCTCAGGAGCTTCCTGCAGATGTTGAAAGACCTCAGCCTCCTGAGGAAGTACAGTCGGCTTTGGCCTTTTTTATACAGGTTCTGCGTGTTGCATGACCAGTCCAGTTTGTTGTCCACCCACAGCCCGAGGTACTTGTATGTGTTGACCACCTCCACCTCCTCTCCCTCTATCTGAACTGGCAGTGGACCTGGTCTGGACCTCCCGAAATCCACAACCAGTTCCTTGGTCTTTGAAGTGTTGAGTTGCAGGTGGTTTGTGTGACTCCATGTGACAAAGTTCCTCACCAGGCTCCTGTACTCCTCTTCCTGGTCATCCCAGATACACCCCATGATGGCCGTGTCGTCTGCAAACTTCTGAATGTGGCATAATTCAGAGTTGTAGCAGAAGTCAGAGGTGTACAGGGTGAAGAGAAGAGGGGACAGCACAGTTCCCTGTGGTGCTCCTGTGCTGCTGACCACAGTGTCAGATGTGATGTCCTTCAGCCTGACGTACTGTGGCCTGTCGGTGAGGTAGTCGGAGATCCAAGCGACCAGGCAGGGGTCCACCTGCATCCTGTTTAGTTTCTCCTGGAGCAGACAGGGCCGGATGGTATTAAAGGCACTGGAAAAGTCAAGAAACAGGATCCTGACCGTGCCTTTTCCCCCATCCAGGTGTGAGTGGGCTCTGTGTAGGAGGTACAGGATGGCATCCTCCACACCGACATCCGCCTTGTAGGCCAACTGTAGTGGGTCCTGGGCATGTTGTACCTGTGGTCGGAGGAGGTTGAGGAAGAGCCGCTCTAGAGTCTTCATAAGATGTGACGTCAGTGCCACCGGTCGGAAGTCATTCAGCTCATTGGGCCGGTTCTTTTTGGGGACCGGGACGATGCAGGATGTCTTCCATAGGGCGGGCACTCTCCCCAGTCGCAGGCTGAGGTTGAAGACTTGTTGTAGCGGCTCCATGTACACACATGTACACACAGATAAAATAAAATATCCAACTTACTATGAAAGTAAAAATGTGAAACTTTTTAATTCTGAAAGAAACAAAACAGAATTTACAACATGTTTAAATTAAGTAAATAATAAAAATGATTTTCATTGTTGTTGTTAAAGCAGATTAACTAGGAAAATATAACATTTCTGCACCAAGAAGGTACTGACCACATGGACATGATGCTAGTGTGCCATCAGAGCATCACATCATCATTGTGTTGACCCGTTAGAGAGACACTGCACACCGTGAAGCCTCATCAGCAAAGCACCCTCACATTCTCAGCTTTGTATTGTAACACAAGCTGGCTGTCTCACACATACGACCCACTCCTGTTTGTTTTACACATCACTGCTGCCTGCTGTGATGTGTTTCTGATGTTTTTAATGTGTCATTTTGGTCACAATTGTGAAAGCTGTTTCTTAAAAATAAATTTCAAAATGGTCAAATGAATACAAAAGTACTGAAGTCCTTGAAAATCCTTGGAATCAACAAGCAATGTGCAAACAACCTTGGCCTGAATTCCCTTTTAAACCAAAAACAGCAAAACGAGTCGCTTAGAAGATCCAACTACTCAAAAAAAACATAAATAAAAGACAGACAGAGGACTAAAATATAACTCGCCAGGGCTGAGCTTCATACTTTAACTGAGTCAAAAAAAGAAATCCAATCTGCAGATAAGAGGGGCGATTATGATCATGGATGTAAACTGTTAATGGACTCAGATGCTTTTGAATGTTGAGAGAACTATGAAGAGCTTAGAAGTCATCCACTAAATTAAATGTCTGTGGATCTCGCTGTGAGTTTGAATTTTATTCAGAACAATATTCAGTCATTTATGGGAATCCAAAGATGCAAAAATGTAAATAATTCCCACCGAGAGCTGTTGAATAATCCACAGAAGCTCTAACAAAGTGTGCGGATTACCTGGATGATACTGTAGCATCAACACCTTCCTTCTTGAAAGAAAGAAAAAGATGCACTAACCTGCTTGGAAGGTTACATTGTAGACAATCCCACAATACCCGTATCCATGGAAGAGTCTATGATTGCATCCCAAATGAAACAGGTTTCACCTCTAAATATCTTTCCCAACGACACTCCAACAAATTACTCAAATTTTTACAAATGCTCACTGTAGTTTTACCAAATAATTATCTCAGGTCAGCTACTTTGTACAGGTTAAGGGGAGCAGCTGCTACAACACATGTATCCCTGATTGTGGCACAGTGGGAGACAATCTACAGCACAAATGTGAACTGACTCAGATCAAAGAGAAAGATGTAGAAATGACATGTGACTTAAACACTGTAAGTATTTTAGATGTAGCCAGCGCTAAACAGAAACTATTTCTCTATGGAAACCAGTGGAAAGTATCTCTTGTCTACAGCAACACCATGGAAAACATGACAGGGTGAGCAATTTACACGCCTTAGGAGGAACAGTGTGGCAAAGGAGATGAAATCAAGATTCAAAGAAAGAAAGAACCATCCCTCCATCATCAACAGAGCATCAACATGCTCTAAAATCCCAACTGCCACAAAGAAAGAATAACTTTCATCGCTGAGTTTAACCATTGCAATCAGAAACATAACTGGCACTGGCACATCTTAAAAGGAGAACCATCTCCCCTTCTGTCATTTTGAGAGCTCATTTATCCTTTCACTCAAACAGTCCTGTCGTGACAGTGTTTGTTTCCTGGTTCGGGGCAGTGCTAAGGGTGTCTGACTGGCACAGCTGCCAGTTGTGTCTCCTATTTTACAGTAGTGCCGTGGGACAGATGTGTGTGATGTAACAACCCTTATTATGGCATAGCACCTCTACGGGGTGTCGTCATATTACTGTAGTAGTTGGAGTCTCCTACAGTGAGGGCAGGGGCAGCCATTACAGTCCAGCACGCTGCTCTCCGTGCATCTGTTTTAGAGAGACCTTACCACTGTAACGGGCTGGCGGCAGGAACCACCTAACCCTGGAACATGTTTGTATGAATGTGTAGAGCCGCGGAGACCGAGACCTTCCTTGCCAGACCGCCGTTACAGTGGCTGGTGATTGGAAGCTGCAACAGCAACCTGAAGCTAACGTGTCATGCACAAAGCAGCTCAGTGCAAAATCTTTGTGAAACCACAATGAATCATGTAATGATCTGGAAGTGCTGTTTCGTCTGTTTATGTCACGGCGTTTCGACAATGGCAGACATTTACACTGGCCTCCAGGTAGTCTCAACACTAGGACGTCGGCCCCGTCCCATGAGGCTGTTGCAAGCGATGCACAGATTGCATCAGAGCTGGCCACAATGGACTGGGAGGGGGTAGCAGTGCAGCAACAGTAGCTTGAGATGCATCTCCCTGGAGGACATCCTCGCTGCTTCTGTGACTCTTGTATGGGGAGAGAAGATCGGCCATAAGCCTTCACCCAGAAGCCCAATGACACACCAGCTAGGAGGCTGCAGTCAGGGACATCTGAGTGAGAGATCCACATGATAGTTCAGGTGGTCCTGGAGAAGTTCAGGGTGCACTCACGATAGTTAGGGTCATGTGGAGTCTGTGCCACGATGATGGAAGCAGTCTTGTGATGACACTCTAGCTTGGCCTCAACCAAGTGTTAAAAATTGATGGTCACATGGTGTGCACTGATGCAGTACAGTCATAGCATTATGTGATAATGAGGCGTGACACCTGCACTGGAGAAGACACCCTGGTGTGGGTGAAAGGCAGCGATGAGATGGACCCATGGTCCTATAGATTACCCAACATGATGTACTGGAGATGAGAGTAATAGATGACTCACAGAGAGCATGTTGTTCTTATGATGAAGAAAGATGGGTCTATACAGTTCTGTGTAGACTGCCACAGCAAGACAGAGGTGTCACAGTTTGATGTGTATCCATGCCTCAGGTTCACTCCTGATGAAGCTCTAACAGCAACCTAAAGCTGGGCACCGTCGTACAAAGCGGTACAGAACCATGCAATGACCTGCAAACACTGTTTCCTCTGTGTATACGCTGAGGTTCCTGCAGTGGCAGACATGCTACAAAACCTCATTACACTTCTAAACTATTGTGCAGTACAATGTACAATATGACTGCAAATCAACAGCAGTCATCTAAATTCTTAAATGCTTCTGTGTCCAAGTTTACATTGGACAAACAAAGAGCACACAATAAATTTCAGAACATAAAACATCCATCCATACTGGGAGCCATCCGTACTGGGAGCCATCCATACTGGGAGCCATCCATACTGGGAAGTATGCCATAGCCAAACACTATCATGGGGCCAAACAAGGCCACTCTGCAACTCTATGTTTCACTGAGCTTGAACATGTAACTCTTCCAGCAATCAGTCAATCCAAAATATAACCTCAGACGCAATCACACTGCTGTGTTTGTGTAACTGTTATTGCATTGTTGGATATGAGACCAGGAGGCGAATTATCGTGTGATTTTATTTCCACAAATTACTAAAACCTTTTTGGTTTTATGATCTGATGAAGACCATGAGGCAGAAACAGTATATTTGTTGGCCAAATGAAATGGTCATATTGAGATTTGTCAACTATTTTGTGTTATGACAAAACTCCAGGAAAAACTCCACACTGCAAGAAAAAAATGATCATGTGTTGCAATCTCCTACATTTATACGTCATAAAGTAACTGAATATTTTTAATGCTAATTACTTGCTGCCCTCATGCACAAGCAGACAAAGACAGCTGTAGTGATAGATGTAGCTATATGAAGAGACAACAACATCAGGAACACGAGAAGCTGGAGAAGTACGAAGGGCTCAGAGAGGAGCTCCAGAAAATCCCACAGGATCTCAGCTCGGTCATTCTCAACCACCTTTAGGGGCGTGATTCATTTTGACCTTGGAATGTCCAGGTTACACTCAGCACAGATGTTCCTGTTTATATATGGCAGCCGCTCAGTTATGGTGTCCCATGTAAGACCTGCCGGGTAGCGTCTTGCACCCTTCTGTTATGTGCAGGGGCATCTTTGCACAGCCTGCACCCGGGGTCCTGCCTGATTTGGTAGAGCCTCTGTCGAGCTTGTCCTTTCTGCTGCTTCAGTCCAGCTTTGTCCAGTCTTTGGTAGGATGATTCAATATCAGTCACTTCTTCTGCAGGTGGTACATGCCATGCAGGGGCTGTCTTTCCATGATTCTTCCTCTTCTTTCTCAGGTTTTTGCTGTCTGAGGTATTCACTAATCACAAGATCAGTTGTGGCCATCGTTCTGGTGTACTCATCTTTAATTTCATCCTGGATCGTAGTTCTAACCATTATTTATATATCTATAGATATAGATATAGATATACATATATAATATATTTATTACACCGACATCAACAGTCTATATATATCTATATAGATAGATAGATAGATAGATAGATAGATAGATAAGATAAGATAACTCTTTATTGTCATTGCACAGTCATACATAGTACAATAGTACAATGAAATTGGAAAACTGTCCTACGTCGGCACTACATGTAACACAACACAACACGATACGACACAAACAACACAACACAGTATAATAACTTAGTAATAAAAAAGAAGAATAAGTGTATTTGTATTGCACACTGTTATTATTGCACATTAATTATTATTGCACCTTGTTATAAATATAAATATTATTATTATTACTGTTTTTTAGATAGACAGACATGTATGCACATGTGTGTGTTGACAAAAACACCCGCACCGCAGGCATAACAAACACTTCACCTTTGTTACAGAAGCATGTGATGATATGTCAGCATTAGAGAAAATAATTTGTGAAAAACGCTGACACATCTTGATTTGCATTGAAACAGACATAATTACATCCCATGCTTTGCTGTGTCCTTTCTTGTTTGTGGTTTTTTGGATCCAATTCCTGAATTCACTGCTTGATATAAACAGTATTTTAGCTCTGGGCCAATCAAAATGCAGGATGAGAAATGGAGGGAACAAAATGAGTCCATCAGACAGAAATAACTGCATCCATCACAGACGTACAATTTGGTGGTGGAGGAGCACATCCCTGCAGTGATGAAGGCCTGATCTGAAGCCACAGTCTGGAGTTGAAATGAAAGGGAGCTTTGATTGCTCCCCTCCCCTCCTGCCCACCACAGTGTGCAGCATGAAAAGTTGAATTGTGGGGGCTACAAATAAATAGTCAATGACAGCTCTGTGATCCAACAACCTCCACTACTCTTACCCATGGGACATAAAAGGCATCTGAAACCCTTGAATAAGATAAAAAAGAATAGGATATGAGAAAATACTATTTAGAGATGAATAATTCTGTCTGACAGAGTGCTGCAGTGATCACTGATTAATGCTGGCTTCCAGAAATGAAGGTAATGGGGACAATACAGCCTCTGAAAGGAACTTTTTTAATGAAGCAATCGACGTATTAACCTCTTCACAATCACCAGGTCATCAGGGGTTTGTCTGTGGTCAGGGTGGGCTTTTAGCCACTAATCATTAGCTGTCTTCTGCATTAACCTTTTCCATATGATTCTTTTAACAAATGAAAAATATATTTTTAAAAGATTCTGAGCAATCTCAAACCCGCCTCTGAACCTGTGTTTTTCCTTGTTTCCTCTTCCCTTTAGAAGAGATGCTTAGAGCTGCTGCAGACCACTGCTACAGATTTTTGATGGGACCTGGTGCCTGTTATTATTTTTTATTATTATTAAATTCTTTGAATCTGTGAAGAGGTTGCTTTCCCATCTGTCACTGAACAGAGCCTGTATTTATCCAGATACGAGTGTTCACTTTTGGTCAGCCTGATCGTGCTGTAATATAACTGTTGCAGTTTCTGCAAAGCCCCTCTTCTCTTACAGTAACTGTCGGAGTTCCAGTATCACAGTATAATTTGCTAAGCCATGTCTTACTAGGAGTGGAACCCAGCAGCAGGCCAAACTGATCAGCTGACCTCAATACTGTGACTCATCCAGCTAAAAACACTTCATACACAGGCATGTTTGTAATCATCGTGCACTCTATTAATCTGCAGCCCAACATTATTCATCTAAGTTCAAACTCCAGTGTATTTGTATGTAGAGTTGCTGGTAACTACGTACTGCTGCCTAAAACAAGCATCCATATGTCCATCCGTGTCAAGCATGAACGAGCGGACTCAAGCGCAGGACCGAAAGATCTTAAAGTAACAACGAAGTTTATTTACGCAACACCAACTGATATATACAATGTGAGGCGGAATGGGCTCCGGAAAATCCAGGAGAAGAAAGGGTCACATCACTCATGCCACTCTGCCAACACTCTATATATATATATATAAGTAGTGGCTGGACATGCAGCAGGTGAGTGATTAGTTGCAGGTGCATGGCTCAAAGGCGGGAACCCGCAGTGAGCTCCACTCAGGTGAGGAGCGAGAGAGAGAAACTAACAATAAGAATCCTGAGTGAGATTGCCGGGAGACACGGAGGCCCGTGACAATCCGTATATGTGTGCTGGAGCCAATCCACCAGGTATCATTGGGTCCAGGAACAACACATAAAGACAACCTCTCACTGTCGCCTGCATACTTTGGGCAAATTCTGAATCACCATTTATTCTCACTTACATGTCTTTGGACTGAAGCTGGATGGCCCAAAGAGACCAACTTAGTCCAAGGAAATAGTGCTAAACCGCTGCACCACAGGTCATAAGTAAGCAGCCTGAAAGTAGTATTACCCATGACTGGTTCTAGTGCTGTGGAGTGATCAAAGTGAAGTAAAGCGAAGCTTTCATGTGGAATAATTACATACAAAGATGCAAAACAGTTTACACTGGGCAAGACAGGTGTTGTGGAAGTTTTCCATTAAATAAACTGCATGAGTGTGAGACATGCTAAAGTCCAGTGGCACCAAGGCATTATACAATAAAATAATGTGAATAATACATAAATAAAAGAAATTCCTATACACAGGCAAGCTGAAAATATTTCACTTGATCAGCTGAGATTTTCCTTCACACTGAAGATTTTTCTGATCTTGTTGATTCTGAATGAATCAACTTGTTTATGTCCCACAGAGACTGAACATAAAAGGACGAGGTATAAAAGAAAGTTTTGTCTTTATTACTTTCAGTGTATTAAAAAGTGCAAAAGCAAATTCAATTTGCTGGATTTGCATAAAGTGTAACAGAATCCAGAAACAGGGGCAAATCCAATTCAGTGTAATTCAGTTTTATTTATAGAGCACCAAATCACAACACAAGTGCATAACCGATCAAAAACCAATCAAGATAACCACAAGGCTCACAGGGATGGATCTAGCAAAGTGCGGCCTTCTAGCCGATATTTGATGGAACACGGATCTCACTGGATCGCTCCAAAATCCAGAACAGAATTTAAAATCCTTCGCCCCAATACAACACTTTGCTCTCAGACTGCTGGCTTTCTTGTGGTTGTTCAGGTATTACACAGTATGATGGAAGGCAGAGCTTCCAGGCCCATCCTCTGTGGAACCAGCTCCCAGCTTGGATTCAGGTGATCTGTCTTTTAACATCAGGCTTAAACGTTTCCTTTTTGATAAAGCTCGTCGTTAGGGCTCGACCAAGTGACCCTGAACCCTTCCTTAGTTATGTTGCAATAGATCAAGGCTGCTGGGGGCTTCTTCTACACTCACCTTTTTTCCAAAGCGGTGTTTGTACACCACTGTGACTGAATCATTAGTTCTTATTCATCTCTGGCTCTCTTCCACAGTGTGTCTGTTGTCTTGTCTCCCACCCATCACCCATCAGCAAATACTTATAGAGGATCGTCTGACTGTTGGGAATTTCTCTGTATTATTGTGGGTTCTTGACCTCACAGCATAAAGCACTTTGAGGCAACTGTTTGGTTGCCTTAAGAAGACGTAAACAGCTATGTTACAGTCAACATAACAAAGAATTTTTGTTGACTTCCCTGTCACTGTTCACAATGAACACATTACACAACATTTTACATGAGTTTAATACAAAAACCATAGAATTTATTCTTATGCAATGATTCTTAGCAGTGAGGAAAGATTTAGAAATAAGTTCACATGAAACAAAATTAAGAGCTTTGGGGGAAGAAAAGTCTGCCAACTCAGCGTTACTTTCTCTTTAACACACACACACACACACACACACACATCTAGCTAAATGAAATAAGTTGAAGCTGTTTAATACCGTAGCCACTAAAAATGTTGCCGTACTGTAAATGCAAAATTATCTGCCTGTAACAGAAATATTACTCATTAAGCAGAAAGCATAACCCCTCACAGTCAGCCTCATGTCCTCCAGTCATCACTAAACTACACCTACATAGTGCTCAGAAAAAGAGTGAAGATGATAAGCCCTGACTAACAGCAAACATCAAATGTTTTAGATTTCCGTGCAGGACATTCATATTTTTCTCTTCCTTTTTTAAAATCTTTCTTAATGTTTCATTCTTCGTGAAACAGGGCATCGTTGTAACACAGAACAGTACACAGTAAATGCTGTGCATTTATAAAGAGCTTTTAATATCCATTCACTGCATGACAGAGTGGCGCAAACATCTACAGGAATGTGGTGACATAATAGTTCTGTGATAACATCAAATGCAGCGTCATTCCTGAGTATGTCAAAGATGTAACAAAACGTAGCTTATGTACTGTATCCTCAGATGCTAGGTCTCCAGCAGTCACTCAGCAGCTGGGTGACAAACAGTGATATTGCTGTTTGTCACTTCAACAGTACTGCTTGTAATATTTTGAGAGCAGACCCATTAGCGTCAGGTCTTGTCCATCCACTGTAGGTGAACAGCTTTGAAAGGAATCAACTGGGTTTGTTGTGTTGTTGGAACACACAAAAAACGCAGCAGTGGATGGTTTTAATTTAGCAATATTTAATATTCACTATAAAAAATTTCTCATCCACCTGTTCATACACACAGTTTATCTCTTCCAGTAGTAAACTGGCATATGGAGACAACAGTGACTGAGCTGCTAAGTGAACAACCTTGTCTATGACCTGAGACACAGATGCCCTTTTCAGAAGTGTGATGAAGTATAATGTTCTACTATTTTACAAGAAAAGAGGAAAAAGTTGTAAATATAAAGTCTTGCTGAAGTCTAAAATCTTGCCTATGGCAATTAAAACCTTAAGGGCCATTTCTGTGTAAATAAATCAATCCACTCATATACACTTACTTCCTCTGCTACAGACAGGTGACAAATTGAAGTAAGAACCTGAACCTTAATCAACACTCAAAATGAGAGTTGTTGGAATGCTGTGGGGATTTTACAACAGCAACACCAGGCAGGTATCCAAAACTGAAAAAAGCAAGGTAGCTGGATAGCACACAAATGCTGAACTGAGCACAGGGAGGAAACAGGCTGAGACTGACAGAGAAGGATGACAACTTAGAGATTTCACTGGGGTGGGAAGGTAGGAAAGGTAGATCTAAGAGCCATAACCTGTCCAGTGAACTAGATGGTGGAGACCCCAGCCCCTACGATGGACAGTCAATATAGTCTTCTGACTATAAAGGATGGCTGCATGTCAATCAAGCAGGTGGAGGGAAATTGGAAGGTGAGTTGATGGAGACAGTTTCCATTATGAGACAGAATGTAACCACCCTGTGGTTTTTAGCAACTTTAAACCCCATTTCAAAGGCACCAATAAAACATGGACATGATTTTTAGACTACTTTTCCAAAGGAATGTCTTTGCAGGATGGCCCAAGTGTTTGCTATAAGTAGGGAATGTGTCCATAAAGTTCTTTATTGAAGCCCCAAAACTAATAGTGTAGACACTATTAGTTTGGTGCAGAGAAAACAAAATACCGCAGATATTCGTGATAATTTCTTGACAGGACTAGATGAAGTGGAGATGTCTGGTGAGTCGCATGGCCAAGATACTGCCAATAAGGGCTGTAATATAGAGTGGCCCAGATAATGGCCCTGTAGCGACATCTGCTTGGGAAACTAGGTCTGAATCAAGAAACCACTGCTCAACACCAGATTATACTACAACTTGGTGATTGATCCATCTGTCAACAGGTTGCTGGACCCTGTCCTCTGGCTGTCATAAGGATACACCATATGAATGACCCAGCACATAGAAACAGATAACCATGCCCTTAAGGCTGGTTTTGAATCACCAGTTACTCTAACATATACTCAAACACATGGGTCCTGGGGTTGCCTTGGAACACTTACATAACTTCCCCTTGGGATCAATAAAGTATTCTGATTCTGAGTCTGATGCAGAACACCTCACGTAAAAGGTGCTTGAGAGCCATCCTTTCACATGACATCCTATCACTCAGTGTTTTTATTGGAGATTATGTATCAGAATTTCAAGAGCAGGACCACGCCTCCAAACACGCTCCTTCCGGTTGTCATCTATATAGGTTCCCCCAGTTCTGCAAGCTGTTCATTCTCGTTTACGTGCCCCACCCTCCCTCCTTGTTCTCCATTCTTTAACGTCTTCATTTCTATTTAGTGCATGGGGATCTGCCAGGCCCAGGAGCCGTCGCCAGTCCCCTTCGAGGGCTTCCCCAAACCGCAGCTCAATTCATGTCAAAGCATTTACCTTTACCTACTAAAACACTGTCAAACCTAAAATGAGGACGTGGGCCCAGCTAGTGAATTTACAGTGAAAAATTCAATAACAAAAGACAACAGAAAGATTTTGTAGGTCCTAAGCAGAAAGATTCACGACTTCCTGGCTGATCAGGAACAGCTGATGACACAATCACCCACAGGTGAGGAAACCAGCCCAGGTGCTGACTGCCTGCAGCTGGAGAAAGACCCACTTCTAAAACACAGGGTGTGGTTAGTGTACACACAAAAACAAAGAGAGAGAAAGGGTGAGAGAGACAGAGAATATATCCCACCCAGCAGCCTAGAGGGAGCAGAGAATCCCAGACCTCCCTCTCCCCAGCCACCTCCTCCAGCTTGTCCGGGGGAACAACAAGGCGTTCCCAGGCCAGCCGAGAGATATAATCTCTCCAGCGTGTCTTGGGTTTCCCCTGGGGCCCCGATGTGGGCACTCCGCCCTTTTCCAGCTGAGGACCCTGGCCTCAGATTTGGTGGTGCTGATACTCATTCCCACCGCTTCACACTCAGCTGCTAATATGTCTGTGAAGGTTCTCAGTCATCCAGGTCATCGTAGTCAAAGGAGCTTGCAAAGAAAAGCGTCTGGACTTCTTTAAGTTACTTGAAGACGTTTCACCTCTCATCCGAGAAGCTTCTTCAGTTCTAAGGTCAAATGGTGGAGAGTCCCAGATTTAAACCTAGTGGGAGTGTCCCCCCACAGAGGGACAAAAGGACCCTCTGATGATCCTGTATTCGCCTGAGACAAGGTGTGAAACTGGGTGTGGGTCCCAATCAGCCAGAGTTTCGGGTGAGTTCATTGTGAAACCTGGCCCCACCTTGTCATGCGAATTCCTGAGGTCAGATGGCCCAGGATGTGAGTGGGCGTTAAGGCGTCTGGGAGGGAACTCAAAACTGGATTATAGATGGCACAGAGTTGGTGTCGTAAACCCCCGCCTCTGTTCAAAGATGGTCGCTCACAGTGGACATAGATGGCTTCTTTCACTCCTCTTTCAAACCATCTGTCCTCTCTGTCCAAAATGTGAACACTGGCATCCTCAAAGAGTGACCTTTGACCTTTAGATGCAGATGGACAGCTGAGTCTTGTCCTGTGGAGGTGGCTCTTCTGTGTTGAACTGTTGAGTTTTGAACCAGTTTTTGTCTGAGCGTGTTGCTGGGTCTGAAGTACACCGGGATGTCATGCTTGGAGAAAACCCTCCTGAGTTTTTCTGATACACCGGCTACATAGGGGATGACAATGTTGTTGCGTCTGTCCTTCTTATCCTCCCTCGCTGGTGTCTGATCTTCTTTTCTGTGCCTCTTTGCTGACTTTAAGAACGCCCATTTAGGATAGCCGCACGTTTTGAGTGCTTCCTTTACATGTGTGTGTTCCTTCTTTTTTCCTTCAGGCTTAGAGGGAACATGTTCTGCCCGGTGGTGTAGGGTCCTAATTACTCCAAGTTTGTGTTCCAGAGGGTGATGGGATTCAAAGAGGAGGTACTGGTCCGTGTGTGTGGGCTTCCGGTAAACTTCGATGTTGAGGTTGCCGTTCTCTTCAATGTGCACGGCGCAGTCCAGGAAAGGCAAACAGTTATCCTTTGTGTCTTCCCTGGTGAACTTGATGTTTTTATCCACAGCGTTAATGTGCGCAGTGAAGGATTCCACTTCTTGTGTCTTGATTTTGACCCAGGTGTCGTCTACATATCTGTACCAGTGGCTGGGTACTCTTCCTTTGAAAGAGCCAAGAGCCTTCCTTTCCACTTCCTCCATGTAAAGGTTGGCTACAACAGGTGACACGGGGGAGCCCATGGCACAGCCATGTTTTTGTCTGTAGAAGCCTTCGTTGTATTTGAAGTATGTTGTGGTAAGGCAGAGGTCTAACAGTGTGCAGATCTGATCGGGTGTGAAGTTGGTCCTGTCCTCCAAGGAGCTGTCTTCTTGTAGTCGTTTTCTGACAGTCTCCACGGCCTCCGTGGTGGGTATGCAAGTGAAGAGAGAGACTACATCAAAGGACACCATGGTTTCATCTGGATCCAGGGTAAGTTTCTGGACCTTGTCGGTGAAGTCGGTGGAGTTCTTGATGTGGTGTGGGGTGTTCCCCACGAGAGGAGCAAGGATGGTAGCAAGGTGTTTTGCAATGTTATAAGTGGCTGAGTTTATGCTACTGACTATGGGTCTGAGTGGGACAGCTTCCTTGTGGATTTTAGGAAGTCCGTAAATGCAGGGTATGGCATCCCCTGGGTAAAGGCGGTGATATGTAAGGCGGTCAATGATTTTGTCCTTTTCAAGGTCTTGAAGGCAAGCTATAACTTTCTTTTTGTAGCTGCTTGTGGGGTCTCGCTTTAAGGCTTCGTAGGTATTGTTGTCACTGAGGAGAGTAGTGATCTTTGTGTGGTAATCTGTAGTGTTTAGGACCACGGTGCATCTTCCCTTATCAGCTGGTAAAACAGTGATGTTGTGGTCTTTGCTTAGGGAAGCGACGGCCTTCTTTTCCTGAATTGTGAGGTTGGACGGAGGGACTTTGGCACTGGATGGCTGAGACTTTCATCCTGATTTGTTCTGCTTCTGTCTGTGATAATTTATTAATCCGTATGGCAGATTCTGTGGCTGTGATGAGGTCCACTATGGGCAACTGTTGTGGAGAAATGGCAAAATTGAGTCCTTTGGCTAATACTCTCTTTCCAGGTTCAGTGAGATTCCGGTCTGAAAAGTTCTTAACCCATTTCTCCTGACTGTCTTCAGGTGTGTTTTCTTCTCTGAGTTGTGTAGGTTCAGAATGAGGAGTGAGTGTTTTTGAAAGCAAGGTGTGAAATTTCCTGCATTGTCTTTCTTTTCCTTTAGAGTGTTGGGCCCGCTGAGCTTTGTCCACAAACTTGTAAACCTCTTCTAGGATTGGAGAGGGTAGAAGGGTTTCCAGTTCCTGAAGAGTCTGGCTGATCTTGATCTGGAGGGCATAGTGAAATGGACCTGTCTTATCCTTTCACTTAAAAGGTGATTTTGTGCTCTCTGTAGAATCAAGTCTGCTCTGTATCCCCTGACAGTGGATCCAAGGCGCAGGCTCTTAGGAACAACTCTGCTTTGTCTACATCTTAGGTTGAAACGGAGATGGTTCCTATAATCCGCTAGTTTCCTTGATTCCCTTTCATACTCCCGCACCAGTTGAAGGGTGTTCCTCCCAAAATGTACGGCAATATGTCTGTGAAGGTTCTCAGTCATCCAGGTCATCGTAGTCAAAGGAGCTTGCAAAGAAAAGCGTCTGGACTTCTTTGCAAGCTCCTTTGACTACGATGTGAAAAGCAGAGATGAGATTCTGAGACCACCCAAGTGAAAGCCTTTCGCCACTTGGCTACACCTAGAAATTCTGTCCATAAGAATTATGAACAGAATCGGTGACAAAGGGCAACCCTGGTGGAGCCCATCACCCACCAGAAACAAGTTTGACTTATTGCCGGGTATGCGGACCAAGCTCTTGCAACGATTGTATAGGGATCAAATGGCCTGTAGCAATGGGCCAGACACCCCATACTTCCGGAGCACCTCCCACAGAGACACCCCGAGGGGCACGGTTGAATGCCTTCTCCAAGTCCACAAAACACATGCAGACTGGTTGGACAAACGCCAATGCACCCTCAAACATCCTCAAGAGGGTAAAAGGCTGGTCCAATGTTCCACAACCAGGACAAAAACCATATTGTTCCTCCTGTATCCGAGGTTCGACTAACAGATGGACTCTCCTTTTCAGCACCCTGACACAGACTTTCCCAGAGAGGCTGAGGAGTGTGATTCCCCTACAGTTGGAACACACTCTCCGGTGCCCCTTCTTAAAGGTGGGAACCACCACCTCGGTCTGCCAATCCAGAGGTACTGCCCCTGATCTCCACGCAACATTGTAGAGGCATGTCAATCAAGACAGCCAATCAATCAATCAATCAATCAAAGCTTTATTCGCCACATGCAGGTTGCCCTGCAGTGAAATGGGACCCCCCCGACCTTACACACACAACACAGACATTACATGGGGATACAAGTCAGAGATCTGTAGCGTTACAGGAAAACACTGAAATATACACAACAATGGGAAAGTACAAGAGGAAAAAAAGAGACCTCTACTCATGCTGTGCTTCCATGGTAGGACAGCATGAGAACAGGAAACAAAAAAACTCCTCTGCACAAAAAGCACATAATGTCCACAGCACAACATTGTGAAAGACATGACAAGCCACAGGATTGGGTGGGGGGTGAGGAGTAATCCGAAGCGAACACAGCAGCCGCCCTGCACAGCGCTACCATTCCAGCGCGGCACACAGACCCGTCGTGTTCCCCCGCAGGAAACAAGCATCGAAGGCGTTTGGAAAGGGAGGGGGATGAGTGAGTGCTTATCAGTGTAAGTGTATGTGTGTGCGTGTCCAGAGTTCAGCTGAGACAGTGTCTTTCGCCCTGCCAGGCTAAGTAAACAGTCTTCCAGCCAACCCAGGTGGCCTTGCATGGAATGGGAAGGAACAGACTCAACACAGTCGTTATCAGGGAGTTTTTGTTCGGCTCCGGCCTTGAGCCCACAGCTGGCGCCGAAGGGGTAGCCGCAGCCCTACAACATCCAGAACCTGCAGGAACTCGGGGCAGACTTCATCCACCCCAGCGGCTCTGCCACCGAGGAGTTGTTTAACTGCTTCAGTGACCCCACCCCCAAGATAGATGAGTCGCCCCCCTCATCCCAGGCTCTGCTTCCTCCAGGGAAGACGTGCCAGAGGGATTAAGGAGGTCCTCGAAATATTCCTTCCATCGTCCAACAATGTTCTTAGTCAAAGTCAGCAGCGTTCCATCTGCACGATACACAGTGCAGGTAGCACACCGCTTTCCCCTCCTGAGTCCCCTGACGGTTTGCCAAAATCGCCTTGAGGCAGTCTGAAAGTCTTTTTCCATGGCCTCTCCAAACTCCTCCCACACCTGAGTTTTTGCTTAAGCGACTGCCCGAGCTGCCTTCCGCTTGGCCTGTCGGTATCTATCAGTTGCCTCTAAAGTTCCACCGGCAGGTGCATCGCTGAGCGGGGGAAAACGGTTAGACACATGAACAGGTTGGTGGTGTACCTGGGGCTTCTGTTTAAGACCATGCTTCGACTCACCGTCACCCAGCCATCCTGTTGCTGCCAGGGGACTGGCTGTATGGGTTGCATTTACAAAGAGGAATTAGCCAGTCAGTAGCTCTTATTATATCTATTTTCAGCCCACCTCTGATTCAGCTATGTCTCTGCTCTCATCCGCTCTGCAGTTCTCTCCAGCTGACACTGTGACATGGAAAAATTCATGAAGTGTCAGATTTAAAAGGGGTCATTATTAATATATTCTTTTTCACACAAATGTGTTCTATAGCCCTGCTAAAGTACTCTTATATATGGAAAGTCTAAGTTTTAAACCAACCCATTAGACTTTATTTTTTAAGATGGGAGTCTAAAATAAAACAGGAAGTTGATGGAGTAAACAGACCGCTAAACAGAGCTCAAACATTGTTAGATTTCACCCGAAGACATTTTAGAGGTTTGTGAGATGAAAATGTAAAGTTATAGGGTGTAGATGGAAGTTAAAGGTTTGATGAGTTTCCAAAGACTAGGACATCGTGATCATACAGCAGATAAAGATGCTGTAAAACCAACTAGCTTTTTGAGGCTGAGTGGTCCAAAACATTTACGCCTAGATGTTTGATGATTTTGCAAAAACACTATGTTTTTTTTTTTTTTTGGTTTCACAATGTTTTTGAAATTCTTTCTACATTTTCAGTCAGGGGCACCACCAAAGGGGGCCAGAGGGGGCACTGGACACCCCAAAATTTGTTTCTCATGCCATATATTTATTTTTAGGAGTTAAGTAGATTTATTAAGGAATAAAAAGACATTATTTTTATCCTGAAAAATGAAGTTGGGGTCTGAGGTGGGGCCATTTTTAAATTGAACTTTTCACTTGGAATATGGTCAGGTTCAGTCATCTGATACTACTTGGTTAAAGGTCAAAATCAGAAAGCTTGAATTGGTAGCAAAGTGATAAGTTTAGCTCCATGCTAATGTAAACATGTTTTACATATTTGTAAACAGTCATTGGAGGTTGCTTGAATTTAAAATATAACTGTAAACTTTAACAAACAATACCAAAATAACCATAATGGAAATAGAGGCATGTGATCGCCACACTGGGCTGGACTTATCTAGATTTGTCAGAAATCAGACAAACAGCAGGTTCTTTAACATTACAAGAACCGCCCAGAACTGCTGGTCTCTACTGAAGTCACACCTGAAAGGTGACTCGAGAGAGGTTAGTGTGTGATCAAATTCATTCGCAATGATTGAAATACTGTCGCTTTTTAATAGCTGATGCAACAAGAGATTCAATAAGCACCAAAATTTAAAATACAACCAATGTAATTATGTCAAAAGTAAAATAAAATTTTTAAAAAGTGCTATGTATCTTTTAACCATCTGCCACAAGTATTATAAGAGCTGACAGGCCGAATATACAGTAGGGATAAGCTGCTGTAGTTGCTGTAGTTGGACTCTAAGGCAGACAACACTTGGAGGCGCTGGGACTGAGGGTGACAAAGCTTTATTTACAGTGGTGCAATTAATGTAAACAGCAAACGACGGTGAGAGGTGCTCGAAGTGCTTACCATAACTTAGAATTGCTCAACGTAAACAAGGAAGAACTCAAAAACACTCATGAGAAACCGAGGGCTAGCAGCAACCTAAATAAACTTAACACACGCTAGAAACTCTACTCTGGAGCATGAATTTACATATAGCATTAGCTCAGAGGCACACTATGATTTCATAATGCTCCGCTGGGAGTCACACAATTCTAACTCAGAAATTCACAATCCTTTACTTGGAGACATACATGGCCGACTTGGCATTTCTATGAAAACAAAACTAGAAGGCGCACTAGAAGTGTCCATGGGGAAGCCGTGGGGCTGTCGTGGATTGAATGGAGAACCCGACACTGGGAATTCTGTCAGTGTAGGAACTCCCAAGGAGGGTGGGAGGGGCAGAGGTAAGGGTTTTAGTCACTGAAAAGTGGGAAGAACAGGTGTTAGACGCAGGACACGACAAGCTGGTCCAAAGACACTCGCAGTGGCAGTAAACAGTCTTACTCATGCGCAGGCGGAGGCAAAGCTTAGAGGGGAGGTGGTCCGGGTGAGGGGAGATGATTATCCTGAGCGCTGGGCAGGGAGGCAGGCAGGCACGGAGAAACTGTGAACAGACCAGCGCTGAAATCCTAACAGGTGACGGCAGCGGCTTGACAACGTCCGGAGGTCCTCTGAGAGTGGAGAAAGCACAAACGTCAGAAAACACACGAAACTACTACGAACTGACGAAACTGTGGAAGCCCTGACTGACAAAGGTTTGCAGACGCTCTGGCGAGGTGTGAGTCTGAGCGCTGGTCTTAAGAAGCCGGCAATTCCAATTACGCTCAGGTGTAGCCTGTCAGCATGATGTGGTGGCTCCGCCCAGGGGTGGAAATGCCGGCCCTGTGGGAAGGCCCAGCACTCACCCGGACCATGACAGTAGTTCTCTTCCTGAGGTCTGGGTTGGGACTCACCTTGCTTACGGGTGGAGCTGCTACTCCTCAGCTTCACACATCTTGCACATTCTCCTCATCGGTCCACTAATACCAGTTCTTGCCTCCAGTCTCGGCCAGTTTGCCTGCCGAACTTGTAATCACGCCCTTTCTCGTTGAAGTCCGTGTGTTTGCTGAGCCTTGTTCCAACAAACAACTCTTTTTGCACTTTTCCTCTCTGAACCTGAGGAGTGGTTCTGTTGCTGGTTCTTGTGGAAATGTCTTCTGGGGAATTCTCTGCCTGCCCTTCCTCCTTGGACCTCCTGTGCATCTTCACGAGCAAACCACTGGCCCCCTCCACTCCGCTAACACAAGTAAGCCTGCTCGCCTTGCAGTTCTGCTCCACCAGGAACTGTCTTCTGTTCTGCCAGTGAATCCTAGCCCAGAGCCCAGTGTCAGTCATTCCTCTGCACAGGTAACTAACCTCTGTGACTCCCCCTGTGCCAACTGCTCTCAGTGATCCTGTGCAAAACCATAAGTGTACAATAAAGGCTTTTATAAGACAAATTAGCCTTTTTCTGATCATGCTTTAGAGGCAGCCTTTTTCTCTGCCATTAGACGCCATGACAGTGTATTACTGATCAGGGTGTAGTATAAAATAACACAACAATAAACAACAACGTGCTAAAAAGAAACACTGGCGATACAGTCATTGGGATAAACATAAACCTAGCCAATAGTTAGAGCTAAATAGTACACAAGTACTGACCTTTAACACTAGCTGCTAATTATATACAGTGTCTACAGTACTGCTAGGCTTTAACAATAAATCACTGCAGTCCATCAGGAGTCTGCAGAGCCACTGTGTCTAATCTGGTGCTTTCAGGTATGTTAGTTAGGTGTAGACAGGTGTGGATATATGAAGCATTCACAAGCCTTTTCTCAGGTAAAGCAGTTGTTTTAATCACAGAAACCAAATTTAGCTGTAGGGACATCTAAAAAATGTGCTTTTGCTGTACATCATTCAATATTCATGCAGGTATAAAGGGGGATATTTTAAGTGCACTCTTTCTGTCGTACTTATTTGTTTTCGCTTCTCACTTCAATGCATCCAGAAACAATTCTGAGACTCTGATGCCAATTATAGTTCAACATGAAAGTCCACTATGTTGAGATGCTGACACTTGGGAACATTTCAGCAAAACTTAAATTTGCTCCCTTTCCTGTGTGAAGTGTACTTCTCTGGTTCGTTTCACAAAACAACAAAATGATAATTATATCACTGACATCAAGCCCGTGTCTTGTGACGTACTGTAGAACATGAAAGTGGTGATGATGCTAAACAGCAGGCTTCTGTAGCCCCATGAGCAGGGGAGCGTCAAATACCACACAACTCAGGCAAAAGCGTGAGAATAAATTCATAGCCAGCTCATCTGTTCACAACCAAACAGATACAGTTAGGTTCTTCAGTATTTAGACAACGTTCACATTTCTTTATGTTTGCCTCTCGACACCAGCAAACAAACCAAGCAGAGTTAAATTAAGCGTTTAACAGAAACACTGTATCTCCTGTTTAGAAATCAAAGCCACTCTTATAGACAGCGTCTGATTTTCACAGACTCAGGTGTGTACAGCTGACTAACAAACATTTTTACAGGTGAAATTTGTTTACTTATTATGGCACGACAAATCAGGCTGTCAGAATATCAGGAGTTAATCCCAAGTGTGGAGTTAAATTCTGTGAAAGTCAATTTAAGGTCATCGTTAGATTATCACTGATCATAGCAGTATGAGCATGCTGCAAAACACAAGAGTTACTCAAGCCAAAAAAACAGGATAGTCTTCAGTGGACTGTGATCTATGCATTACAACAGATCGTTAAATAAAATGATGGTCCACTCAACCTTTGGAAATAGTGGACAATATGTCTTTAATTCCTAAACTATTAAAACAATAGTTTTACTAAACCACTTGAAGATGAAGGTGTGCACTTCAACCACATCTTCATGTATAGAGGAGAACTTGCAAAAACTTTGTGACTGTCCATATATTTATGGAAATAACTACAGTTTGTATATGTTTATATTGAGGTTTATTGTAATGCAGGCTGAAGGGTATCGCTGGTCTGTGGAGCTAAAATACATTTAAACTAATGTCTGTTTGAAAGGAGATTATATTTGTCAAAAGTTTTATCTGGATAACTTGATGATAAATGAGCTGCCCTAACAAATAATTTTGAAGGATATTTTTATTCTATTTACATTATAAGAAAACACAGCGACTGTGAAAGAGTGCACGTCTATATAAAACAAAATGGCAGTGCACAAAATGTGATCGGAATTACAGGAATTATTTTTTGTAACAATGTAACAGTTTGATGAACACTTTGTTTATGATGTTTACACTTGTTTGTGACTCACTGTTGTTTTGTGCTGATCTTATTTATGTTATTGTTATTCTTTTAAATGGAGAGTTAACGTACGCTGTGGCTCCAGCTCTCTACAAAGTCTGCTCACAGGTGAGTTGTGTTTACTTTTGCATTAAATATTTGCATGTTGTGTATCGATTTATGCTTTGCCTGGTCCCTTTTCCTGTTGTGAAGACAGCTGAGATGTGTTTGAGGTCCTACTGACCATCCAGTTTCATTTGTAAATGGTTTGTGAAGCATAGATGTCCCTCACTTTAGTTGAAATCACAAAAATACTGAATCAAGCAGTAACACTTTGAATTAACAATGACTGATGTGAGCACAGCTCTGTTCACCAGCACCACGACCAGGATCACTGAAACCAAAGAGCTAACGTACGCCTGTGCCACCCTAATCTTAGAAACAATGCATTAAAGCTTTTTCAATAGATAAATAAAAATCGCACTTCCTTCTACTTTCTGTTTCTGTCAGCTCTGGCATTGTTACATAATGCATAAATTAATCGGAATTTTAAAAAGAACAAACACAAAAACAATCTAATGAAAAAGAATTGGTTAACAACAGAAGCCTATAGAGAGTTTGTAGAGCTCCTCTTGGCAAAGCAAATGTATTTGGCACAACATGGCACTCAGATCATGATTTAGCTTGCTAAAGTTGCAGGACAGGTTAAACAAATGCCAGCCTAAACGAAAACACTCCTGCAGCACAAGAACAGGCCCCAAAGCCATCGATCTACAGGAGTCTCCCACAGCTGAAAGGATTCAAGTTTCAGGCTGAGATCAAGAGGAATCTGGAAAAGTTCACACTGAGAGGCACAACCAAGTGGCTGAGATAGCGTGCAGGAGTATCCATACCAAATATGAATTAGAAGTCCCCAATTCCCAGTGGGAGACACTGCTAAGGCCAGCTAACAACAACCTAGACTGTGGACCTGTGGAAATCAAGTTCCAGTCCCATAGATAGATAGATAGATAGATAGATAGAAAGAATTCTACTAAACAGGCTATAATATAAAGTTTTTAGATTTTTTTAAATATTTTTTCATACAGAAAAATATTCGTTCTTTCTATCTGGTCATAAATGAAGAACGCAATTTGATAATGACACCCAGAGCCAGAGAAAAAGTGCCTGACAGAAAATAAAGGGGGAGAGGCTTTTCCCTCTAAACAAAAACACCTTCGTGATGTTGGCCAAAATAATTATGTGAAACTGCAGGTTGTGGAAATTTTCATTGCTGTTGTAGATTGCAGACAACAAATATTTTCAGGGAGATTGGTCCATGTCATCTCAACCATACAACACTCACATTAAAGACCAATCAGCGAGCAAAGACAGACAAACAGTGGTTTGGAAGCTGAATTTCACCTGATAGCCAGCACAGTGACAACACTGTGTCAGCTATTCTGTTTGTTTCAAATCAAACAAACATTCATTTGGAAGCTGTGGACCTGGGAATTAGACTTTGTCTAATAAAAAGTTAATATTAATAATAAATATGGAAGTCTTACACACTGCGTAAACTTTTAATGATGAACTTATTAACTGTATTTTGTGGAGAATCAAAAGCATGGTGGTCTTCATTAAGAAGCTTTGGTTCACATTGGTCTCACATTTGCTAACATTATCCATGAGGGTTGGGGGTTCATCCCTGGCTGTTCCAGTCTCCAGACTGCATACCTAAGCATCCTCAGGAAGGATACTGAACCCCAATATGCTGACGAAGCAGCAGGTTTCTTCTGCTGTTACTTTGGAGGATTGATGGGAGCTTTGTTGTTGGGCTGCTAACAGAAAAGTTGGCCTGAGATATTTCAAAGTTCCCACCCAGGTTGTTTTCTGAAGGTGTGGACAGCTACAGCTCCTCACAGTAGGAACCCAGAGTTGCTACACAGCTTTACTCCGTGAACTCTGTCCCAGACCTGGTTTCTACACCTGCTCCGACAGATTTCTCCACTAAAATGATGGTGATCAGTGAGTGCTTTATTTTAAATGACTTGTTCTGTTGAGGGAAACTGGTTTTCTGTTTGTCTCTGAGATGTGGTAGCATGGGAATGAAGTCGCACATCTGGAGTTTGAACTATAGTTACTGTTATAAAGACATTTCTATGCCACACAATCCCTACAAGCTCTTATAGCTAATCTAAGCTGATTGTGACTAAAAGCAGACAGGATTCATTTATTGTCCACCTGGATCAGTTACATCGTTTATTTTTCAACACTAAACCTGAACAGGATCATCATTGTCGGGGACGTCAGTATTCATGTTGATATTTCATTGGAAAGTACTGCTAAGGCAGTCCTGTGCATCTTGGAGTGTTTCAGCTTCATTCAGCAGATATCTGGGCCTGCTCATATCGCAGGACACACCTTGGACCGAAATTGTCAGTTTTGATGACAAGTGATGACTTTGTCATTTCTAAGTTTTCTACTTTTTATTTCTCAGCTTCTCTCGATGATCAGGCTGAGCTCCTTGATAACTTTTTTCATGAACGTTGTTATTATGCATGTGGTTGCAAAATGAGTCACTGCTCTGCAGTCTCCCTGGTTAAAGTAGCCAACTTCGGCCTTCTTGTCAGAAAGCAGAATGACTGTGAAAGACCACAGCTTTCACTGACAGAAACAACATCTTCTAATATTAACAGTCTCATTAGCCATAGTAAAAAGGTGGGGAAGAAAAAAGCCTCTGATGATCATGTGCGAGTGAATGTGAGTGTGAATGGTTGTCTGTCCTTGTGTGTTGGCCCTGCGACAGACTGGTGACCTGTCCAGGATGTACCCCGCCTCTCGCCCTATGACAGCTGGGATTGGCTCCAGCACCCCCCGCGACCCTGAAAAGGATAAGCGGTAGCGAATGGATGGATGGATATTAGAAAACGTTGTTGGAAATCCGTTCATATCCTTATTAGATTATTATAATGCCTGCTTAGACAAATAATTTCTGTCACGTCTCCAAGCAATACAAGATCCTGCAGCCAGACTCCAGCACACTCCAGCAAGCAAGCAAGGTCACATTGTACTTATTTGATTGTCTTTAAACTGGCTCCAATTGGATTTTAAATTCTCACACTTACACACCGAGCACTAAATGGACAAGCTCCTCTCAAGCTCTTGTTAAACACACTGAATGTTCACCTTCAAAGTAAAAGTTATCACTGCAAACGACACAAAAGGTTTCCATTTTTGTGTTGTTTGTAGTGTTTATACACAAATTGGCATCTACCACGCAAATTTCTGGCAACTGCTACTAGGAACCAAAGCAACTACAAGGAGGCTTTCAGGTGGTTTTAGATCTATCCAAAGTACCCTTGGGCAAGATACTGAACACCCAAGCTGCTCTCCGATGCATCCACTGAGTGTGAATGTTCGATAGAAAGCACTTAGTAGAAAAAGGGGATAAATGAGACATGGGTGAGTTGCAGTGATGGGAATAACGGCATTACAAGTAACGGCATTACTTTTTTCAGAAACGAGTAATCTAACTAATTACTATTTCCATCGTTACAACGCCGTTACTGTTACTAACAAGAAAATGCGTTGCGGTCGCGTTACTATTTTTAAACAAACAGTCGGTTGAAGCTGTGTTCAGCTTACAGCACCTTATATCAGCTGCATGGAAGTAGCTTTAAGCAGCTGCGCGCTCCTGCAGGCGGCAATCACTTTTTGGCACAACACCTGGAGCTAAGGGGGGAAAACAATGGCATGAGTGCTGCTGTTTGACTGAGGAAGAATATAGTAGTCGTGGTAAGCCAATCACATGACCACTTCAAGATGACAGAGCAACAAGGTGACATATACCAGTTTATAAACTGTGTGGCCACGTAAAACCAGAGTCATGATAAACAATATATACGCCTGTTTGTTCCTCAATAGTTTCGTCACGTTTACTGTCTAAGGACAGCGCAGCGAGACCTCTCTGCTTATGAGCAAACAAGAAACAGCCCGTTAGTGTTGGTGGAAAAATGCACCACATCGACCAATCAAAAATGATGATATGGCAACATGACATTTGGTTGTTTAGGAAGAGGGGGAAGTTTTAGGAGTGACAGCGAGAGAGAGAGAGAGAGAGAGACATCAGAAAAAGAGAGAGAGAGTTTTGAGATGTGAGAGATTTGTGACGTTTAGCGTGTTTGGAGTGTGTAGTTAGTGTGTTGTCTTGTGTAGCTAGTGTGTAGTGTTGTGGATAGTTTTGTGTCGTGTGTCAGAACAATGAGGCGACTGCTGTCTCCAGGTAGAAACAGGAGTGACACACCTGCTGCTGTCAGACCTGCAGGTATCAGGCTGTGATGTTTCCTTTATAGTGGACAGAAATATTTGCAGTGGCACAAATAATTTGTGGCATCTTATTGAAGAACAGCTGATTGTTCTGTAAACAGTTTGAAGTGGTTATAAAAAAAAGGGTAAAATATAAATGGCTGCAAGTAATTTTGTTGTTTGCAAAACTTGTGCGTATGATTTTAAAATTGACAATTTATATTTGCATTTAAAGTTCTGAAATATGATTCAATAAACATGTTTGTGGCTGTTACAGTAAAAAAAACTTTTTTCTAATCGAATTTTATGTTTTTTGTCTGATTTTAGATCAATTGTGTTAATACAGTCTGTCAAAATGAAAAGATAACTGTAAATTCAGACACGTGAGGTTGTGCTGAAAAGAATGAACCAAACAAGACAAAGGAAATGTAGGTGAAAGGTGAAATGTGGAGGAAACATCAAAAGTGGTTAAAATGGCCAATTATACCCTGGACCCCAGGGTTAAACGTTTTTGTTTTTTTAAAGTAACGCAATAGTTACTTTTCAAGTAATTAATTGCTTTTAGAATCTTGTAACTCAGTTACTAACTCAGTTACTTTTTTGAAGAAGTAATTAGTAACTATAATTAATTACTTTTTCAAAGTAACTTGCCCAACACTGGTGAGTTGTATAAGCGCTTTGATTGCTCAGTAGTAGAAATGTGCTACGTAAGAACCATCAGCACTTTATCTGTTAGATTTGTATTGTTTATTGTCATTTATGCTAAGAAATATTTAACCATATATGCTTAGAGGTGTATAATTGATTGTGTAGTGATAGGATGTGTGATCCTTAATAGCATGAGTAACACGAAGAACTTTGCCTACTTGGTGTTTAATGCTTTTTGCTGTGTAGTTGAATTGTCCTTAACGTTCCAGCGAATAGGTTTATGCTACAAACCTATCATTATCCCTCTATGCAAGCTAGCATCTACCAAACATCACCAGCAACTGTGTACCAACTTTTCACAAAAGACTTTTCCCTGGATGGTCGCTGACTGGTGTCTGTGTGAGGGAGGCCTCAAAGAAACCTCAGACTCCATAGCCTATATCACTACTAGCACTAGGGATGGGTATTGATAAGATTTTCACGATTCCGATTCCATTTTCGATTCTGTTTAACAATTCGATTCTTTATCGATTCTTTTTAAAAAAGGAGAACACTAAGGTCGATTAGCTTAGAACTTTGTTTTATATCTTCTCTTTGAACAAGATAGAAATTTAGGAGTAACATGGCCTTACAAACCCAACAGTGACATCTTAAGAGATCCACAGCCTACGGCTCTTCAATGGGGTGTCACAGTTTCCCCAGGAAAAAAATTGTAAATGTAAAATAATAAAATAAATATTCTTCTGTAGCAATAACAAAGTATAACATAAATTATTCTGTAGCAATTACACAAGAATATCCAGTAATGTCCCTGCCTACAATTAAACACATTCACTTACAATCGGGGGCATCTGCTGTGGCAAATGGGTGCAAGCCTTTGGCCACAAACTTAGTCACTGCTCGGTGACATTCGTCTATCCTGGCCTGAAAGGAGACGCTACCGGTAGACTGCAGCAAAAACTGCCAGCATCTGAGCCAGACTCTGTCTCTCTCATCATGGTCACCTAAATGCACAGTAAAGGCAGGTTTTGTAATAAGCAGGGCTCGCAAAATTTCAAAATCCCTGGTAGCCCTTCGGGCAGGGACTCTTCAGTTTTTGGTAGCCCAAAATAAATTTAAGTAGCCCGAATAAAAAAGAGAGCAATTTTTTGATTGATGTTTTGTTTCCGTTACAATATTATACTTTAATGTATAATATTGTTAACGGAAACAAAACATTGATCAAAAAATTGTTGAAACACAAATTACAACATTGTATAAAAATTACAATCATCAACTCAAATACTTGGTTCTAATTGAACAGAAATTTCTATGAACTTGTAAGAACTGTGTAGGACATGAACCAGTCTGTGTCAGATCCTGAATCTGAAATTTCCACTGAAGTCACGGGTAATTTGCATTTGCTTTTTGAAGTTTGCAAAGACTGCAAAATTTTGCCAGTGGTAGTTCACTCTTTGCAACATAGTACGCTATTCTAAACAGATTTCTCAGGTTTATTTTTAGTATGTTATTTGCAATTGGTGTTTGTTCCGGGAAAGATATTGCAGACTGAGCAATAATGCATTTCTTGCATTTCTCATGGGTTCTAATGGGGGCCTTTCTTAAAATGACTGGTCCCAGTAACAAAGGCGCTTGTCGACTCAGAAATCGAGGGAAAAGCAACAACACACCCGGCAGAACATTATGTTATTTACACGGGTGCACATAAGTGGTCCGCATGTGCGCATTCACTGTCAAAATAAAAGACGCGCACCAGATAAGAAGTTGCAACGCGCGTTTGCGTCCATATAAAAGGCAGTGTTTTTGTCCGCTAGAGTGGGATTTTCACGGCACATTCTGCACCACATCTCTGTGCGTTCATCATTTGTTTGAAGCCAGCTCACCTCCTGCAACCACTTTTCTGAGAATACGGAAAAGTGGTTGCAGGAGGTCCGAACCACAAAAGCGCTTCTTTTGTGGTTCAGACTCCTGACATTTCTTTGGAGGTGGAGGAACACCAAATTGCTTAAAGGAGCTTCTTCGACATCTTTAAGAGTTCTAAACAAATGTCTGTCCTCCTCCAGAAAATCTTATGTACGCAAACACGCGTTGCAACTTCTTATCTTGTGCGCGTTTTTTATTTTGACAGCGAATGCGCACCTGCGGACCACTTATGTGCAGCCCTGGTTATATAGCTCATCATATTGCAGCCACAGAAATTCTTTTGTCCATGAAACCATAAAGCTGCACTTTCTTTTTGCCTTATAGTCTGATTTGTCATAACTTTTCCGTTTTGTGGTAAGCTTTTCTTTGGCTGTCACTTCTTC
Organism: Perissodus microlepis; assembly: GCF_051167445.1. NCBI lineage: Eukaryota > Metazoa > Chordata > Actinopteri > Cichliformes > Cichlidae > Perissodus > Perissodus microlepis. The sequence continues at coordinate 1,535,180 of NC_140471.1, read as the reverse complement.
ACCCTGACCTGTCTTATTTGGCTCAGCAGAACTAAAATATATATCCTGCTGCTTTTACACACGCACTCACATAACGCTCAGCGATTCTCTGCGCGATCAACCTCTCACATGTTTAAGCTGCGGGAGATTTCACTTGTCATGTTTGCATAGTAAGCTAACGATTGATAAGACGATGTCAGAGGAATTGGTGTGCAAATTATCGTCACTCACCAATCAGTGCTGTCGCTCTCTATACACAGTTCGCGCGATTGCAAAGTGAAAGCAAAAAACAAGCGCAAATTCAAACGCGATTTAAATATGTCACATATTGACAGTGGCTCACCGATGCCAATGACATAATTACCCAGCTACATTTCCGAAAGAATGCAAAAGCATTGACATATTTTTCCTTTCCTATGATAGCCCGACGGGCAGGGCAGAGAGAGATTTTGGTAGCCCGACTGGAAAAATCGCTAGCCCCGGGACGTCGGGCTAGCGATTTTGCGAGCCCTGATAAGGCAGATCGCGCTAACATAATATGCACTGTTAGTTGATTATTTACCTGCCGCATTAATGGGAGAGGACGTGCAAACGTTACCGCTGCTGCTGGGTTGAGATTCACGAGTCCGGAGCAGAATTAAAAACACGACATTCATTTAAGGTCATCGCGTGTTTTGTGAGCAAATGCTTTTGCATATTCGTAGTGTTTCCTCCCTTAAATGAAATATCTACTTTGCAAGTATTGCAAGTTGCCCTGTTGTCATCCGTTCTCGTAAAGTATGACCAAACTTTTGAGCGTTTGAGCCGCCGTGTTTCCCTGCCAGGTAAATGACGCTCCGCAACGTGGTAACGTCATTCGGGGCGACTGGAATCGATAAGGGAATCGTTTGCAAAAATGGCAAACAATTCCACGGATTTGAAACAGTGGGAACCGGTTCTCAACAAGAACCGGTTTTCGATACCCATCCCTAAATAGCACGGTATCTAATTTTGCACCTTTATCACAATCATGCATCGCCTTTGGGCTACTCTACTAGCATTAAAGTTTAACTTTTCTATTGTTGTTTCCTTTTTCTCTGCTCCTTTTGCCTGATGCTGAGCAGTCCACGTCTCACTGAGTGACTGCGACATTCAAAAGTCCCCATTTATGGTGCTTTCGCTGCTAATTAGTGGGAAATTCCATAACATAGGTTATGGGAGCCATTTGCAGCTATTTTTATTAACCTGTGCGACATATTAATTATATATAATAATGCAAATTTTACTGTACACATTACCCAGGTGATCTGGACTTTTACTGTTATTGATCTGTCAGCTATGATGGAGGCACAGTTTAGGATCTGGTACAGTCCAGCTCCACACTGGTAACACCATGTCTAGACTGTAGAAGCTTTAGCTTTAGTCATGTTCACTCTTTTTTCATACTGAGCAGTAGCAGTCTAGGCAGCTGTCACTCAGCTAGCAAGGCATGTCTTGCTTCATCCTTGTGTGATTACCTATTCTGTTGTGTTGTTCAGTAAAGGTTCACGCTGAACAGACAGTTCAGTCTTAATGAGCTGGAGGGCCACTGTTCAGCATCTGTAAGAGACAGGTAAAATCATAGCAAAGAGCTGCAGGAGGAATAAAGACAAAGATGCTGTGACCTGTCTTTATTTGCCCTCTTCACTTCTCTCTCGACTGTTTTGTTTTAGAAATAGCTGACTCTGGCACTATAGAGATGCATGTGTTTCTGCTCAGGGTCACTCTTAAATAAATGTTCTCTTAAATGTGGTCACCACGTCAATGAGTGGTGCAAAACAGTTTTTTAAAGCACTGCATGCTGTCTATTCAATTGTGCAGAAATAGACTTGATTTGCACCAACCCAGTTTTTTGCACAGAGTGAACAACTGAGGGGAGTAGAAACAGGGATAAAGAACACAATTAAATCAAAGCAGCAACAAAAGTCAACATTATAAAGATGAAACACTTTATAAGAATAATGAAGAAAGACTCCACAAATGTGATTTGCAGAATTTTATGACACACAGCCTTATGATGCAACTCCTAAGACAGTTGTGTTTCCTCCTGAAATCAAATTGGGATCTGTCACTTGTTAGTAGTGGTTTAACGGAACAAAAATCTCACAGTTCGGATCAGATCACAGTTTTACGTCACGGATCGGATCAATTTTCGGATCAGCAAAAAAAAGAAAAAAGACAAAAATTTAACATTTACTTATTGAAGTATTTTTTGCCTGTTAAAAACATTCAACTCAAGACTCATTCCACGCAATTATTAAAAAAAACAATTATGGTACAATATAGGGCAGTACAGTCTTTGTGTCTACCACTCAATTCAGATCAATTCAATTTTATTTATAAAGCGCCAAATCACAATAACAGTCGCCTCAAGGCGCTTTATATTGTAAGGTAGACCCTACAATAATACACACCGCTCATTATATCGCACTCCGCTGTGTTATAATGAGCTGTCACGTAGCTTTCCGTTGCCCTGGTCTTCCACCCATTTATAGTAGTTAGGGCAACAGAAGATGCCTGGGACAGTTCAGCCATAACTTTAAACTTTTCCTGCTCATACATGCTTGGAACGATCTTGCCACTAAAGTGGACGCGCAACGAGATATCATAGCGTGGCTCAATCACATTCATCATAGTTTAAACCCCTTGTTTTACATAACGGAATACGGCCTCCCGTCTGCAGCTAAACACCCCAGTAGCTTTTGTAATAGGTTTAGCCCGGTTGGATTGGGCTGCTTAAATGCCGCAAACTCCTCTGCTCCTCCACTTGGACCGCTAGCGCTGGCCATAACTATCGCTTGACAGACCCACCACGCGCACCATACACATACTTTTTTTTCCTTCTTTTTCGAATCTTCGGATCACGTGCGTGTGGAGTGGGATCGGTTCGGATTACGGATCAACCGTGATCCGTTGCACCACTACCTGTTAGTGTAAAACGCTACATTCGAAATATGTATTAACATTAAGGTGGCACGTCCAATGTTCATCCTATCTCTTACTGGGATAGGATGTAGTGGCTATTGCATGTAAAGGAACTGCAGTTTTCCCTACACAGTTGTCTACATTTATCAGCCATGTTATATTGGCTACATTTTTTTAAGCACAGGGAACTGTGAATGATTGGCTCACAGATGGCAGGCAAGACAATGATTGGACTAGAGTGATAATGTCATTATTCAGTTTGACAGTGTGGGAAAATAAATGTGATTTAAACAGATTAATGGCTGGACACGTAGACAGAAGGGAGGTGGGTTATTTCAGACCTTACTTATTGAACTTTCATATAAAAAAAATTCCCCGCTCGCCCCGCTATCCCCCAAGCTCGGGTCCTCTACCAGAGGCCTGGCAGCTTGAGGGTCCTGCGCAGTATCTTAGCTGTTCCCAGGACTGCGCTCTTCTGGACAGAGATCTCCGATGTTGTTCCCGGGATCTGCTGGAGCCACTCGCCTAGCTTGGGAGTCACCACACCGAGTGCTCTGATTACCACTGGGACCACCGTTACCTTCACCCTGCACATCCTCTCGAGCTCTTCTCTGAGCCCTTGGTATTTCTCCAGCTTCTCGTGTTCCTTCCTTCTGATGTTGCTGTCATTCGGAACCGCTACATCGATCACTACGGCCGTCTTCTCATGTTTGTCTACCACCACTATGTCCGGTTGGTTAGCCACCACCATTTTGTCCGTCTGTATCTGGAAGTCCCACAGGATCTTAGCTCGGCCATTCTCCATCACCCTAGAGGGCGTATCTTGCACCCTGCTGTTATGTGCTGGATTGTCTCTGGAGCATCTTTACACAGCCTGTACCTGGGGTGTTGCCTGGTGTGATGGACCCCAGCCTCTATGGATCTTGTGCTCAGAGCTTGTTCTTGTGCTGCCATGATTAGTGCCTCTGTGCTGTCTTTCAGTCCAGCTTTGTGCAGCCACTGGTAGGATTTCTGGACATCAGCCACCTCCTCTATCTGCCGGTGGTGCATACCGTGCAGGGGCCTGTCCTTCCATGATGGTTCCTCGTCTCCCTCCTCTTTCTTGGGTTTCTGCTGCCTGAGGTATTCACTGAGCACGCGGTCAGTTGGGGCCATCTTCCTGATGTATTCGTGGATGTTCGTTGTCTCATCCTGGACTGCGGTGCTGACACTCACTAGTCCCCGGCCTCCTTCCTTCCGCTTAGCGTACAGCCTCAGGGTGCTGGACTTAGGGGTAAACCCTCCATGCATGGTCAGGAGCTTCCTGGTCTTGGTGTCAGTGGCTTCTAATGTTTTTGGGTATACTGAGACAGCAATTTTCCATTTTTAATGTAACTGGTTCTTATAGTATTACAATGATTACACATTCGGACTGAAAAATGATTTAGTCAATATTTACCAGCGACCTGTCTAGGATGTACCCTGCCCCTTGTCCTATGGTAGCCGGGATGCCTGCGTTCCTGGGTGTTAGTCTGCTCTTCTGTTCTCTATATCACTCTCTCTTTCCCACACTGTCAGTCTCAATGCTGTTATGGTTGGCATCCTGTGCAATGGTGTTATATGTACAGTAAGGTTTTATTTATTATACTAAAGGATTGTGTTCTAACTCATACTTATATTATTCTTTTGAAATTTTATTTAAACTTTTCTTCCTTGACACCGCAGGGACTGCACCTAATTTCATTGTACTTGTTACAATAACAATAAATAGATTCTGATTCTGTTATCATTATTCTAGTCCAGTCATCTTCTTGCCAATCAGCGTCCACTTTGCATAGTTAAAGTCTGTGCTCTCTGTCATTCTCCTTTTCAGAATCCCATTAGTGGAAACCACCTCCTTCCCATCTCCATCTCACAGACACCTCAGTTGGAGCCATCCAAGCCTCACCTCTGGACCAGCACCAGCGTCTACAATCCTGGTGTTCCTGTCCTAAATCCTATCGCTGCTGGGATTCTGTTCTGCCATGATGGGTCATCGATGTCTAATTGTCTAATTGTAAAATACATTAATTTCTCTATCTCAATAAATTATGTTCAAATTCTTCCAAGTGATCTCTCCTTAATGAAATAACATGTGCTAAAAAAAATCCAACGATAACAGCAAGTATGTTTATGTGAGCTTCCACATGCAATCAGAACAGCTTCAGTGCAGGGACTCTACTGGAGAACAGGATATTCCCTCATTTGGCGGTTTGATGATTGTGGTGGAGAGCTTGTCTAAAATATTGGTTCAGTATGTCATAGAGGTGGTCAGTTGGTTTGAAAGGTTGAGTTGTGATGCCCGTGAAGACCATGGATTATGATAAGCATAGTTTCCATCCTGATCAAACCATTCTGTGAGCCCTACCACCCATGGATGGATTATCATGGGCATAAACACAAACATACTTACTCATGCAAAGAATATGTTTTGCATTTGTAAGCACATAGAGTTTGGTTGCACAGTAACAAACGTCGGCTTTGAACCACTCTACGCGTATTGTTGTTATTGTTTTAGTCATATTAAATTCAAGATATTCTATAATGCAGGAGAATACCCCAATCTGCCATTTAAGTTGTCTACCGAGTCCTTTACATATCTGGGTGTAGAAGTCACCAAATCCTATTACAGTCTGTTTAAAAGTAACCTCACTCCTTTATTGGAACAGTGCAAACAAGATGTTAAAAGATGGTCTATTTTACCATTATCTCTCATTGGGAGAGCCAATTCTGTAAAGATGAATATTGTGCCAAAATTTCTATATTTATATAATTTCTATTTTTATAAACAGACTCCAGCTACTTCCCTTCATATGTTTTGGTCCTGTCTGAAAATTGCTCCTTTCAGGTCATCATTTTTTGAAGTCATCTCTAAAGCCTATGCCTATAACATCTCGCCTTCCCCCTTGGTGGCAATTTTTGGTTGTTTCTCTGGTATCGCGACTTCTGTTCCCCCTGCCCATTTACAGAGGGTCATTGCCTTTTTGTCATTATTAGCAAGACACCTGATTTTATTTAAATGGAAGTCTACTACTGCTCCATCGCACCACCACTGGATGAGGGATGTTATGCAAAATGTCAAACTGGATAAAAATCAGATGTACTCTCAACGGATCCCTCTGTTAAGATACGTCAACAATCTACCAGGTCTGGAACTGGAATCTTGAATGTTTTTGTTTGCCCTAGAACAGTCCTGTAAAAACAATTGAGAGGTGCACCGCCCTTTTTTTTCTTTTTTCTTTTTTTGCTGTTGTTGTTGTTTTTTTGTTTGTTTGTTTGTTTCCCTTTTCCTGTCTTGGTGTTATCTGTCTTTATGATCTGTGGGGATTGTTGTTTTGCAGTTATCTGTAAAATAATAAGAATGCTATGTATGATAATTGGATAACTACAAATAAAGTGTTAAAAAAAAATTCAAGATATTCTGTGCATGGCATAAAGAAAAAAAATAACATCTCAAGGAGTCAACAGCGTGCTATAACAAACCTGAAGTGTCCTAACTAAAGCACTGTAACGAGAAAACTGAGCTGTGTCGATTCATTGCTACCACTGCTACACAAGTCAGTGCTGCAGTTCTGTTGTAGTGATGTGTCGTTCGCGAACGAAATGGCTCTTAGAGCCGGGTCTTTGGCGTGAACGACGCGAGCCGGCTCCTTATCGCGAGCCGTGGTTTTTTTTTGTTTTTTTTTTTCCTTTCTCTCACCCTCTCTCTCGCACTTTTTTCCCGCTTCACTCCGCGTGCGAGCCTTGTGCTTTACGCTGGGCAGAGGGGGGAGGGGCAGTAGTTACACTCAGTAGCACAGGAACAGAGCGGGAGGGAGGGAGAGAGAAAGAGAGTCAGGGACAACAACGTCACATTACAAAGGTATAGTAATCATCCACAACTATTTTCAGTTGATGATAAAGGATTCAGAAAGTTTATTCATGCAGGTCCATATGACAGAGAATGTGCATCTTCTTTTTGTTTTCATATTTTAATTTATATTTAATTGTGTTGTGGTTTGCAGTGTTTTGTGTTGTTTCACTTTAAATTTGTTTAAAAGGAAAAAGCTGAAAACTTAAATAGTTAAAAGTTGAAATGTGAATAGTTGGTTTTTGTATTATATGATTTATTTATTACATTTTTTGTGAATAAATAAAAGTATATTTACGGTGGCCCCTACAGACAGAGCACAGAAGTGCTCCAGGATGCTAGGGGGCAGTGTTGAGCTTTTGTTACCTAGTGGCTACACAAGCCAAGAAGTACCAACGACCGGATTTGGTGTGTGGTAATCAGAGGCGGAGCCAGACATTTGAAACACCTGGGGCTTAGCCCAAAAGGGTAGTATGCATGTGGTATTTTTATTTTATTTTTTTATTTTTTTTGGGGGGGGGGGTAGAAATGACTGAAAGATTAATTGGCTCTGTTTTGAGTTTTGTTCAAAAAAGAATGACTTCATATAGGGAAAAATATATATCACATGTGCAGGACACCTTAAACTAGTTTTTTAATTAAGCAGCAAGGCAGAACAAAATCAGGGCTGTATCAAGACACGAGGACTAAACCCCAATTCAACCAGACCCAGAACTGATCCAGAATTAAAACAGGACTACAACAGTTCAAAATCAGGACTACTTGGGATTTAACCAAGACAGAACCAGAATCAGAACTAGATGATAGTAGCACTAAAAATCATCATAGACCTGCACTACACTTATTTTTTAATTCTACCAAAGTCCAGTATTTAGATTCAGAAAAGTTTATATAATTATTCAGCCTTGTTGTGCAAACAAGCCTGCATAACTTAATAAATGTAGAATTTGAAAAATAGCAAACCTAAAAAGAAACACTAGGTACGAGATACATGAGGACCTATGATACGGTGATACTTTTGGTAAACGACCATTTGACTAACATGTGTGTCTCACCTGCTCTTGTTCCACCTCTGTTCTGTCCTCATTCTCCTCTCTCCCCCTCTCTGTTCCTCTCTCTCCCTCTTTGTGCTGACAATCATCAAATATACAGATATTTACAAACTCTTCAGATAAAAACACTTTTTTAATTGTAACATCAAATCAGACTAAATGTTTATTTTTTAGTTTGATAAATATAAAAAACATATTTGTTAACTTTCAGAGTAAAGAGAGAAACTGCCTGTATTTCTTAATTGTAAATGGCACCAAATTGTATTCAAACTGAGCCACACTTATGGAGCTCCACAGTTCTTTTCCAGGTGTTTTGGTTGACATCTCTTGATGTTCCCATGTCACAGAAACAGGCTCTGTGTTTTGCCATATATGCATCCACAGCTGTGCCACCAATTTACTCACATGGACTCTACTAACCTATCAGAAGCTTCTTCAGCTCAGAATGGAGTCGTCTGCAGTTTTCTTATTAATTAACAATAAACTTAGTGTATATGTACTCCTACATTTGATGAAAGTGATAATAAATAGACAGATATCTCTCTCTCTTTATTCTGACATTTAACTAATTCAAAATATATTTCAATATTTATCTAAAACAAAAGTTTACTCTAAATTGATGTTGTACAGTAAAAATGTTTTATGTTTTCTCCCTAAAGTGTAAATATCTGGTTACAAATGTGAATATCCTGCTGTGTACTGAAATCCCTCTTGTTTTGCATAGAAATATACTGAACAACATACAAAGCATAATATATAAAATAACATTTACCTGAGTTTTTTCTTTGAAAGAACCCTCTAATGTCCATTCTTATATTTCAGTACATAACTGAAACCGATTTAGTCGGGGAGGGTAAGAACTGCAAATATGAAATAAACACACATAAGCTAAGACTCTCTAAAAAAAATAGCATTTGTTCGGCTTTTCATTTCGCCAGTTGTTGATTCACTCGAAGAGCAAGTAACGTAATATTGGTCAAGTGATCAGTTTGATATCAATCTTTCGTGATGCACCGTCATATTTACATTATTTGTACGGTACGAATGATTTGCTTTGGTACCTGGTCAAACTTAAGCTCTCCTTAGTATGGCTGGCTCCGTTTCTCCAACAGCGCACTCACAGGCAGCAGCTGCCCCACCCTCTCGCTCAGTCGCTTAGTGCCTGAGCTCGGATCATACCAATATCAGGGGGGATTCACGCACAGTCGTAAATTCCCACAGTGTACACTATGTGCTTCGAATATTGTGTGTACTTTTTGTTTTATACAGTTGTCAGCCAGGCATCTAACTATGAAAAAATTACACTCCAAAAGACCCCGGGCTTCTGACAAAACAACCCGGGCTTAAGCCCAGTAAGCCACCCCCACGCTCCGCCCCTGGTGGTAATAACAGGTAAATGAACAGTTTTTTTTAAATTATTTGACTATATATGAGTGCTTGTGTATAAATACACAAACAATACACATATGCTTTCAATTGTGTAATTTAAGTGATCTAGGTAGCTCTGTTTTGGAAGTTCAGTTCATGCTAGAAATGTGTTTTGGAGTTTGTACGTGTTTTGTCTCTAGGGGCCACCGCATATATTTATATATAAACATATATAAATAAAACCACTTTTTTTACATTAGTAATTCCTTTTGTGCATAATTTTATATTATTGTTAATAATAAATTAATGAAAGCAACAAAACAACCTGAAGAGCCGGTTCTGAGCCGAAAGAGCCGGTTCTCTAAAACGAGCCGGAAATCCCATCACTATTAACTTGGGGTAGCAGCATTAGCAGGATGCATGACTAAACACTAGCACAGATCCTTATCTGTATATGTTATGCTTGTGCCCTATGGATGGAAACATTTATTTTGGTGATCACCCAGGATAGGTTTGAACTGATTTATAGAGACCATTTCTTCTAAGAGGAAAGTGCTTGAAAAGGACCAGTAACGTAACAGTCAAAGGATCAGTATTTCCTTTAATTTGTCACCTTTCTTGTTTATGCAATGTAAACAAGTAAGAGAGCAGCTCAAAGCTTTTTCTAAAAGTAGGAGGGCTCTGTATCTCTCATACGCAGTATTTCTGTGTTAAACTAACACAGGCTTTTCTATAAATCATTAAAGTTTTAAAATAACAGCCTCATGGAGTATTTTCATGAAGCAAAAAGGCTGACAGACCTTTTCTGTGACCTGCTTGGTAAGCAGGAAGTTATTAGTCTTGCAGCACTGGCAGTGTTTAGTACCTGCTTCAACCATTTCGCAGCATGCACCGGGAAATTGGGTTTATTTATTCCAACTTTGATATAAAAAGAAAAGCCAGAGGCGTTTGTTTAGATAAAGCAGTGAGTCAGGTAGTGACACCAGAGATGGTGTGCAAGTGCGTGTGAGTAAACGCAGTAGTTTAAGGATGAAACAAGCTGCAGGTCAAGAGCATGCATGTCAGCTCTGTATCTCAGTCTGAGGTGTCCTTTTAAACGGAAGCTACATGGATCATAGTGACTACAAAGCCAGTGCCTCGGGAGAACGGGATGACACCCAGCAGTGGCAGGGAGAGGGGCTGGGGCCAGGGAAGAAGGAGACAAGAAATGTGTTTAACCAGCCCAAATGATGCACAGCTGAAAACGAAAGCTCGAAGGACACTGAGATGAGAGCTGCAGTGCACTTTTAGCTCAGAGACTAAACCTGAATAGAGATGAGAAGAGAGCACGAAGGGGATTAAAGCCTATCGACCAGTTGACACAGTTGCCTCTTATATTACATGAAGACATGTGTGCTTCAGCTCTGTGCTGCTGACAGGCAGCAATGACATGTAGCCAGGGGGTGGAGGAGGAGAAGAAGGAGGAGGTGGTAGGGCTGAAGAAAGGCCAGGCATGTAGGGTCGTCTTGGCAGATCAGTTTGGAGCTCTAAGCAAGCACAACCTACATCTTCCCAAAACAAATTTAGTAAAAAGCCTAAAATTTTACTAAAAAGAAAACTTCAGGGAGTAATTGGGCATTTCCTGAAATGTTGTTTAATCAAATCAGATAAAGTAAAAATCATATTAAAGCATAATGAGTTAAATATAAACATATCCTCAGTCTACAACTCTGCCGAGGTAAACAGCTGAAATACACGTTTCAAAGCATGAATGATGTGCGCTGTGTAGTTTCCAAGAGTAGAATAGAAACGCTGAGGCTGTTGCTCTCCTCAGTTTGGACGTAGAGTCGTTGCTAGGCTTTGCTGATCAGTGATGCTGTGTTCTTTGACCAGGAGAGATCTTCTGAGATGTGCACTCCCAGGAACTTGGTGCCCACCCTCCCCACAGCAGCACCGCTGATGGTTAGTGTGGTGTGCAGGGTCTGGGTTCTCCCGAAGTCTATGATGATCTCTTCCGTCGTCTCCACATTCAGGGACAGGTTGTTGTTGCTGCACCACTTGGCCAGATGATTAACTTCACTCCTGTAGTAGGTCTCATCGTTGTTGCTGATGTGACCGACCACAATTGTGTCGTCTGCAAACTTGATGAAAAGGTTGGAGCTGTGTGATGGTGTGCAGTCGTGGGTCAGCAGGGTGAAGAACAGGGGCCTCAACACACATCCTTGGGGAGTCCCTGTATTCAGTGTTCTTGTGCTGGAGGTGTTGCTGCCGACCCGTACTGTCTGCTGTCTTCCTGTCAGGAAAACCAGCAGCCAGTTACACAGTGAGGTGCTGATCCCCAGCAGATCCAGTTTGTGAATGAGTTGCAGAGGACAGGGGCGGTCCTAGCCTGTTTGGTGCCCTGGGCGAACACTCCCTCTGGCGCACAGTCACAGGAGCACGCTCAGTGAGAGACTGAGATTACCAAAAAGCACCACAGAACAACACAGGAAGTCATTCCTGCCCGTGGCCATCTCCCTGTACAACTCCTCCATCTAACACACTGTGAACACTGCAATAGTTACATCCTTTTTACACACACTCTTTTCTACTCTGGAATATTCTTCTCAGTAGTATTCTTGATATTTATTTATAATCACATCTGTTAATCCTTGATATTTATAATTGAGTGATCTGTATGTATTAGTGCTAGTTCTGTAATATATTGTATTATTTGAATAGTTTACTCTGTTACTGTTTCTTCTTGGACCAGTTGTAACTCACATAATTTCCTTAGAGATTAATAAAGTATTCTGATTATGATTATGATTGTTTCAGGATGACCTGCCATTATCCAATAACACATCTGCTTACCTCAATCAATCAATCAATCAAGGCTTTATTCGCCACATGCAGGTTGCCCTGCCAGCTCCGATCAGCCAGAACCCTGTTATCATGGTTCCGAATAGGTAGATATCTTCAGCACTCAGGCTCACCCAAGCCCAAACTTCTCGTTAAGAAAGGGGTGTCAATTGCATTCAGGGACCAGTTGATCCAATCCATAATTCCTCTTTTAGGTTTTAGAGAACTGACTGTGAGAGAGTATTCCAGGGAAAAGTAATACAAAAAACACGAGTCTAGACAAGGACATAAGAAGCTAAGCAGGGAAGCTAAGGGAGAGGAGAAAAGTGTGACCGCCTTCGTCAAGAGCAAGAGCATCAATTATACCTTTAGGTGTAATTAGCAAAAGATACCTGTATCTTTTGCTAATTTCTCCTCCTCTTCTTTTCTCTTTTCTCTAAACTGAGCAGCTGATGGCTTTAACTGCTTTACTTAGACTTCAGCACAGCAGCAAGCAGGCGCACCGAGGGCTCTCGCGCTCACTTTTCACGTAGAAAAAACTGAAAAAACATCGGTGCAAATTATAAGTCTGTATCATAATGTCTCATGTTTGTTGCTTTGTTTTTATTTTGTTTTATTTTGTGAGTTGGTTATTAGATGCTGCTCCAGCCAGCCAGAGAATCCCCCGCCGCCCCGCCCTCTCCTCCCTGTACTGCAAGCAACAAGCACACTTCGCAAACGGAGGGCGCCCTTACTCCCAGCAAATGGGCGATAGAAAACCGATCGGTGCCTATGCCATTCCCAAAATGCGCTGGCATGATGTCGGGGCAGCATGACTATGAGAAATTTGTTTTTGCCGATGCCCGTGATGCCGCCCCCACCACGATGCCGCCCTGGGCAACCGCCCAGGGCGGCATCGTGGTGGGGGCGTATCAAAGACTGCTATCGGCTGGGGAATGATCGTGTTGAAAGCTGAACTGAAGTCTATGAACAGCATTCTAACGCACGAGTCTCTAATATCCCAATGTGTGAGGGTTAAGTGATTGGCAAACTGCATCATCGGTCGAGCAGTATGCAAACTGAAATGGATCCAGGTTGGGGGGGTTCAGATCACTTTATAATGATGGAGGTGAGTGCGACAGGATGGTGACTGTGGGTGTTGAGGGCAAAGCTTTTGAATCATATCTGTTATTAACCTCTGTCTCTCTTCCACAGCATGTCTTTTATCCTGTCTTCCTTCTCTCACCCCAACCAATCACAGCAGATGGCCCCGCCCCTCCCTGAGCCTGGTTCTGCTGAAGGTTTCTTCCTGTTAAAAGGGAGTTTTTCCTTCCCACTGTCGCCAAAATGCTGCTCATAGGGGGTCATATGATTGTTGGGTTTTTCTCTGTATCTATGAAGCGCCTTGAGGCGACTTTTGTTGTGATTTGGCGCTATATAAATAAAACTGAATTGAATTGAAAAGCACTCCTCAGTGATAAGAAGAGGGCCTTCAGAGGGGGCATAAAAGAGGGGGTTGAAAATGGTTCAGGTGTTATTGAATGACAATACCAGAGAGGCGAAGGACAATTACAGGAGGAAGCTGGAGTGGAAACTCCAGCAGAACAGCGTGATAGAGGTGTGGAGTGGCATGAAGACATTCTCTGGAATCAGGCCAACCAACAGCAGGGGAGCTGAGGGCGTTGAGGACAGAGCTAAGGAGTTGAATTTGTTCTTCAACAGATTTGACACTGCAGATTTGAGTCACACCCCCACAACCTCACCTGTAGTCAGCCTCCAATCCACAGCCACACCACTGTGCCTCCCTCTCTCTTCACATAGCACTGTTGCCTCCTGTGAGAGTCTTGACACCCCTCCCCCACCCATCACCTTCACTCAAGACCAGGTTGAGATGCAAATGAGGAGACTTCACTGAGGCAGGTCTGCTGGACCAGATGGAGTGAGCCCCCACGTCCTGTGCCCCCCACCTTTGTGGACTCTTCCATAAACTGTTCGTGCTGAGTCTGAGTCTGCAGAGGGTCTCAGTGCTGTGGAAGACATCATGCCTTGTCCCAAAGATGCCATGTCCCAGTGGCCCCCAGGATTACAGGTCTGTGGCACTGACCTCCCACATCATGAAGACCCTGAAAAGGCTCATCCTGGACCAGCTCTGACCCATAGTCAGACCACATCAGGATCCCCTTCAATTTGCTTACCAGCCCTGTCTCACGCCATCATCTATCTGCTCAAGCGTGTCTACACCCACCTGCACCAGCCGGCGAGCACTGTGAGGGTCATGTTTTTTGACTTTTCAAGCGCTTTCAACACCATCAGGCCGACACTCCTGGGTGATAAACTGACAGTGATGCAGTTGGATGCTTCTCTGGTGTCCTGGATTGTTGATTATCTGACAGGAAGATCACAATATGATCCACAGTGTGTGTCTGACAAAGTAATCAGCAACACAGGGGCACCACAGGGGACCGTCCTCTCCCCCTTCCTCTTCACCCTCTACACCACAGACTTCAGCCACTGCACAGAGACCTCCATCTTCAGAAGTTTCCTGATGACTCTGCGGTGGTTGGATGCATCAGCAGGGATGATGAGACAGAGTACCGGGCTGTGGTCGACTCCTTTGTCACGTGGTGTGAGCAGAATCATCTGCAGCTCAACGTGGCAAAGACCAAGGAACTGATCGTGGACTTCAGGAAGACCAAGAAACCTGTGACTGCTAACCCCTCAATCCATGGGGTGGATTACACATATCTTGGATTACACATGGATGAGCAAGATGGCGACACGCACAGGCGCAGCGACTTACAGCAGCTGTCCCTACTTGTGCTATTTGTGCCTTTTTGTGCCAACAACACTGTTGTGGACAGACATTGATCACCTGACCTGGAGTTCATGACGGTGAGGTGCAGACCCTTTTTCTTGCCCAGAGAGCTAAGTGCTGTAATAATCATAGCAGTCTATATAGCACTGGACGTTAACATAAACGCAACGTAAACAAACACTCTGGATCATGTGTATTCCAACATCAAGCAGGCTTACAGAGCCGTACCTCTCCCCCATCTGGGCCAGTCAGACCACCTCTCTCTGCTCCTCACCCCAGCATACACCCCTGTCAGCCAGCAAACAAAGCCCATAAAGAGGACCATCACCACCTGGGGCCGTCCTCCACTGACTACTTGACTGCTTCCACACAGTGGGATGCCTTCTACAATGAAGATCTGGCAACATTCACAGATAGGTGCTGTCTTACATCAAGTACTGTACTGGGAAGGTCACTGTGGAAAAGAGCATCCGGGTGTTTCCAAACCAGAAACCCTGGATGACGAGCCAGGTCAGTATGCTCTTCCGAGCTCATGATACATCCTTCAGGTGACAGAGCATTGTACCGCCACGTACAGCATCAGGACCGCCAAAGCAGAAAACAAGAGGACAATAGAGGAACATCTCAATGACCCCGGACATGTGTGGCAGGGCATACTGACTATTATACAAAGGATGTCCTGTGGCACCTGGGGACTCAGACACAGGGCTAGCAGAAGAGCTGAACAGCTTTTTTGCCCACTTTGAGTCTCAAACACAACACTCAGGCACACCATTCCAACGACCACCACAACCCACACTAGCTTCTAATAACCCCACACTTACTCTTGAGGCACAGGGTATGAGTTGTGTACTCTGTGCAGTGAACCCCAGGAAGGCTGCAGGTCCTGATGGAGTACCTGTGAAGGTCCTCAAAGCATGCGCCAAGCAGCTAGCACAGGTCTTCTCTGACATCTTCAACGTGTCTCTGGAACAAGCCGTCATTCCACCCTGCTTGAAATCTGCCATAATCATCCCCATCCCCAAAAGGTCACCCATAACCATTCTCAATGACTTCTGTCCAGTTGCACTAACCCCTGTCATAACCAAGTGCTTTGAGAAACTGGTTCTGGGGGACATCAGAACCCATCTCCCCCCTGCTCTGGACCCACACCAATTTGCATATCGGACTAACAGATCCACCGAAGACGCCATAGCCAGTGCTCTCCACACAGCACTGAGCCACCTGGAGCAACAGGGGAGCTATGTCAGAATGCTCTTCATTGACTTCAGCTCAGCCTTTAATGCAATAATATGGACATTTTGATATACCAAGTTAGCCAATCTGGGGCTCCCACTACCCACCTGCTCTTGGATAAAGGACGTTAGGTCAACCAACCCCAGTGGGTGAAACCTCACCTCTCTTCAGGTCTCCAGGGGGTGAAGGGAAGGGAATCCAAACTCCACAGTACAATCCACTGCTCCTCTTCCACACACACTCGCTCCTCTTTATGCGCTCTCGCTCCGATTTCCACTCACGCCAACATGCTAAGGGATCACAGTAAAGGGTCCACCACCATACAGAGAGAGCTTGATTAGAACCAATAGGCAAAAATACACAGAGAGAGTCTTTTTGAGAGAGAGCTGAGAGCACGAACACGGGAGGTTCAACGTTCCAGCGATGAGTGCTCCGTGCCGCAGCGTTAAACACCAGATCAGCAACAGTTGGTGGCAATCACCGCAGGTGCATGGGCAAGTGTGACACACTAATGTGTGATCCCATCAGAAGTAGTACTTGTTAAAAATGAGAGATTTGTCACTGAAGTGGACTATGTGTAAGGGGTAGTTGCACCCCCCGGCCTCCGGGTGGCGCATTGCTCAGTGAGACAGAATAGTGAGGTCATAGGTCCTCCTCTCCAATATGGCAGAAGCGAGGCAAAGAGAAACTTCACCAGTCGTCTCTGTCTCATCATTTCCCTGTTTTGCAGGTTAGTAACCGGTAAAACTATATTAAAACGTTGTAAAATATTGATAAGAAACACAGCTAAATGTGGGGGTATAAATCAGTGGGTAAACCCTGTTATTTGTTACGTTTTATGAAGTAGGACTGGAAAAATGCCGACGCCTAGCCAGCTGCGGGCGCCATTTTGTTTTCATTTTACACTTATTTCAGGACATTTAGCTGAATAAGCTCCCTGTTATATCCTTAAATTTGAATATGAATGTTAATCTGCTGTTGGCAGTGAAGAACGACTGTTTACTGGTTCTAAAAAGTGATTTTGAGAATGTTAAAGCTAAAGCTAAGCCTGCCAGCATACACATGCCTCTTTCACGTATTTGTGAGCTACTAAGCTAAATTGGTTTAAGACCAAGCACTGGTATGGTGGTTAAAACAATCAGAATACATAGGTATTTGGGTTAAAAGTTAAATAGAGGTAAATGTATTTGAACATGCATTTCATATTGTTTGAATTGTCATTCAGAGAGAATAGCTGAGTAGATGATTTAAAGGTCGCTACACATGAAGTATTTTTGTTTTCCATGTAAAGATCGTGGTATTGCAGCTTGAACATACAGACGGTTGTATTCTTATTTCTGTTGCATATGGAGAATGTTGGTGCTGCAAATTGGAAATACATGTGATTGTATAAATAAAGAAGCGAGGCAAAGAGAAACTTCACCAGTCGTCTCTGTCTCATCATTTCCCTGTTTTGCAGGAACATTTAATCTGTTTTACTGGCCCAAACTCTGGGTCGGTTACACAAGCAGGAGAGAGGGATAAAAACATGAACAAAACCTGTGGCCAATATGAGCCAGCCAGAGAGGCACGAGGACCATGACAACATCATTGTAAGATTTGCTGATGACACAACGTTGGTGGGGCTGATCACAGGGGGAAATGAGGTGATGAAACTGGGAGAATGGTGTGCACTAAACAACCTGGTTCTTAACATCACCAAGAGCGAGGAACTCATCCTGGACTTCAGGCGGAACAGAGCTGCCCCTGCCCCCCTGCACATCAACAGTGACCTTATCCCATGTGCAATATCCCATCAGCTAACACAACGGCACTAGTCAAGAAGGCCCAGCAGAGGCTACACTTCCTAAGGGTGCTCAGGCAGGAGCAACTAAACACCCCACTGCTGGTGACCTTCTACAGATCCACCATCGAGAGCCTGCTGACCTATGCAGTGACAGTGCGGCACGCCAGCTGCACGGAGGCAGACAGGAAGAGACTGCAGAGGGTGGCAAACACAGCACAAAGAATCATCAGCTGCCACCTGTCCTCCTTGTCTGCCATCTATAACTCCTGTTGTCTCAGCAGGGCCAGAAACATCTTGAAGGACACTACCCACCCCGGCTACCATCTTTGTAACCTACTGCCCTGTGGCAGGCGCTTCAGATCCATACAGGCCAGAACAAACAGACTCAGGGACAGCTTCTTCCCCAAAGCTTTCACCATGCTCAACTCAGACTTGCACAAAAAGTAATTTGCACTGAAATATCTGCACTGCACCACTAAATTACCCCTGCTGTTCATGCTCATTCTGATGCTCCTTGGACTCTAACATGAACTCGTGTCTATGCTTAAAATTGTCTTTGCTCAAATTGTCCATCCCATCATTCTCTGTCTGTCTGTGTCATTGGTTTTTCTGTTCCAGGTGCTGTGTGGGGGTTTTCTTTCCTTCTGTGTTTCTTCTTACAGGTGCAGCAGTCAGCCATACATTGTGCTTTTATATATTTGTTCTCTGTCATTTTTTTATATTTTCCTCGTATTTTCTCTGTCCTGGCTTTTTTTCTCCCCGTTACACATCCCCTACTACACACATACTGTAACACCTAGAAGTGAAAAAATAAACAGGTAAAGAAAAGAGAAAACTGATGAACATTTAGAAACTGATAAGCAAATGAGGTTAACAAAACTTAAAATTGTAATGGCATTTTAGTTTGAGGGAAAACCCCGAATAACCTTTAAACGTTTGGTACAAGTTTTAGAAATGAACCTGGGATTTCTCTGTCAATTTTAAAGTCTGACTTTTCCCTTTTCACGCTAGAGTCCTTTTCCCATTTTGAATTATTCCATTGTTCCATTTACTCATATTATCTCTGGGTCTTGTCAGAGTCTAAATTAGCCACACACTGCACCAGAAATCCCCCTGACAAGAATGTAGCTTGACACCCTACGATTATCCTTTCACGGTTATGGCAACTCAGTCTTAATGTTTCTCTGGAAATAGAAACTATTTTAAATTTCCACATATATCCTCAGCCCACAGCAGCTATAATAATATGTAAGTAAATAAGTCAACCATACGTTCTCCGGTGCTGCTACAGACACCATTGTGTTCTTCTTTGTGTGATAACATTCACCTCAAAGGCACACACAGTGTTGTTTGATAAAGGCTGAGGGCAGCGATTCGTCCTTCACAGATACCCCTGTATTGACGTAACAATGGACAGAATATTACTCACTGACAACACCCTTTCATCAGGCTGTTGGCAAGCAGGAAATCCTCCATGTGAAGGTTAGATACATCACAACATTCACAAGAAAAACTGACTTCTCTCCCTAGCTGCTCTGGAAGCAGTGCACCCAAGCACAGTATCAAAAGACAAACACAATATGCTGTTTTCTTGCTTATGTTTTTAATAACTTTGCCTTTTTAAAGAGGATTTGCTGATGAGTAGGTTTGTCCTTCATTGTCAGAAAATTTGCAAACATCTGACTTTATTTCGAAACAATTACTGGAACAGTTCTAGTGCTCATTGGTGGGAGAAACATCATTCTTTTAAATTATATTCCCTCGTTTGATCTGATTCTGGTACAAAATGGTAAGAAAAGTGAAACTAAGCTGACATCTGATGACTGTGAAGGCCCATCTGTCCGATGAATGGGGACATCAGCTCTGTGTAAAATATGTGATCCCTCAGAGGTTCCTGTATTAACAGTGAGCTTACCACATCATCATCCACTGCATCATTTAACCTGACCTGACCCAACCGGTGGCAGCAGATAGCCCCGCCCCTCTCTAAACCTGGTCCTACTGGAGCTTTCTGCCTGTTAAAACTGAGCTTTTCCTTCCCACTGTCCTCAAGTGCTCAAAGGGGGTCGTTTGATAGCTGGGGTACAATACTAGATGCCATGAGGTCACTGTTGTTGTGATTTGGCACTATATAAACAAAAACTAGATGAATTTAATTCAAGAACTAAATAAAAGAAAAGCTCAAAAGCAAATAAGGAATAAAAGATGAATTTACCGGAACAATGACCAGCAGTCTATTTTTGTAAAATTAAATCTTATTAAGAAATTGTAACCCAGATCATTGTTTGAGTATGGGATTTCTGATTATTTGTAGTCACTGAACGCACCACTGTGCCATGCGCATAGCCACTCTCTAGTCCAGCTACAGAGTTTTTTTCCTTCCGTTCATCCGATGAGGCGCATGCTGCTCTCGTGCCCTCTGCGAGCTGGAAATTCGGAAAAAGGAGTCTTGTAGCAGTTAGGAACGTGAAGCTGAGCTGAATCCGACAGCCATTCGCCATTACATGAACCCCTCTGGCTGGGTTGTTTGCCCTTTTGGTGCCCTGGATCCTACTGGATGAACTGCCTTGTGGAAGTCCTCATCTGATGACTCTGCTGAACCGTCCTGGCTAGTAGATGGTCGTTGCTGCGGGTGGATGCTTCTGCTTGCTGGATGCTATTATTGGATGCTACACCGTTCCAACAGAGCGGTAGGAACAATTCAAAGGGCCCCAACGATGCACTTTACTTTTCCCTGAGCTCAGGTGATTTTCTTTTGGCCAAAGGACCTTGAAGGGATACATATTTGAGTTTATTTATTTATTTTATTTTTCTTGGGACACTGAGTGGAAAGACACTACAAAAAAAAAGGGTTTATTATTTAAAATTGTGTCTAATAAATGTGTTTATGTTAAGTAAGTGTGGTGTCCATTGTGTGCTGGAAGCCTTATTGTTCCTGTGGTGGAGCAGCTACTACCAATCTCCTTTACGAAACTAGCCTCTGATGGGATACGGATATTTGGGACACATTTGATTTCTTGTAACCTATTTTTGGAGAAACTGTGATTCTGGGCTTAGACCTCGGGGTGAAATTGATGACA
Organism: Perissodus microlepis; assembly: GCF_051167445.1. Taxonomy (NCBI): domain Eukaryota; kingdom Metazoa; phylum Chordata; class Actinopteri; order Cichliformes; family Cichlidae; genus Perissodus; species Perissodus microlepis. The sequence continues at coordinate 1,514,254 of NC_140471.1, read as the reverse complement.
CCGACACCTAGTGAACTGCCCAAGGTCAACAGTCCTGATTTCCACGCATTAAAGGTTTGGCGTAAGTACAGATTGCGTTACAAAATCATGAGACATAGAGGACTTTTATAGTTCCCATGCCATGTGTCAAAACAGGATGTGAACTGTGGTTAAAGTGGTGGGTGGGCTCTTTACATTCTGAGAGAAGCCAGTTCAGTCTAATTATAGATTAAATGTTGTTTTGAAGCTGTCATTTTTAGCATCCATGGATGTTAACAGGAGGAGAAAAGAGACAGAGAGGGGTGTAAGACTGCAACTCTGCTTCCTGGCCCCAACTCTGGATATTCTTGTGTTTGGCTTACAAAGGAGCAATCCACAGAATAAAAAAAACACTAGAAATGAGCAAATGAGCAGATTCTACTTTCTAGGAAGCTCAGATCTTTGAATGTGTACAGAAAGATGTTAGACTAATTGCTAATAATAAGATCTTCCAGTAGTCTGTGGTAACAAGTGCCATCTACTCTGCTGTTGTCTGTTGGGAGGCAGCATTAGTGGCAGAGATACCAGCAGAGCTGGAACCATCACTGAAGACAGGAGGTCACTGAACAAACCTCCATCAGGGACAAACCAACAAATGAGCTCCACAACTCTGTGACAGCAGAGCTCCTTCGGCCTCAGGATGATTCGATGTCGCTGCCAAAAACAATGATTCTTATCGTTCTATAACAAACTGTTTAGTAACTCTTTGTTCTATAACAGGGGAACACAACTGTACGATGTGGGATGGATTCACACGTTTCTGACCACTTCTGAACTTTCTGGGTGGATAGCGACATCAATCCAAATAACAAGAAGAACGATGGAGGAATGGCACTGCAATCCAAGATGTAATACTTGGAAGAAGTGGGCCACATATTGAACTGATAGATGCTGGACAGGGACGTGACGTTCCACGTGGATTCTCGTCTCTTATTTTGGTTGGGTATTTACATTTAACAGTCAACTGATGCAGAGGTAATGTGTCGTCACTCATTTCTCTGAACAACTTCTGTGAATACACCATCTTACCAGTGAGGAGTGTATTGTGCTTACATATGAACCTTAAGCCTCAGATGACTAGAAAACTGAAAAGACTTAATAAAAAGAAGAAAGCATCCAGATGTTTAGGACAGGGAAGAACTAAGGGTGGAGCTGAGAAAATGAAAGGACACCTACAGAAGGAGCTGGTGGTCAGATTCAAGCAGAACAGCCATGAGGGATGTGTGGAGTGTGTCGTGGTTCGATTTTTTGAGGAAGAGACATACGACTGGAAGCCCATAGTGGGTCAACACAAATTATTTTATTAAAACACACAGTACAGTGTGAGAAGAAACTTGCAACAGCCACCCTACAATCTTCCAATCTTCTCGAGTAGCCCGCTCCCCATCCTTATATTACCCTGATGACATCACAGCCAGATCTTACTGGAAATGATAACAGTTCCAAAGTTCTCCTTATATAGACATCCGATACTACTTTCGAAACAAACAAGTTTGTGATATGTTGTGCAATTCTGTGAGACTGTGTGTCCAACCGAGAGATTGTCCTGAGACGACCTCCCTGTTCTTAGTACGTGCAGGAGTGAACGTGCGTACTTTCCATGACTCTCTATGTGCATGTTGGTGTGGGCCTGAATATGTGTGTAAGTGAATGTAGAAGGCCCTACTGGACCCACAGCTTCGAGAGGTGTGAATACAATGATATGGATACCATTTGCAACAGCTTGGCAGCAACACTTGGCAGCTTGGAGAGAACAAATGAGCCAAACAGATTTAGTTCACATCCCTGCTGCCTCCTCCACCACACACTCATTTCCTTCAATGATTTTGTACTTCACTCTTTCTTCACCCCAAGTGAACTCTGTGGATCAGATCATCTAATAAACACTTCTTGCTTCACTGTGACTTGTGGCCAGGTTAGGAGACAACTGGGGAGTCTACACCAGAGCAGGGTTGCTGGCATCAGCCCCAAGGTTCTGAGAACCTGGGCTAGCCAATTATCTGTGATCCTGAGTCACATTTGCAAACTGACTCTGAAGCAGAAGAAGATACGGTGATGTGGAAAACATTTATTCTATTCAGTTCAGCTTTATTTGTACAGCGCCAAAAGTCACAACAGCAGTCGTCTCATGGTACTTTATAATGTAAGGTAGACCTGACAATAATAGATACAGAGAAAAACCCAACAATCACATGACCCCTATGAGCAAGCACTTTGGTGACAGTGGGAAGAAAAACTCCCTTTTAACAGGAAGAAACCTCCGACAGAACCAGGCTCAGGGAGGGGCCAATACAGGAGAAATCTGCTCTGTCTTTCTAGTCCCTGTCAGGACTCTTGCTGCAGCATTTTGGATTAACTGAAGGCTTTTCAGGGAGTTTTTAGGACTTCCTGATAATAATGATGTGGCGTGGGTGTGGTCTCTGGCCCGCTGCAGAGGAGGGGTGGCACAGTGAGCTCCTGGGGTGGCGTGGAGGCGGGGTGAACAGGTGTGCTGGGGACGCCTGATTGATTGTAACTCTTGTTATGTTGCAGTGACAGTTGAGGAGGGCTGGTGAGCGGATGTGACAGCCGAGTGGGAGTGCCTGTGTCCCGAGCGTGTGCCGAAACCACAGTGAACTGTTATAATACAAATAAACATGCTGTCACCACACCAAGTGCTCTTATGTACGTACGTTGGGGTCCACCTTCACAGTAGTCCAGCCTAGAAGTAATAAATGCATGAATTAACTGAACAAAAATATAAACGCAACACTTTTGTTTTTGCTCCCATTTTTCAGGAGCTAAACCCAAACTGATGAAAAATTTTCTACATACACAAAAGACCCATGAATCTCAAATATTGTTCTCATATCTTTATAAATCTGTGTTAGTGAGCACTTTTCCTTTACCAAGATAATCCATCCCACCTCACAGGTGTGGCATATCAAGGGGCTGAGTAGACAGCATGAGCATTGCACAGGTGTGCCTTAGACTGCCCACAATAAAAGGCCACTCTGAAATATGCAGTTTGATCAAACAGCACAATGCTACAGATGTTGCAACCTTTGAGGGAGCGTGCAATTGGCATGCTGACTGCAAACATTCCTGCAGTCAGCATGCAATTGCATGCTGACTGCAGGAATGTCTACCAGAGCTGTTGCCTGTGAAATGAATGTTCATTTCTCTGCCATAAGCCGTCTCCAAAGGCATTTCAGAGAATTTGGCAGTACATCCAACCGGCCTCACAACCGCAGACCGCACGTAACCACACCAGCCCAGGACCTTCACACCCAGCATGCTCACCTCCAGGATCGCCTGAGACCAGACACCCAGACAGCTGCAGCAACAATCAGTTTGCATAACCAAAGAATTTCTGCACAAACTGTCAGAATCTGTCTCAGGGAAGCTCATCTGCATGCTCGTGGTCCTCACCGGGGTCTGGACCTGACTGCATTTCGTTGTCGTAACCAACTTGAGTGGGCAAATGCTCACATTCGATGGCGTTTGGCACATTGGAGAGGCGTTCTGTTCACAGAAGAGTCCCAGTTTTCACTGTTTAGGGCAGATGGCAGACATCGTGTGGGTGAGCGGTTTGCTGATGTCAGCGTAGTGGATCGAGTGGCCCATGGTGGCGGAGGGGTTCTGGTATGGACAGGCATATGTTATGGACAATGAACACGAGTGCATCTTATTGTTGGCATTTTGAATGCACAGAGATACTGTGACGAGATCCTGAGGACCACTGTTGTGCCATTTATCCATGACCATAACCTCCTGTTACAGCATGATAATGCACGGCCCCATATTGAAAGGATCTGTACACAATTCCTGGAAGCTGAAAACATCCCAGTTCTTGCATGGCCAGCATACTCACCAGACATGTCACCCATTGAGCATGTTTGGGACGCTCAGCTCGGCGTGTACGACAGCGTGTTCCAGTTCCTGCCAGTATTCAGCAACTTTGCACAAGTATTGAAGAGGAGTGGGCCAACATTCCACAGCCCACAATCAACAACCTGATCAACTCTATGCCCATTGCACACCATTTGCACAACTTTCAGCAGCTTCATTGAGAATGCGGTATCATGGCCAGAGCTTCCCCTTCTGGCAGCTGCAGGCATAACTAATCAATCACAGTGATCTTTTGGCTCAACAAGTCAAATCGTGGACTGAATTAAGACAAGCTGTATTCTTATTCTTACTGGTGTATCAAAGATTAGTATCAGCGCTAGTGACACCAACAGACTGAATAAGCCTCATGGGAAAGGCTGACTCTGTGACTGGTTGCAAACTAGACAGTTTAGAAGCTGGGGGCCACTGAGCAAACTGTTATTCACCATGGATGATCGGGACAGCAGAGCACTTTTTCTGATTTATTGATGCAGCTTCCCTCAACAAAACAATATATTAGTGTCAAAGCAGAGAATAATCTCCCAGATAATAATAATATATATTGATGAATATTATTACTATGTGTATTAGTTTTGAATTCAATTGTCTATTTGGTTTAATCCAGTTTTGTTTATAACGTGCCATTCACAACAACAATTACTGGTGAAGCTGAAGCTGTCTACTGGCTGGAAGCTTTCACACCTGTGCTGAATCCGCTTGTTATTTCGAGTACTTAGCGGCTGGGTAGACAGGACAATCCCTCCAGATCGTCTCATCTCCGTCAGTGGTGTGGCTGCTCATGAAAACCTGTGTTACCAGCTCCCACAGTTCCTTAACTCTTTGTCCCCATCTGTTCCGCAGTTCCTTACTCCCTGAAACCGAGCTTATGTCCTGCTGTTATGACTTAGCTATTTCTCCAAGGAGCTCAGTAGCCAACACCTGCCAACTCTCCACTGCCAGACACTTTGTCTCACTGGAAATCCACCTACCAACGAACCACCAAATCTAACGACATTTTCATTCTGATGTTGGCCTGGAATAACCTGCCTCTGTTTTCTCACAGATTCACCTCTCACTCCCACTCCACTGGTTCCCCAAGACCATTCACTTAGTGTCCAAGAAACCTAAATTGTAAGTTGTGATTTGTTGTGTTTTGTATGTGTGTGATGGTTGTAATGGCTGTACTGTTAGCATCTTGGACTGAAGGTCCAGAACAAATTTTGTCTTTGGGAACAATAAAATTAAAGTAACTGTTTAAACTGCTGTCATTGTACCAAGTCTGTCTTTTGACCTCTGTGTTAAACACGACAGCTACAGTATTGAGGCCTATACACACAGAAGGCATTGTGTAAAAACAAGACAAAATTCAGAATTTTACGAATCCAAATTTGATGTTACATTTTTGTGGAAAATTTGTCCTCAAGAAATGGATTGTAAAAGAAAATGAAGCCCTTTGTACTCGAGACCACATCTGGGGAGGAGGCAAGAGAGCCGGAGCACTGTGTAGCTGTGTGTCTGAGGTAAAATAGTCTCATTTTAGTATTTCCATATCATTGTATATTCAGTACATGTGCACAGTTTGAGCTATGATCACACTTGTTTCCAGATGCAGTGGTCTGATTGGTCAGATCCATTTATTTGGATTAGAAATATCGGAAAAAGTGGATTTGATCCAATAAAGATAAATGCCACACATTCGTCCTGCGTAATTATTCATTTGGTGGCTGCATTAGGAAAAGGTGAGTCTGAAAAATATTTTTAACACACAAAATATTCACACTGATTTTTATGCATCCAGTGTAAAGAGGCCTTTATGGGCAGTCTTTATCCTTCAAGCTCGGGTCCTCTACCAGAGGCCTGGGAGCTTGAGGGTCCTGCGCAGTATCTTAGCTGTTCCTAGGACTGCGCTCTTCTGGACAGAGATCTCAGATGTTGTTCCCGGGATCTGCTGGAGCCACTCGCCTAGTTTGGGAGTCACCGCACCGAGTGCTCCGATTACCACGGGGACCACCGTTACCTTCACCCTCCACATCCTCTCGAGCTCTTCTCTGAGCCCTTGGTATTTCTCCAGCTTCTCGTGTTCCTTCTTCCTGATGTTGCTGTTATTCTGTATCACTACATCGATCACTACGGCCGTCTTCTTCTGCTTGTCTACCACCACTATGTCCGGTTGGTTAGCCACCGCCAGTTTGTCCGTCTGTACCTGGAAGTCCCACAGGATCTTAGCTCGGTCATTCTCCACCACCCTAGGGGGTGTCAGCCATTTGACTTGACTTCCAGGCCATACTCAGCACAGATGTTTCTGCATACTATACCGGCCACTTGGTTATGGCGTTTGGTCAAGTATTTGGTCAAGCTCATATGTTGACTGTACACATTTTATACATCGTCATGAAATTCTATGCTTTATCTTTACATTTGTATCATTTTTGAACCATGCTGTCCTGTGCTACTCTTTCATTCATTGTATTGTTGGAAGTGTTTTGTGGTTGGCCATTAACTGGTTTAGGTAATTTAACTATGCTTCACCCAAACAATGACCAGGATAAAGCTTAATTCAATATGAAGCAGTTAAGCATGCATGAGACTCCTTACACCAGACGTTTTAAACCACTGTATTGCAACGGATGGTTGCATTTGTTAATGCTAATGGTCATGAAAATATACAGCAGCTGCAAATGAGACAAACCAAATGTAAAGGTTAAGGTATTTTTTAAGGTATTTCTACACTCTGGTGTAGATTAGCAGATTTGTTTGCTTATGGATGATTGATGAAGTACCTGAAACTACGGGGAGAACACAAAACATGCTAAATGAATAACCAGCAAGGAGTGAAGCTGGCTAGATATACACAGATTACCTACACATAAGAATTAGCTGTTAACATGTGGAAGTAATGGATGAGGCAACACACCGAGATGCAATTATTAAAGGAGGAAGCAAAGACCAACCAAAGGTAACATACTGCCAACAGAAACCTGAACAAAAAACCCACCTATTGATTAGTACAGTGCAGATTAGTCTCATATATTCTTTGCAGTGTGATGAGTTCTCTGACTACTAGCCAGTGTATGAGACTAACCAGTAACCAGTACTATAGTAAAAAATAGAGCATACTCTCTGTGTAGTCAGTGTGGTACTGTTGTATGCCTCTATGTGGCATTACAATGACTTACTAGTACACAACTAGTACACAACGTTATTAACCTTGTTGTCTTTATCAACATCCTTCCCTCTCAACTACATCTTCCATCCATGTATGCTTCCCACCTACACTCACCTCCTTGGTTCCTACTACACATTTGCTCCTCCTACATCCCCCTCCTTTTAGCTGACAGTCTGACTTTCTCAAGAGACTTTTTATTTATCTTAGGGCTCTCTGTCTCATTACGGCTCTGCTTTCAAAATTCGCTACACCCACCAGGGCCTCATAGACATCTGTGACCAGCATCAGACATCTGTTTCCTCGGACTTTCATTGCACTTACAACATCCCAGATCACCACCGGGCTCCCCGTGGATTGTTATCAGGTCTACGTGGCGGCGCAGACGGAGGCAGAGGAAGCAAAAGCGGGGCCGCAGGTTTGGCATCATGCTGAGGCTAAAACACCAGCCACACAAGCCACCTCTGCCGAGCCTCTATCTCTCCAATGCCAGATCCCTCATGCAAAAAAACGGATGACCTGGAATTACAACTAGTGGGAAATCACTATGTCCGTGACTGCTGTGCCTTGATCATCACCGAAACCTGGCTTCACCCGGGAATACCCGATGCTAGCGTGCAGCTAGCAGGCCGCACTCTGCTCCGCTGGGACAAGACAAAGGACTCCGGTAAGAGCAGGGGGGGCGTGAAAGCTGGTGCAACAACGGGACAATTATAAACAGTCACTGCTCTCTGAACCTCGAGTACATGTCAGTAAGATGCCGGCCTTTATACCGAGAGAGCTAACAGTAGTGATCATCACGGCTGTGTACATTCCACCCGATGCCAACGTAAACACGGCGCTCTCTATCCTGCTGAACACCATTAACGAACAGCAGCGGGCCCACCCGGACAGTGTTCACATAATTGCAGGTGACTTTAATAAGGCCGACATAAAGACTGTGCTCCCAAAGTTCTATCAGCATGTCAAATGTCCCACCAGAGGAGAAAACACTCTAGATCATGTTTACTCCGACATCAAGCATGCATATAGAGCCATACCCCTCCCCCACCTCGGTCAGTCCGACCACCTCCCCCCAGCCTACACCCCCCTCAGGCGCAGTGCCAGGCCCACCACAAAGACGGTTACAACCTGGCCTGAAAATGCTCTCTCCAAACTACAGGACTGCTTCACAGAGACAGACTGGGACATATTTGAACACCAGGACCTAGAAACTTTCACAGGATCAGTACTGGACTACATCAAGTTCTGTACTGCAAATGTGACTGTGGACAAAAGCATTCGGGTTTTCCCAAACCAAAAACCCTGGATGACCAGCGAGGTCCGCTCACTCCTCAAAGCCCGCGATGCCGCCTTCAGGTCAGGTGACAGAGCTCTGTACAGGGCTGCTCGAGCTGACCTGAAAAGGGGGATTAAAAAAGCCAAGACAGACCACAAAAGAAACATCGAGTCCCAGCTGTCCAGCAACAACACACGCGAGGTGTGGCAGGGAATGCAAGACATCATCAACCACAGAGGCTGTGAAAGCAGAAAACCTGAGTGTGCAGCTGGCAGAGGAAATAACCAGCTTCTTCGCCCGCTTTGAAACACCACAACAGCAGCACTCATCTGCTTCAGCCCTGCTCCCATCCTTATCCTCATCCTCACCTGGTTCCTGCACCGCTCCATTCACTGTAACGGAGCACGATGTCAGACGTGTGCTCCTAGCAGTGAACCTCAGGAAGGCGGCCGGTCCAGACGGAGTACCTGGCAAGGTACTAAGAGCATGCACACACCAGCTCACCGTCATCTTCACCAGACTCTTCAACCTCTCGCTGGATCAGGCAGCCATCCCATCCTGTCTAAAATCAGCCACAATCATCCCAGTGCCGAAGAAGTCTCCCATCTCCAGCCTGAATGATTACCGCCCTGTGGCCCTCACACCGGTAATCATGAAATGCTTTGAGAGACTAGTCCTTCAGCACATCAAGGATTACCTCCCCCCAGAATTTGACCCCCACCAGTTTGCATACCGCTCAAACAGATCCACAGAAGACGCCATCGCCACAGCCCTCCACGCTGTGCTGAGTCACCAAGAGCAGCAGCAGAGCTATGTCCGAATGCTCTTCGTGGACTACAGCTCAGCCTTTAATACAATCATCCCGGACATCCTCATCACCAAACTGGTCACTCTTGGCCTCCCTCCTCTCACATGTGCCTGGATAAAGGACTTTCTCACAAACCCGCCCAGACTGTGAGGCTCCGCCCTCATCTCTCCTTCACTTGCACACTGAGCACCAGCTCCCCACAGGGTTGTGTGCTGAGCCCCCTCCTGTATTCTCTCTACACCCACAACTGCAGTTCGACCCACAACAACAATCTCATCATCAAGTTTGCCGATGACACCACGGTAGTCGGACTCATCTCAAAGGGAGACGAGGCAGCCTACAGAGAGGAAGTCCTGAAGCTGGCAGCCTGGTGTTCAGAAAACAACCTGGCACTGAACACTAAGAAAACCAAAGAGCTCATTGTTGACTTCAGAAGACACAGCACTGACTTGGCCCCCTTTACATCAACAGTGAGTGTGTGGAGAGGGTCCACACCTTCCAGTTCCTTGGTGACTCAAAAACAGTCCCAAAGGCCATAACCACCCTGAACTCACACATGCACCGATAACACCCTGCTACTGGGAATCTTTTAAATCGATGAATCCAGTTTGGTTAGCTGGAAAAGTCTGAAAAGTCAAACCCATGATTAAAAAGTTGTATTTAAAAAGTCATCAATCAATATCTGAATGTTTGCATTTATAAATGTAATGAATTTGTAGTAAATAAGTTATTATAGTGTTCATGCATTCATACTTTGTTCATTCTTCAAAAATCTTTCAGCAGGTAGTTTTAAAGGTGTGGTTTTACTGACCTCATTAAGTAGTTTGTTTAGTGCTGCTGCTGCTTTTACTGATCAGCAGTGTTGGGACTAACGCGTTATTAAGTAACGCGTTACAGTAACTACGTTATTATTGTGGTAACGAGCACGGTAACTAGTTATTATGCCAAAATCAGGAACGCGTTACTCGTTACTGGGATTCAGATAGGCTCGTTATTCGTTACTTCGTGTGGTGGCTATCGCGGAGCTTCCACAGATTCAGTAACATTAGCAAGTGGTGGAGGCCAGCAGGTGGATGAGAGAAAGGGGAGGCAGGAGGAGGAGAGACCCGAGGCGGCCGCCTGTCCGAGTGTCAGGTGAACTGAACTTCAGGTAAGACGTTATGACCTGCAGTCCATCTGGGTCAGATATAAACCAAGTTTAGGTGGAGTTTATTTTTGTTGTGCTGACTTTTTCGTACTGCGTGCTAGCTAGCATGACGGGGTTTCTATACAGCTGGGTGGGTGCTATGTTACTGATGTTGAACTTTATTTTGTTCATAAGGTTAATTATTAGAGTTGCCAACCGTTCCCTAAAAAACGGAATCGTCTCGTATTCAGAGTTAATATTATGCGTTTTGTATTGAGCTGAAAATAAACGCGATTTGTCCCGGACTTCAGCTACAATGAAAAAGACACAAAGCTGGAGTTATTCTGTGTCTTTGCTGCACAGCTGCCTCTTCTCCTCTCATTCTCTCCCCTCCCTCTCCTGTTGCTACTTTAATCATGAAACTGATCAATGATCAGCTGATCAGCTTTTCTCTCTTGTTTATTTATCGCCCACTTTGCGCCAGAAAGAGGAAACCAGCGGATGTCGCGCTAAACAACAGCAGCACGTTTAAGCTTGATCAGCTGTTGTTAGAATTTATTTAATATTACTTTCTAGTATCAGCTGATGTTTGCTGGAGCCACAGCTGTAAAGCTGCTGGTCATGATGTTGGTTTGTATATCTGGTGAGAGGGAAACCAGATGAAACCAGGAGATGTCCTTACTGAATCATCAGAGCTGAACAGGTGATGGAGAAACAGGTTTACCTTTTAGGTGACATGAATGAGTTGAAGGGAAGTTATGAACTGTTTCTGAGAGATAAATAACACCAGGATCCTTTTCTAAGTAGCTGACAGCTGGTAACTGTGCAGGGGCGGGTCTAGCAAAGTGTTGCCAGGGGGCAGGTAGGGCATTAACAGGGAGAGGGGGGCACAAAGACATACTTTCTTATTCTCATTTCAAATGTCTCGCTTTTAATAAATAATTATCTGAGTCTTACAACAAACGATTGATAGATTGATACATATATACCATCAAGACAGTGTACATCACTGTCACAACAGTGTTTGTTTTCATTCAAAGGCTTTATGATATTTGCTATAATGGTGGGCCGGTCTATAGTCAAAATGCCCGGGCTGATTTTTTGTCCCAGTCCAGCCCTGTAAGCAGCTCATCTGCAGTCTGCTGTTACTTACATCTTCCTATTCGGAAGGCAGAATTTCTGAGTTCTGAGTACAATCAAAGCACCACGACTGCAGTTTTTGTGTTGGATGTAAAAAGCGCACATGACGCTGTGACGTAGGCTAGAATCATGGCGGCGGTCAACGACGGTCCAGGTGTGGGATTTCTCTCGTGGAAATATGCACATTATTTTTTCCTTTGGTAGGTGGCACAGTGCACTGTGGCAAGTAAGCAAGCTAGAAGACTGGCAATCTTGCTGGGTATCCAGTTAGCAACACATTAACAAGAGAAGTCTGAGTAAAACCAAAGTTACTTTCCCTAGTAACTAGTTACTTTGAAAGTAACGAGTAACTTGAAGTAAGTGAGTTACTTTTGATAGAAGTAACTAGTAATGTAACTAAGTTACTAATTTAAAGTAACTTACCCAACACTGCTGATCAGTCATAAAATCCACTTATTCACGTTAACAGTATAATGTGCAAAGAGCTCACAATGTACTGAAGATCACTTCATAGCCATCTGTTACTGTCACGTAACACTGGTGTTTACAGTTAGTTTAATTAAAGATCTTAACTGTTCTGTGTTTCCACTCGTGAGAAACTATGTTTGACATGTTTTAAATGGAAGTTTCTATGTTTTACATTTGTATTGTACATATTTCAGTGAATCTATCAACCAGGAAATGTTTTGAGCAAAGTTTTTTAAAAGTATTGGTAAAAACTTTGTATTTCCCAGAGAAGACTTCTTTTTGTAGCAGCACAGCACTGAGTTCCTTTGATGCTCGTGTAATTTTCTTGCTTGGCTAACCACAGTTGCAGTCATGAGCAGCACCACAGGTGGTCTCTCCCCTATTGCCTCCTTTTTCCACCCTCATTTTCTTCTCACTCACTTTCTCACAACACCTGCCCCCATTGTTTCCTTATGACTATTTTCTGGTGCTGCTTGATGAGGTCATTTAACGAGAACCTTCTACTGCAGTAATGCATTTCTATTGTTATGTCCCAGCGCAGCATGATTCTTCATTGGTACATTACACTGAACACATCTTATGTGACCTTGCTCAGGTGATCTTTGTGAAGAGTTGGGGATTGGCGAAGGATGAAGGAAGACAGAAACAAGCAGGATTTGTGTTACATTCAGGTCATGTTTCATGTGTCAGTGGAGCTGTTGGGATTTAAAGTGTTCTACAGTATTATGCAGCTCTTGCCCAGCATTACCTACAGTATGATCCATCTGATTGGATTTGGAAGGACATACAACTCATCATTTTCCTTCATTATACATTAACACAGTGGTTCCCAAACTTTTTTTGCTGGGCCCCCCTTTGTTTTACAAGAAAAATGTTCAGGTAGTAATAAAATAAACTACTAACTCTGTTACGCTGCGTCCGCACCTACACGGGTATTTTTGAACACGCAGCTGTTTCGTCCACGTAAACGGCGTTTCGAATCACCGAAAACGGAGATTTTTTAAAACTCCTTTTTTGCGTTTCCGTGTGGACGAGGAATACAGAGTTCGTCACGCAACGTCAAAGGTATGTGCCTTTTTTCACATCACGCTGTGGCCACGTTATTGTTTACATGAGATGAATTGCAGAATGGCAGATAGAGACAAAATACTGTTAATCTGACTGTCTGCAGGTTTTACACGCAGTTACTGTCCCTCCATTTACAAAGGCAGAGGCGTCACGGTGTGATTATTTTACATGTAGTTGTTTTTTCCCGTGTAATAATCTTCAACATTGCTATCAAATCAAAAAATGCCTCTCTGTGCAAAATGGGTTTAAAAACATAAAAAACTGTGGGATCCTGTTTGTCCGTGATTTGAACAGCCCAGCGCTGCTCCCGACAGGGAAACCAATCCTGCAGGGAGACCTACCTCAGCACTTGTGCAGGTGAAGCCAAAGGGAAGATTTTCTTCACCATATTTTCTAGTCTTTGGCTTAGAATGAAGTTGGTTTGGAAACATATTCAGCGATGCTTCATCTCCTGCTTTTCTTTTGTGTGGGTACCCCGTGCTAGCAGTGTCCAAGCGTTTTGTTTTGTTTTGTTCCCCCCCCTTTTCATCCCCCCCCCCATCCCCCTGCCATGGGCCCCACACTTTGGGAAGGTCTGCCTTAACAGTCAATTTGAAATCAAGCAACTCTGATTGTGATTTGAGAAGTTTAACATATATATTTAAGTTTAACAATATAATTATAACTCTACAGACATTTTTTAATTCTTTGACCTAAAACCTTTGCAGCCAGTATAGCCAGTGTAGCCACATAAGGTCTGGGACCCATGGACATCAGCAAACAAAGTCTGCTCCCTTGGAATTTATTGCCAGGCAGTATTATAGCTGCTGCTTTTAAGTGTCCGTGACAAGTCCAGCTGTGTAGCAGGTAAGACAGGAGCACTGGGTGCAGCATTTGGAGGAAATGGAAATTAAGAGGCAGCTTTATTGCTTTACCAAGAAACTCAAAGAAACTAGGCATTAGGAACTGGAAGTAGAAAACATGGAACTTCACAAATTACAGAAGAATACACGACATTGGAGCGACAACGCGATTGACTGAGGACTTAAGTATACTTATATATAAATACACAGGATTTCAAGAGGATGGACAACAGGTGGGGACGTGGCGGGAACTAATTACAGAGCAAGCGAAACAGAACTGACACGAGACGAGCGACTGTCCAACTCAAACGGGAAGACTAAGACAAAAGAACTTGACACTAGGACTGGAAGTAAACAGACATTGATACACAACAGAGCAGGGTGACAGAAATGAAACGCATAAAAACAGAAACCTAAAGACTACATCACCAAACCAGGAAGCACTGAGGATACAAGCATGAAGCAGAGGAATGCAACTATCATAAGAACATAACCTGGAACACATTCTAAACCTCAACATGCTAAATGAAAGCCCAAACACATAAACACTGGGTCAGGTCCAGGACCAAGGATCCCGTTGTATCTTCATTAAGTAAAACATATCTTCAGTTAGGCTAAGATCCGATAAGGCAGGTTTGTGTTGTTAGGTAATAAATATATAATCTTAAATGCTTATATGCTGATTATTATTGGTTTATATGAGAGAGGCCCAGACTTTAGTGTAAAACTAGGTCACAGGCTGACCAGAAACTGCATGTTTTTTGTAGAATATGAGGAACCGACAGAGTGAGACTAAGTCTAGACAGGTTGCCCTGGCAACAGACCTTAGAAAGGGGAAGTTATTGCAAGCTGCACAGGAAGTTTTAGTGCACAGGCACATTAATAAATTAGACACAGAAAAGAGGAACTGAATAGAAGAAGTTTGTATGTAGTTTGTACGTATGTGACTTCGAGAGGTACATAAATAACCTGGCTTCCTGTTTTCTGCTTGAGACTGGCTGATGTGAGCAGGCGTTTCTGTGTGTGCTCAGTCTCCATATCCCGGGATATGTAAGATTAAAGATCATTTTTTAAAGTAAAAGACCACTTTTGAGCCGTGTCTTTTTGGCCCTAAGAATCAAAACAACCGTTTTTAACAGTGTAGATTGTTGTAATCTAATTTGGGCTCTCTTTGTTTGATTTGCATGTCGCAGTCAAGCCCTGGTGGCATGGTGGTGAAGCGGTTAGCACTCACACTTCACAGCAAGAAGGTTCCCAATTTAAGCTCCAGCTGTGGCTTTTCCCTGTGGAATTTGCATGTTCTCCCTGTGGCTGTGTGGGCTTTGTCTGAGCTCCCTCCCACATTCCAAAGACACGCTTGTCAGGTTCAATGGATTCGGCAACGGATGTAGATAAAACCCCTGAAGTTTGCAGAACCCGTGTGGTTAAAATGTGACGTGTAGTCTAAAGTGATGAGTGGTGAGTAAAACCTGTGTAAATGTGAGTACATTACATTTGGACATTTATGATTTTTGATTGTTGAGTTTGAGAAAGATGCACCTCCTACCTTATGAGGTACCACATCTGGCTAGATGTTGTGATGGTGTTTTTACTGACCAAGGCCAAATACAAATGTAAAAAATAGTTTTAATGTATGTTTAAAATTTAATCAATGTTTTAAATGTAAAACATAGATTTTAAGTGTAAAACATAGAAACATCTATTTAATTGGACGACCGTGGCTCAGGGGGTTGGGAAGCGCATCTGTAACCGGAAGGTCACCAGTGTGTGAATGTGAGAGTGAACAAATAGTGGAATTGTAAAGCGCTTTGGGTGCCTTGAAAAGAGCTATATAAATGCAATCCATTATTATTATTTAACACATGTCAAGCATAGTTTTACACTGATTGAGTTCTCATGAGTGGAAACAGAATAGTTAATATCTTTATTTAATTAATCTAACTGTAAACACCAGTGTTACGTGACAGTAACAGATGGCTATGAAGTGATCTTCAGTACATTGTGAGCTCTTTGCACATTATACTGTTAACATGAATAAGTGGATTTTATGACTGATCAGTAAAAGCAGCAGCAGCACTAAACACCCACGGTCCTGAATAGTGAAACCTCATGAAATACTGTGGCGAGCTGAGGAATCTTTTTCAATCAAGGACCCACACAGAGGTTGAGCCTGCTATTCCACCTCAAGCAGAAAGGGGGCGCTCTGTATTGAATAGATTGCTGTACTACACTGTGCTTCAGAGGGTCAATAACCCCACACATGAACTCACTCATGGTGTGACATCTCTTTCCATCAAACAACAACTGTCAGTGAGTTTACACCGTAGCATTAACAGGAACAGTTAAGAGTCACATAACCATGACAGATTTAAATAACACAGTTTTCTCGTCTTAAAGCGTATTCCTAAGGCATGATGGGAGATAACTAGCCACACGCAACAATACTTAATGAGGTCAGTAAAACCACATCTTTCAAACTACCTGCTGAGCGTTTTTTGAAAACTGAAAAAAGTACGAATGCATGAACACTATAATAACTTATTTACTACAAATTCATTACATTTATTAATGCAAACATTCAGAAAGAATAGAATGGAATAGAATAGAATAGAATAGAATAGAATAGAATGAACCTTTGTTATACCACGGATGAGAAATTTCGGTGTTACAGAGCTTACAGCAAGGGAAAATCAAATTTAAAAGGAAGACACAGGGTGGTCCTATAAACATAAGCAACTGAAGTTCGTTTAAACAGGCAACAATGTACAGAATATGTATAGGAAACAGAGATATGTATAAAATGCACAGTAAACAAACAGACTGGTGAGTAAGATGACCAAAAGAATGTTAAGCTGCATTATAGAGTCTGACAGCTGCTGTAAGAATGACCTGTGGTAGCGCTCCTTCCTACACTGTGGGTGTAAAAGTCCACTGCTGAACGAGCTGCTCAGTGCTCCTACAGTCTCATGCAGGGGGGGGAGGTGTTGTCCGTGATGGATGTTAGCTTAGACAACATCCTCCCCAACCTGCTGGATGGACTTCTTACTGAAGCCAGTCACCAGCTCCTTCGTCTCGCTGGCATTGATGCAAAGATGGTTCTGTTCGCACCAGCTGACGAAGTCCTTGATGACCCCCCCGTATTCCAGTTCGTTTCCCTCCGGCACCCGACCCACAGTGGCGGTGTCGTCTGAGAACTTCTGGAGATGGCAAGTGTCCGTGTTATAGCTGAAGTCTGCAGTGTGCAGGGTGAAGAGGAAAGGGGCGAGCACTGTTCCTTGTGGGGCCCCCGTGCTACAGACTACCACCTCGGACACACAGTCCCACAGCCTCACATACTGGGGTCTACTGGTGAGGTAGTCAAGAATCCACGAGGACAGCTGATGGTCCACTCCCGCTCCCTGCATCTTCTGCCTTAGAACTGAGGGTTGGATTGTATTGAAGGCACTGGAGAAATCAAAGAACATGACTCTCACAGTGCACCTGTGCTCTCCAGATGAGAGAAGGCCCGATATTATATTGATTTGATATTGATGTGACTTTTTAAATACAACCTTTTAATTATGGGTTTGGCTTTTTGGACTTTTGGCCCAACTGGATTCACCGATATGAAAGATTATTTGCTTCTCTGGTCTGCCAGACTTTTTGGTGTTTGTAAGCCACACCAAATGTTTCTAAATGCATCTTTTAGGTCTGTTTATTCATAAAAGAATAGGCCATTATTCTATTCAGAGTTTATCATAACCCATTTGACCGGTCATTGGGTTGTAATGGGCCGCCCAGAAAATGATTTCCTGACAATAACTGGGTTGTTCCTCCCATGTGCGAACGATGCGACTCACTCAATATAATGTGGCAATAATCAAAATGAAGTGCAGCAATGCCAGCGCTACAGGGCGCACCAAGTGACCATCAGTTTTTATCACTTGGTCAAAGGCTGAGCCTAGTCAAGGCTCTTCCCAGAAGAGAAGGGCTTAGTAGGTAGAAACGGCCTCAGCAGCAGAGCGGGCTTGTGGAGGCAGCCCCATCGCCCCCCTTTCATGGGGCTGGGACCAGTTGGCCCATCACTACTGGCCGTGGCTGTTCCTGCGGCCATTCCGGTCGTGCTGCCAGGTGGTCCTCGGCGAGCGTCACCACCACCTCAAGGTGTATGCGAAGTGCCGGTCCTCCAGCCCCGGTCCTCCAGCCCCGGTCCTCCGGCGATGATCCTCCGACAGCAGCGGGAGCAGCCAGAGAGTCCATTCCTCAGCCAGCCATCAGCACACCTCCGCCATCGCTAGGAAGACCTCCAGGATGGCTTGCGCATTGTGCATTACCGCCAGCTCCATAACCACCTGAGCCGGCACCTGTGCGGGTCGGGGCTCCGACATGCGGACAGACGGGGTTTCAGCACCGCTGTAGCCCTAAAGGACCCGGTCCGGCTCACAGAATGCTCACTTTTAGCTTTTTTATTTTATTCACATTGACTGTGGTGTCACTTTATCATCTGACACTTTGCAGTGCTCTCTGCTGCAGCCGCTCCGTCCTGCTCTTCACTGAAATAGAAGACATGATTAGATGATGTTTGCCGGCTGTGAAAACCAGCCTCCCTGAAACCACTCCCTGAACTCGCTGCTTCACTCCTCCCCTGCAGCCAAGCCACCAACCACACCCCACCACAATACCTCTACTTTTTATATACATTTTAAATCAAACAATAGAAAGGTTGTAAAGTTTAATGTATTTTTTAAAAATGTTACACTTCACCGTGATACATGAGAAACAGCTTTTACAGCAAAGAGAGAATCTTCTGAAAAGCGTGGATCCGCAGTGATAGCTGCAGGGACAAATGCCAGTCGATCTAATTGGCAGTGGCATTTTGTTGATGTAGACGGAGACTCACTGTGACTACTGATGCAGAACAGTTGCTATTTGAAATACTGTTAATCTAAAAGAAATGCAGTGTTGTGTTCAGTCACTCATATTTCACAAGTCTTCACATGCGTACATATCCAAGGGCTAAATAATATTTTGAAGTTGACGTTTCAGTTCTTATTTATGTTGGAATGTGAAGATATGCGTAGCTTATTTGAGAGTTTAGAAATGTGTTAGGTAGGATGTAGAATTGTTGTAGAGACACTGACACTGCCCTGGATGCAATAAAGGCCTGAGTGTGTCATGAATCTAGGAGTAGATTTCTAGGAGGCCCTCCCCCACTTTGAACTGTGAAAGTAAGACAAAGAGAAGTTAATGTTGAGTGGAAATTCCCCAGGGGAGACCTGGGTGGGGGTCTCAGTGTTTGTAATATGTTAACTCTGCTTTCTCTGTTGTGTAGAGGAATTTGGTGTAGCTTGGGTGAGGAGATTACTTTCACGACCGGCAGGAAGTCACGTACACAGACACACACAGTGCTTTGACTGTTACGACGCACCCACACCTACACGCACACACTCACTCACCTGCACTTACATAGACACACGGGTACGCGCACACACAGGCGCTCACGTGCTCGTGCACACACACAGACACAGAGTCTCCAGCACACCGTGGGGGTTTTATGATGGGGTCGCTTCTACAAAACTGTGTTTCACAGACAAAGCAGGGAAGATCTGCAGAGGGACACCGGCCTTGCACATCTCCCCTTCTAGAAGATGCTTAAATGAAGATGAATAAAGGTTTTGTGAAATGACTACTGAGTCCGGTGCCGTCTCTGGATGCCCGAGGAATAAAAAGAACCGGGGTGAAACTGATTTCTTAACAAATGACAGCTACTGTAAATGCTTCTCAATTGTTTAACACAGTTCAGCATACGCAGCACACAGAATTACATATTTCTTATGTTGCTCTCTGTTGTCCTTTTAAAGTGATCTTTGATTTTTTAGTTTAATAATGACTCATTATACACTTTTCTAGTTTGTTACAACTCTGGGACGCCTGCAGCTCGGCTAGGTTTGTTTGTAGCCTAGCTTCTTCTTGACTAGCAAGACTTGCAAACATGTTTTTGTAGTGAATTTAAGAAACTTTTACTTTTGAACAAGAACTTTTCTTCTTCCATGGAGAATGCCTCCACTTACCACAGCTGGATCTCAGAATTCTTCCCTGAGGTCAGAGGGTCGATTTCATCAAGAGCATGTGGAGAATATTCTCCTGTTTCCTGTTTGTATGGGATTTGGAGCACTGTGCCCTTCACCTCTAAGAGTTTAGCACTTGTGATGTCCACTTTCTAGGATAAACGTTGCTATGTAGGATTTTACTCCACTGTTTCCTCTGTACAGGGATGAAGACTCATCACTCTTAAAATACTTTGCTCTACTTGAGCAGTGGCTAGCACCTACATGTCACTGGTTACTTCAAGAGATTCTGACACCAGTATGGACAGAAAGTGCAAAGTTCCAGTGTCCAGTAGAATGATGCCATCATCTGTCATTGTAGACCAGGCTCTGAGTGTGGTCCTTCTGGGGTCCAGCCCCTGACACACATGTCTGAAAACTACTATAGCCAGGAATAACATTTGTCCAGTGGCACACTCCCTCAGCACAAACACACCGAAATGAAACTGTTTCATTTCGGTGCTCTTCTATAATGGGGACTGTAAGGACGGACGGCCTGGATCATTACTGTTGATTCCCTGGTGCTATCACTTATTGTGTTACTGGCTGTAATGTGGCAGGCATTAACTCTACTAGTGCTGACAGACCTGATCTCTCAGCTCACACATGAATCCATGAAGTTGTTGTGGGTGTTGACGACATTATGGATAAACTAGTGTCTCTGCCAATCACAATCCAGAATCTGGGAAAAAAGTGTGCGACCTCTACACACTCCACAAGTGTTTTAGTTGTCTTCATATCTCACTTCTCCCAGGGTCCCGGATATATATCCTTACATCACACCTGACATAGACCCTGTTGCTCTGCTCCTGGATCATTTTAGTTTGTATCTCACCTGCTCTGATAACAAGTCAACATGTAAAAGCTTTTCTAACTTTTGTTTTAATGTCCCTAACAAACAAATCTCTTGGATGACAACATCTTGTTCCGACTGTCAAAACTGAAACTTTCTGGCTGAGCCTGTGACACCATGTCCCAGTCCCAGGCATGTCCCCCTACTTACTTTTTCATTTTAATTTTTAATTTTAATGTTTTAATTAGCCTAGGTGCTCAGGCTGTGGAGCTGATATAACTAAAATTTTAATAACAAGCACAAATATTCACCGTCTCTCTGGCTACATTTCTAGCTTTTCTTTTGAATACCTGCCATCCTGTGCTGTTAGTTTTTATTTATAGGCTTTCTAAGGCTGACGCTGTTTTGACTGAAGATTTCTGAGCATTCGCATTTATTATGAACAAATATGAGTTCTTATGCAGCTGGATTTTCCTGTTCAGAAAATCTTAATGTGCACCACCTGTTACAGGTAGCTCTTAGCTATTTCTACTCTTCATAGCCCTGATCTCAGGAATGTCTTAGACAATCATTAGACAGTTTCAATAAAACATGTAAATCTATTCTTCGTGACGTTCCCCCTTTCAATAAAAAACAGTGGTTCAGGATCTACAGACTGAGGTCCATAACTGCACGCCAACTTCACATTTGATTTAAATTAAATAACTGATACATGTGCAGACACAGAAAAACAGAACCCCGTGAGTGCAGCAATCAAACCATTACTATACAGTTTATTTTAAACTGCAGCTGAAAATCAAACCAGTAAAAGTCATGTACTATCTGGAGTCTGCTTCACTCCATCCACACCTCAAGCAATGACATCCAGGTTTTGTATCATGAGTAAATGTTATCTTGCGTGCAGTAACTGGCACAGATCTGATCCCTCCCACATGTTTCTGGACCAGGCCTGCTTCTTATGTTTGTCCTCACACAGCTCCTTCCTCTCAGCCTCAGCATGGGCTGGCCTGGATGGAGGGGAAGGGTTGTTGTTGTGCAGCTAGTATAATGTGCATTATACTTAAGATTTACAAAACAGTTAAAAGCATGATATTTCTACTTTTGGCACAAATACATTTGCTTACATTTGCTTAAAATACATGGCTTTGTCTTAAAATGTTCAAGCTATGTGCACAATCTGGATGGTCTGTCCAAATCTCAGCCAGTATGAGTCATTTTGTACTCCAGCTTGTAGTTAATAGTGTGACGCCTCTGTCTGTGGAAGGTGATGGAGTATGCCGTACTCGCGACATGCCAAAGAAAGCAATTGTGCTTGCTGATGGATGAAGTTTATCAGTGCAGTGGTGTCTGGCTGCTCACTGGCTTAAATCAATCTGTTTATTTGGTCTCTGTCAAATTGATCATCTGAAAATGCAAACACATTTCTCCTGAGCTGCATTTTGCTATTAGTTAAATCACAAATCACAAGCACAGCAGCATCAAAGTGCTGCTGCTGCTGCTTTCTGAAACACCGTGCCTCAAAGTGTTGGATGAATTATCAAAAGGACAAGAAGTGAGAAAACATCATTTTCATCACAGCTATAAATCAGTTACTTCTAGGGTGACTTTAAAAAATGTTTTCCTTTTTTTTCTCCAAGGGTTTACACTCAGGGCTGTTGCTTGACCTGCACAACATCCCCACAAAGGTCATCATGGAGGGAAGAAAACAAACATTTGCCCACAAAACTCTTGGTAGGGTTTGATAATCAGAGGGCTCTAAGAACAGACACAGGAGAGGGTGTAGAGTGTTTACTGCAGACAGGCAGAAAGTTCAGTCAGTTAAAGAATAAGATGAAAACACAGTGACTAACCTGATGAAGAACAGAAGTCGTATTTGCCAGCTTTGTTTAATCTTCTGCTTTTGCTGTGCCAGTTCAGTGAACACAACTCATTAAGGTTAGAGATGTTTTACATTTTCTCTAGCTGTGCCTCAGCTTCATCAGTGGTTACCATGGTAACGTGGACAGCGTGGCTAGAAATCATCACCTGACATGACAGAATATTTTTCAGGAACCTGGTTCCTGGTAATTTATCATTGATGCTAAAGATAACGTATTTTACATAGTATGAGTCTTCAGCTTTAATTTCCTGTCCCATTGCAAGGAACAAGACAAAGCTAAGCAAAGCAGCCTTTACAGGGATCACTGAAGTTTCCATAATTCATAATCCATTTGCAAACGATTATATTCATTAGTGGTTGTTGGACAGGCTTAGATAAAAGCAAAAGTAAAACCCAATGACTGTACTGTCTCAGGAGTCAACAGAAAGGCTCAGTAACCTTTTGGGAAATCGTGTTTGCTTAAATCATTCAGTAGGATTATTCTGTTGTATTATTTTAACATGTTCAAAATAAAGCCACACAAACAAAACTGCTAGTGACCTGCTGGTAGATGATCAACTATTCCAGTCATGTCTTTATTGAGCTGTCGAAACTCGCCTTTAAGGATACTGGGGAGGTCGTCATGTGTTGCCTCTATGAGTTGAGATACCTTAGTTAAAACATCAGCTGTATGTATTTCAGAAAACATTGTGTTGAGCTACAAATACTCGTACCTGTTTAGGGTGATTTTTCCAAGAGTTTCGTGCTGAATTGTGTTGTCACACACATTATACACAACATTTATTTCTGATATATTTGTAACAATCTTTGGTTTGTACTCAGCAAACATGATCATTCCTGAGTGTTTGCTTGGTTTTTTCTGTTTGCAGATTGAGCGTTTGACAGTGACAGTACAAACGTCACATCCATTCACCCCCAACAAAGACATGTAATAGTAGCAGGACACCGACTGCAGTAATGATGAGGATGTTCAGAACTGACTGCAGCCTTTTAATGATTCCCCTGACCACTCTGTCAGTAACTGATCTGACCGTTTCACTTCCTAATGAATGCCCAAACTACAGCCCAGCACATCTGTCCTGATGCCTGGAGAGTTTTCCCCCAGTGTAAGTGAAGCACATACATTTGCAGATACAGCGAATGACCTTGTCGATGCAGATAAAGAGGAGACAGCTGTGATAACAGTGAATTATCTCAGTAATCTAGAGGTAAATTGATATGAACACAAACATTTTTGGATGAGATACTTATACAAATGTAAAACCTGATGAGTTTTTCTTCAGTTTGATTTAGTGATTTTAAAAATTCAGTTGTACACTCCTTTGAAAAAAAAATGTTTCTGACACTTTATAGAAAACTCAAATGAAGTGACCTACAGAAACATCTGCTTTACGTAATCTGAACTCATGCCTACTTTACTTAAAAGCCTGGTTTCTCTGCAGCATTAACATTTCATTACATATGGACAATGATCCTAAACACTGCTCCACTTGTGATTATCTTAAAAAAAAGAGTGGGTCAGAAACAATGTGAAAGACCAACTTTGACAGTTGTTGCTTGTTTTTCTTGCTGCCAAGGGCGGCATAACTAGTTTGGTTATGCACATAGGGCTCTGTGAGTTAGGATAGGTTTTCTTCACTATCAGTGAAATCAACAAAAAAAATGGATTTTTCATTGACTTGTGTTCTCTTTGTAAATTAAAAATTAACATTTGCTTGATGATCTAAAACATTTAAATGTGACAGATGTGGAAAAACCTAAAAGAAAATCAGGAATACAGACTCTAAATGGCTCCCTTTGTCTGATGGCACACATCAGTGCAGGAAAACCTGAACAATTTAGCACACTATTTCCTGTATGATGTGGACGTTTAAGCATGAGAACCAAATGTTTTGCTAAGTCTTCACATTTACTTACACAGTGATTGTATTTGAGTCAGTGTTCTGCCACTGCAGCTCAGCACATCATCATTTATTTACTGTAATAAATAATTTAATCCAGGTGTGTCATCATGCACTTTTAAAGGCAACATTTGCCTATTTTGCACAAAAGTGAGTAATTCATGGTCCTGCAAATCTGTCCATGTGCTAATGGGTTTCTGTTCAGACTGCATACAGAGAGGGGTTTTCACCCACCACAAACATGCTTCCAAAAAGTCCTCTGACACTGCACATCACCGGACACGGATAATGTATGCATGATGTATGCGTGTGGATTAGGTAACAAATGGGCCAGAATAAGGAAGGGGCCAGCAGTGGGAGAAGTGCTGAAAACAACAATAAGTACACATCAAACATACATGTAGACAGTGGACACCTTTCATTTTAACATTTGGTTACGCTGCAGCTCTTTGTTATCACTTCAGCTAGCTGACGGACCAACAACAGCATTAACAAGAGTAACCAGAGACCAAATGACAGCCATCTGACAACAAACACTCTCTGCAGGTAGACAGACGTCCATGGTTCCCATGGTAACCCCCGCCCCAGCATAAAACATTATGGGTCTCTCTCTCTGTCAAACAGTGGTCTGTAAAAGCATTTGTTATAATGCACTGACGAACAGAAGGAACTCATTTATTCACATAATTTCTGTAAAACATATATGATTTTTTTTTCTAAATATAAACATTTTCTATAAAATTAGAAAAATAGAGTGAATTATTATATTTAATGTAAAACAAGAAAAATCTGTGAAAAACAACCAGAACATTGAGATTTTTTAAAGCATTTCACAAATAATGCAATGTCTGCTGAACAGATACAATTATTGACATAAATACATCTAAAATTAGATGCAATGGGTGACAATTAAAAGTAAAGTATAATTTCTTAATTGTTTTCACCTCAAATATGTTATATCATATCATATATATCAGGAAATCAAACTGTAGCAAAGCCTGTTGATTTCCCCTTAAATGATGCCAAACGTCTGGGGAAATTCATCTGGGGATTGAGCACCAGAGTTGAGTATGTGAGCTGTGCCCATGAAAAAAAAATGCCAAATAGACTCCATGGATTAGGAAAACAGTCCATGGGTAGATGCTGGGGGCGAGGCAGAGCGAGACAGCAGTTTAGGTAGTCGAGGCCTGTGAGAGCCAGATGGTTCTGGATGCTGGAAGGCCAGTGGCACAGATGGAAGGACTCTTCTGGAGGCTTGGGTGTCAGCCAAAGTTGATGGTGATGATGGAACATCTCAGGTGGTTGGTGTCGACAGTTGGACGCCTCCAGTGTCTGGGTTGAAGACCAGGGTGTCTACCAAGAACCTTGGGTGGCTGACAGGTGGGCGTCTGCGTCGTAGTAGGAGGGATGCCTGGGGGGCTGGAGGCCGACGATGGTGACGGACACCCTCGCCACCCCCTAGTTTAAGACTCACCTACTTGGGTGTCTCAGCATGGGCTGATGCACAGGTTCAGGCAGCCTGGGACCCTCGGGCTCAGGTGGAGACAAATGCCAGTTGAAGAATGGGATGCCATCCCACATTTCCTCAATGACTGGGTGATAACCAGACAACCAAATTAGACCATGTCTTATTGTCCACATACAGTACAAACCCATTCAGATGGGAGGAGAGAGTGATGTTAATAAATTCCCTGTTATTGCAAAGACAGCATTAGAACGTTGTGTCTGCCATTGCAGCCTGTGGTGGAGTACATGTGTGAAAACTCCCCCTCCTTCTAGTTTGTATATGATACAGTCTGCGGCTACGTCCACACGAATGCGTTTTCGTTTGAAAACACATCATTTTCTCTCCGTTTTGGCCTCCCGTCCACACTGAGACGGCGTTTTGCTCATGGAAAACGCAGCATTTTGAAAACGCTCGAAAACCCATACATACATACGCTTTCGCGTCACCAAAAACGGAGACTTTATACAGCAGCTGTTTTGTTTGCTCTCAGTTCTGACAGCCCTATTAAAGATTAATATCAGTCTGTACATGCTCCAGATAGCTTTTCTTTAAAGTCTTTAATTCTCACTCGCTTTTGCCACTTTGTACTTTTGTGTTACTCGCAGCAACAACTCCACCTCATTGTTAGTCCATTTAAAAATCTCGGTGCTTTTCCTCAACATTTTGCCAGGACGTTTCAACGAGTAAATAAGCGGCAGACAGAAAGGAGGCAGGCCGGATCTTCTTGCGTTTCACTGGACTGGAACGTAAGCGTTTTTGGCCTTTTCAATGTGGACATTGAAAACGACAACGCTGTTTTCAAATCTATCCAGGCTAGTGTGGACGTAGCCTAAGACCACGGTGGCAGCATCGTAATAAAATGTCTTCCTCTTCCTCCTCACCTACACCCACATCTCCTATACCGAAGTCAGGCCTCTAACACATGACAGCGTGCATGAAAATGGTCATTTATTCCCAGTACTGTCACAGTTATTATCCTCAGGTTAGACATCTCCAGAGAACTGACCAGAGCCAGCTAGGCACCAACATCTGCTTATAAGATTACATTATGTCAACTGATGTGTCCCAAAAATCACACTTCCCCTTTGGTAAGTGCTTTGATTACATTTTCACATCATATGAGAGTTTATTCACTAATGCAACTGGAACTTTAGCATTAGTTATCTGATAACTACTACTTCAGGATTGTTTCACCGTCACCTACAGTTTCTGTGCCCATCATCTGTTGTTAGATAGTACATTAAAATTGCATGAGGCTATTTACCTGCAGCTCCATGCTGACAGTTGTTTCAATCACCAGTTCTTGTTAGTTACCACTGAGAGGAAGTTCAAAAATCCCAGTTTGTTTATCTGATGGCCACATGCAAAAGGAAAACCGTTGTTGTTGTTGTTACAACAACAATCATAACAGATGGACACATTCTATTAAATTTGTAGCTCCCTGCTAAATGCTCCACCACCACCTCTTGACTGTGACTTCTACCAGGACTGGGAGCAGGGGCGGATCTAGAAGGGTGGCATGGGTTGGCAAGTGCCACCCTAAAATGATCTCTTGCCACCCCAAGTGCCACCCAAGCTTTGCATATGACAGTGTTGTTTATTAAAATAAGAAAGCATTAACAGTTTGAGTGTAGTTACAGTTAACAGTGAATATAAATGCTAGCTGAATATAAACTGAATATATTACATAGTGTTACCCCTTTCGGAAGTATACACCAGCTTTTAAATTTTAATTACAGGCCAGTAAATCCAGAGTTATGATTTAAAAATCATATATATATATATAAAAAAAAACCACCCAGCACGCCCCTGCGGGCGGTTTATCCTTCAAGCTCGGGTCCTCTACCAGAGGCCTGGGAGCTTGAGGGTCCTGCGCAGTATCTTAGCTGTTCCCAGGACTGCGCTCTTCTGGACAGAGAGCTCCGATGTTGTTCCCGGGATCTGCTGGAGCCACTCGCCTAGCTTGGGAGTCACCGCACCGAGTGCTCCAATTACCACGGGGACCACCGTTCTTTATATATATATATATATATATATATATATATATATATATATATATATATATATATATATATATATACACACACACACACACATGCTTATATAATTATAATACTGTCGTCACGTTTTTTTAGGACAGCGAGAAAACCGTAAAGAAAGAAAAAGAAGCCACCTCTTTCCTATCTGTGGAAAAATGTACCATGTCGGCCAATTTTTAAGAAAAGTCAACATGTGGGATTTGGTTGTTTAGGAAGACGGGAAAGTTTTGGGAGTGACGGTAATGGCAGCGAGAGAGAGAGATTTTAGATGTGGGAGATTTGCGACGTTTGGCGTGGAGTGTGTAGTTAGTGTGTTGTGTAGTCGTTGTTTTGTTTTGTGTGTCAATGAGGGCACTAATGAATGTCACAAAGGTACACTGCAATGTAAATTTTCAATTCAATTTTATTTATATAGCGCTATTTATATAAGTCACAACAGCAGTCGCCTCAA
Organism: Perissodus microlepis; assembly: GCF_051167445.1. NCBI lineage: Eukaryota > Metazoa > Chordata > Actinopteri > Cichliformes > Cichlidae > Perissodus > Perissodus microlepis. Next base: position 1,485,816 of record NC_140471.1, on the reverse strand, counting down.
GGCGCTTTATATTGTACAGTAGATCCTACAATAATAGATACAGAGACAAACCCAAAAATCATATGACCCCCTGTGAGCAGCACTTTGACGACAGTGGGAAGGAAAAACTCCATTTTAACAGGAAGAAACCTCTGGCAGAACCAGGCTCAGGGAGGGGCGGGGCCATCTGCTGTGATTGGTTAAAGACATGCTGTGGAAGAGAGACAGAGATTAATAATTAATTATAATTAATAACAGATGTGATTCAATGCAGAGAGGTCTATTAATACATAGTGAGTGAGAAAGGTGACTGGAAAGGAAAAACTCAATGCATCTTGGGAATCCCCCGGCAGCCTACGTCTATTGCAGCATAACTAAGGGAGGATTCAGGGTCACCTGGTCCAGCCCTAACTATATGCTTTAGCAAAAAGGAAAGTTTGAAGCCTAATCTTGAAAGTAGAGATAGTGTCTGTCTCCTGAATCCAAACTGGAAGCTGGTTCCACAGAAGAGGGGCCTGAAAACTGAAGGCTCTGCCTCCCATTCTACTTTTAAATACTCTAGGAACAACAAGTAGGCCTGCAGTGTGAGAGCGAAGTGCTCTAATAGGGTGATATGGTACTACAAGGTCATTAAGATAAGATGGGGCCTGATTATTTAAGACCTTGTATGTGAGGAGCAGGATTTTGAATTCTGGATTTAACAGGAAGCCAATGAAGGGAAGCCAAAACAGGAGAAATCTGCTCTCTCTTTCTAGTCCCTGTCAGGACTCTTGCTGCAGCATTTTGGATTAGCTGAAGGCTTTTCAGGGAGTTTTTAGGACTTCCTGATAATAATGAATTACAGTCGTCCAGCCTGGAAGTAATAAATGCATGAACTAGTTTTTCAGCATCACTCTGAGACAGGATATTTCTAACTTTAGAGATGTTGCACAAATGGAAGAAAGCAGTTTTACATATTTGTTTAATATGTGCGTTGAAGGACATGTCCTGGTCAAAAATGACTCCAAGGTTCCTCACAGCGTTACTGGAGGCCAAGGTAATGCCATCCAGAGTAAGAATCTGGTTAGATACCATATTTCTAAGATTTTCAGGGCCGAGTACAAAAACCTCAGTTTGATCTGAATTAAGAAGCAGAAAGTTCGCGTCTGTGAACACCCGTGTGTACACCTGTGTGCATACCTGTGTGGATCAGCATGCTTGTATTCCAAAGGTTTCTCCATGTAACAATCTGCTAGGGAGTGTGGGGAGTGTGGACAAGAGATATTTTATTTTGTATTCTTATGGTGACAATTTATAATCAGAACTATCATTGATCAATCATTCATCATTGTCGAACCAGTTGACAGAATAATCTCTGAATTATATCTATGGTAATCTGAGCAAAATATTAATGTATGTATATTATCATCACTTTAATTAGTCTATTGTTGTTCTCTATCATTCTTTCTATCTGCTTAAGCTGTTGCAAATGGTATCCATATCATTGTATTCACACCTCTCGAAGCTGTGGGTCCAGAAGGGCCTTCTACATTCACCTACACACATATTCAGGCCTACACCAACATGCACATAGAGAGTCATGGAAAGTACGCACGTTCACTCCCGCACGTATTAAGAACAGGGAGGTCGTCTCAGGACAATCTCTCGGTTGGACACACAGTCTCACAAAATTGCACAACATATCACACACTTGTTTGTCTCGAAAGTAGTATCGGATGTCTATATAAGGAGAACTTTGGAACTGTTATCATTTCCAGTAAGATCTAGCTGTGATGTCATCAGGGTAATATAAGGATGGGGAGCGGTCTGCTCGAGGAAGATTGTAAGATTGTTGTTGCAAGTTTCTTCCCACACTCTGCGCAAGTGTGTAAATAAAGATCACTATTTTTGGCACCTACCTGGATTCAGTCTGCTTACTTCTCTTACCCAAATCGAACAAGTTTTCAACAATTCTTGGTGCCGAAAACCCGGTTGGGGAAGAGAGGAGCGTGCGGCTTGGAGGTGCCAAAGGGACGGAAGGCCAGCAGCTTATCTGAGTGACACGCCAGGCGAAGTAGAAGGTGAGTGCCACCTGTTGATTTTTATCCAAAGGCGCTAAATTGGAAGTTAAAACTAAATTTAATAATATTCACTCAGTATGGGCTTCTGGTGTCTGTCCATAGTGATCTTGGGGTAATTAGTGCTAAAAGCAGGGAATATTGGACTGACTAAATTTATTGCTGTTTATTTTGGGGGCGAATTTTGAGTTAAGAGGTTATGTGTTTAAGTCAATACGGTGTGTGTTTAAAGTGATGTGGGTTGACTGGGGAGGCCAGCCAGCCAACCAGTAGTTTAGGGTATTCGGTCTGATTGATCAGCAGAACGCGGTTCGGGCGTCGAAATAACCGCGGGCTAAGACCTCGCAGTGATGCTTATAATACACTTGAATAAATTGTCTTAGGACTGGGGCGCGGCCCCTAAGAGTGCAGTTGCTCAGCGTGTGGCGGCGACCCCTGATCGTGGACGCACGGTCAGGTTAAAAGCTCGGGTGGTACCCGGGGGATTTCGAGCCCCCCTTAAAAACTAAAGTGATCAAGGGGATCACTTTCCTTACTGCGCTGTTTGGATTGACAGGGTGCGACCCGGCTGTGACTATTTAACGTCGGGGACTTGTGAACTTTAAGTAAAGCCAAAAGCGTGAACTGTGATATTTCACGTGGCTGGTGGAGGTCCTTGTTGCCTGGCGGGAAGCAGTTATAAATTAAGTAGGGCTTAGGAATCTGACCGCTCTCGGCGGGGGCGTCCTCGAAGCGGGTTTAATTGATTAGCAAGGCGCGACCCTGGGCTGAAAGATGCTTTTAAATTAGTCGAAAAACTTAGGAATATCGGTAGAGAAATAAAGAAGATAAGCTGTTCTGGCATATGGTGTTTTCATACGTTTATATGGGCCCGTGTGTAAATAAAGTGTAAATAAAGTGTAAATTAGTGGTATAAACTGTCTGTTGAATTTCTCCTGTGTGGTTGCAGAGTGAAAAAAGGAAAACTCTTTCTTTTCTCTCTCTGAGAGGAGGAGAGGGGGCTCTGTGGGGAGCTCTGTGTGTGTGTGTGTGTAGCTGCTGGCTTTGTTCCATCTCCCTACTTCTCCATTTCTCTGCTTCTCAGTTTTCTTTTTGGGTAGGTGAAGGTGTGTTTCAGAAGTGTGGTTAAAGGATTTCAGTATATTAAATAAACTAAACCTTGTAGTCTTGTGTTTGTGATTTCCTAGTGTATATAAAGTCTTTTAAAGATCGGTTGAGTCTCTCGCTATAAGGAGGGAAACGGCGTGCATAGTAGATAGACTGGATTATTCTCATGTGTGAAAACTTTGTAGTTGTTAGGGAAGTGAATGTGAGAGTGAATTTTTGCTGGCTTTGGGTGCTTAAATTGTTGCAGTAGACGTTTGTGAAGTTTTGTCTTGAAAGGAGCATTAGAGTGTGTGTGTGTGTGTGTGTGTGTGTGTGTGTGTGTGTGTGTGTGTGTGTGTGTGGGCGGTCTCTCCCCGGCTAGAGCCTAGCGGATGTTAAGCTTGACCAGCTTGTGGGATTCTGACTGCCGAAAGGGGAACTACAGTGAGGCAACCCCAAAGGGAGGAGCCTAAGAGCGGCCATTTTGGTAAAGGTAAGTGAGGTCGAAAAGCAAAATGGCTGAAGAGGAAAAGGTGACCCCTGATGGGGGAAAGAGATACAAGCCACTGAAGGACCAAATACAGCAATTGAAGAAAGCAATTAAAATTACTGCTGAGGGGACTTCAAAGGAGATTGCCCGCCAGTGTCAAGATCTGGAAAGAGAAGTGAAGGAATTATGTGAAAATCAACAGAAGACATTGGAGGACAGAATTCCTCTTCACTCCATCTTCCAAGTTGAAGGTGAGAAATGTGAGAAGAGGATCAAAGAGCTTGAAGAGGAACACTTGGGACGTTTTCAAGGGAGAAAAGTGAAGGCAGAGAAGAAGCTCATGATTGGAAAACAAAATAAGTATTGCAAGCTTATGATTGTCTCCCAAGGCGTTTCTCACTGGATGCAAGAGGAAGTGAACGACACCAAACCAGTCTTAATAAAAGAAGCTGAGGCTGAGGGAATATTATATCCCAGCCTGAAGGAATTCCTGAGTGCCCCACCCCCTCCTTATATCTGTCCAGTGGTGACTTTGGAGGGTGGCACCCTGTGGGGGCCGGGAGGAAAAACAGGAACAGTTAAAGGAGGAATTGTGGAAGTACAGGAGAATCCTATACCATCGACATCTGCTCGGGGCACAGAGGAGGCAGACACAAGAGTGGTGCAGCCTCAATCAGTGGCACCTACACAAAAAGTGATGCAGCCTCAATCAGTGGCAGCTGCATCAGAGGTGAGTCAGCCCCACCCAGCTGCTGGGACATCACAAGGAATCACTACACGGGGGGTGATCTTGATCCCTCCCTCTCTGTTCAGCCCAGATGGAGCTACAGAAGAAGCTCAACCTGTGGCTTCCACGAGTACAGGTCAGGTGACACCGCAACAGCCCAGCCAGGGAAATGCATCCCAGGAGGTCTGGACTTCAGAGGAAGATTCACCTGCACTGCAGTTTCAGAGGCAGCCATTAAAGGCGAGCCAAAAAACCAGTCAGAGGTCAAAGGTTGACAACCCTGAGGAAGAACAGTGGCAGGGCCATGTTGTTGGGAAAATATCTGACAACCAGGAGGCCGTGATAAAGTTGGAACAGACCTTGAAAAGACTGGAGGAAGAAGGCGTAGCAACACCACGGCTATTAGCACAAACGCTTGAGGCATTGGAAAAGGACTTGGCGACCTCTATAAGACAATCACGAAAATCTAGAGAAGTGTCGAACCTGGAAATGGGAGGACTCGCCCCAAAGTTTCAGGGTCTCCCAGGAGTGAAGACGCTTCGCTCTGGGAGGGTTCTGGAAGAAGTAAGAGACAAAAGACCGTCGATCTTTGAAAAGAATCGGAAGCAGAATGTTGCATTGCAAACCGGAGAAGGGCAGTGTGACATAGAGGAGGAATTGCCCCTCACTATGCCTTTACTGACGGGTTTACAGGGCGAACCAGTCTACCATCCCTATAATATCAGAGATCTTGAGGCTCTGGTGAAGCAGCTGCCCCCGATCACAGAGGGAGGAGCGGCTTGGTTGAGAAGACTAGGAAGTCTTACAGAAGGAGAAGAACTTGCCCTGGGAGATTTTCGTGCTATCGGTGGGAGGACCTTCAGAGGTGGAGGCCTCGCAGACGTGGAAGAGATAGCAAGAACTGCATGCCAACCAAACGATGTCCCCTATGCAAGGGTGCGAAATGCTCTCTCTGATGCAGTGCATGAGAAGTATCCGACCCATAATATTGGCACTACACCTAGGATTGTTTGGAGCCCAGAACATTCCCCTAGAGAGTTTATAGAGCACGCAAAAGAACAGTGGATTCTCCAAACTGGAGAGCATCCTGGGCAAGATGGGGAATCTCGGGCGTGGTTCCGATGTGCGGTGTTAGCAGGTCTGCCAGAACGAGTGAGAGCAGATCTACAGAAGAATCCAGACTTTGCGGTGGCGGATTCAGCAAAATGGGAGAGGCATATCATACATCGACTTGAGCTGGAAAGAGACGAGGTGAACAAGAAAAAACAGGAGCTGGAGGAGGCGCAAGGGCAGTTAGTAAAATTGAAATTGGCTGAGGCGAGAGAAAAACTAAACGAAAAGAAAAAGGAAAACAAAGATGGAGCTAAGAAGATGCTGGTGGTGCAGCCACAGGGCAATCCGGAGCCTGATTGGCCAGATTTGGATCCGGTTCTGTACCCTGATGACCAATGGCCCGCCAATGGACCAAGGCAAGGAAGACCTGCGGGGAATTGGGGGGCTACTAGGTCGTTGAGGGGGCGTGGTGGATCTCAAAGAGGAGGCGGACCAAGGGGCCGTGGTCTGGGGGGACCTATGCTGGACCCGAATGTATGCAGAAGGTGTGGAGGACGAGGACATTGGGCTCGTGATTGTCCTACACCACGACAGCTAGAACTTGGTTATCCATCTCCACCCCAGGCACAGGGAGCTCTTCGAGGCAGAGTGGTCCAGACAAGGGGACATCAAGCTCCAAACCCAGGCATGGCGCCGGTGGCTCAGTATCCCCTGGCCTACTGGGGCGGAGAGGAGGAGCTGTACTGACGGGACCCACAGAGACAAGACGACATGGGAATGGCAGATCCGATGTTGTCAATGAGTGTGGAAGGGACTGAAATGACCTTCCTTGTGGACACTGGAGCTACTTACTCAACGCTGAGACAAAGACCAAGCAGTGTCACACTTTCCGAACACACGGTTAGTGTGGTGGGTTTCTCTGGGGTTCCAATGACTCTGCCAATAACCAATCCAGCCCGGACGGTGCTGGGAAATCAGACATTGAAGCACAGCTATGTGGTGTCTCCTCAGGTGCCAGTGAATTTGATGGGCAGGGACCTGCTCATTAAATTGGGAGCCACTGTCATGTGCTCAGCTGATGGATTAACAGTTACACTTCCAGGAGGAAAAGAGTTTCTGTGCCTGGGGACACTTTCAAAGAACCAGTATTTGCTGAAAGACTGTGAACAACCTACAGCTGACATTTACTGGGGTCGGTTGGTGGATGAAGGCATTTTGAGACTGTATCAGCTGTGGAAACCTTGGATTATGGCCTTGGCTGTCTATTCTTTTCCGCGAGATCCATACCATGTGACCCTCTATTATGATAAGAACGAGGACGAAATTTATAGGGACCAGTTCCAGACTGAACTTGAGGGTCAGACTTGGAACATACGCTCTCAGAACATCTATGTTGGTCCTGAAGGCGTCGCTGCAGGAGTAAATTTAACCGAAGAACAACGGCCTTGGTTCAAAATGGGACCTGATTCAGTGCCCCATATTACATTGGCGGTCCATGAGGGTCATCAGGCGAAGGAGCTGGGAACAATGGTCAAGAGAGCCCTCGATGAACCGGGCTGGCAAGCTACTCAGATTCCAGACGTTTGGTACTCGCCAAAATGCAAAATTTACCGTATCACTTGTCTATCAGAGGACACAGTGATATTGGAGCATGAACAAATCTCAAGAATCCATGGGAGAGAAAGAATAGACCATGCGGATGCGGTTGCCGCACTTGCGACTCTTCCTGACACCTTATGGTCAGCAGGGTCTACGGATGTGGGCCTGGCAACTTGCTCGCCGGTTTTGTTCCAGCTGAAGTCTGAAACGCCAATTTGGAAACCGCAGTATAGGCAAAAGAGAGCAGCTGAAGAGGGAATTGCAGAAACCATTGAAGGGCTATTGAAAGTAGGGGTGCTTGAGCCCTCACAATCTTACTGGAACACTCCTATTTTGCCAGTAGAAAAGCACGGGACAGGAAAGTACAGAATGGCACATGACTTAAGAGCCATTAATGCCATTTTACGTACTGACACGGTGCCTGTCCCAAATCCATACACAGCATTGACGGCATTAACACCAGAACAGAAGTGGTTTACATGTATTGATCTAGCGAATGCATTTTTCTGTCTCCCATTAAATGAGTCTCTGAGGGACATTTTTTCATTCACATACAGGGGGCAACAGTATAGATATACACGGTTGCCACAAGGGTTTGCACTCTCCCCGGGCATTTTCAACCAAGTGTTGAAAGAAGCTCTATCGCCATGCCACCTACCAGAGGGGTATTCACTGGTGCAATATGTTGATGATTTGCTCATTGCGGCTCCGTCTGCTTCGGCCTGTACGGCAGCTTCACTTACCATACTGAAGAGACTCGCTGAGTGCGGTTTCAAAGTGAGTAAAGAAAAGTTGCAGTTGGTCCGACCAGAAGTAACATTTCTGGGCCGTGTCATTGCTCACAAATCAGTGGGATTGCTGAACACCCATCGCGATCAGATTTTGACACATCCAAAACCGCGTACGGTTAAGGAGTTGCTCTCATTCTTAGGTTTAACAGGATACAGCCGTCACTTCATTCCAAATTATGCAGGGAAAACAGCCCTTTTGAGGGATTTGGTGAAAACGGTGGGTGTCCGTAACCTGAAGGCTGAACTGCCATGGACATCGGCCACTGAGTCGGCGTTCATCGCATTGAAACAGGACTTGTCAAGGTCGGCTGATCTTGCCATCCCTAATTATGATGAACCCTTCTATCTTGATGTTTCAGAAACACACGGGATAGTTAATGGGGTGTTGTTTCAGAAAAAAGGGGGAAGGAGAGATGTACTTATGTACGTCAGCGTCAGACTGGATCCATTAGAGACAAGGCACCCGGGATGCACACAGCATGCCATTGGGGTGTCAAAGATTATACAAAAGACAGCACATATAGTGAGGGACCATCCGTTGAAGGTGCTGACCACCCACAGTGTGGTGGCATATGTTAACTCACAAGCCTTCACCATGACACCATTGACACAACAGAGAGTGTGTAAAGTTTTAGACGCTCCCAACTTGACCTTCACGCATGAAGGAATCAACATGGCAGATTTAATGGGGTCAGGAGAGCCGCACGACTGTGCAAAGAGAGCTGAAGTCGACGAGAAGATAAGAGAAGACTTGAAAGCGGAACCTGTACTGGAAGCTGAAGATTGGTTCACAGATGGATGCTGCTACAGAGATGAGGAAGGATTGAAAGCAGGCTACGCGGTAGTTTGCAGAAAAGGGGCTGAATTTGAAGTGAAGGAGGCTGAAAGACTTGAAGGGCAGCAGTCAGCCCAAAGAGCAGAAGTAATTGCTCTAAGTCGAGCTCTGAGACTTGCAAAAGGAAAAAGAGTCAACATTTACACGGACTCAGCTTATGCCTTTGGAGCAGCTCACGTGGAGCTGGCCCAGTGGAGAAGAGCAGGATTCAGGACAGCAGATAATGCACCAATCTGCCACAAGAAGGAAATGGAGGAACTTGAGCAGGCCTTGGGAGATCCAGAGGAGGTGAGCATCATAAAATGCAAAGGTCACTCCTCAGGGACTGGCATGGTGGCCAGGGGAAATCAGGAAGCTGATCGAGCGGCCAAGGAGGCAGCAGGCTATAAAGCACTACGACAGATGGTGCAAATAACCGCGGAGGAAGAAGTAGGAGTCAACATGCTAGAGGAGGCCAGGAAGGCCCAAGAGGAGGCGGCCCCGGAAGAGAAGGGGGTCTGGAAGAGTCGAGGAGCCTGGGAAGAAGGAGGTCTCTGGCGAGGACCTGACGGACGACCAGTGTTGACGGCCAACCTGGCAAAACAGAAGATTGCCGAAGCGCATGGGCTTGGCCATGTAGGTGTGGCCCAGATGGGAAGACATCTGTGCCATTGGTGGCATCCCTTTTTGAAGGATATGATCAAGGAGAAAGCCAGGACGTGTCTGATCTGTGGGAGGCACAATCCAAAACCAGTAATTAAGCCAGAGGCAGGAAAATTTCCCATCCCAGAGAGACCAGGTGAAGAGATTGTGATCGACTTCACTGACATGATTGTTCCAGGGCCAGGAGGAGTTCGATATCTACTGGTAAGTGTAGATGCTCTGACGGGATGGCCCGAAGCGTGGCCAACAAAGAGGGAGGATGCAAAAAGTGTTTAATCAATCATTACATCCCCCGGCATGGTTTTCCTAAGAGAATTAGGTCAGACAATGGGACTCATTTCAAAAACAAAGATTTGGCAGAGGTAGAACAGAAGCTGGGGTTGCAACACAGATTTGGCACTGTATATCATCCTCAGTCGCAGGGGAAAGTAGAAAGAATGAATCTAAACCTGAAAAATAAAATCGCTAAAATTTCTGCTCAGACGGGGCTAAATTGGGTGGCAGCCCTGCCAATTGCATTGATGATAATAAGATGTTGTGTTAATCAATCCACAGGTTTCACACCATATGAGCTGTTGACAGGACGACAGTTTCCAGGTCCTTGGACAACAGTCCCGGCGGAAGAAAGTATAAAAAGTAACAGAAACCATACTGAATGTTGGAAAGAATTAAAAGCTCTTGTGTCTAGTTTCACACAACAGGTTGGAGAGGGGGTGAATGCGGAGGACAGGTCCATACCCGACGCCAAGGCGGTGTGGCTGAAGGTCATTAAGCGAAAGTGGAGAGATCCAAGGTGGACGGGGCCATTCGAGGTGACGGCTCGCACTACCAGTGCGGTTCGGCTGAAGGGAAAGGGTGAGACCTGGTTCCATTGGTCTCAATGTGCCGTGGCCGATGAGAGCTTACTCGAGATAAGCTCCACCCCAAGTAACACAGGGGGGAACATAGAGGCAGAATAATCCTCTCCCCCTGTGCCGCGGTTCTCCCCAGTAATCTACCTGGGGAGACGAAGAAAGAAGAGGAGCGTCACATGCCAAGCATTAATTCATTTCAGGCTCCTAATAGGCTAGGGCTCTAGTCTAAAGTATTTTATAGTTTAAAGGAGTCGTAATAGTTTTGTACGATAATCGCATACTTTTATACTCATAACGTTATACTCTTATCACGAAGTTTAAAGTAAAAGTAAAACGAGCCTGGGAACAGTGATCATGAAGTTGTGGGAAAATTGGAAAATAACGGGGATGTTGGGGATAATAAGTATTATAATGTGTTTGTTTATTGGCAGACAGGTGAATTGCCCAGACGCAGAGGTCTATCCGCTCCAGAGTCCAAACCGATCAAGTCGTCAAGGAAATTCAAGCGCGAGGTTGGCTCAGGTGGGAACGATGGGTGTCTCACAGCCAGTGGGGGAGTTGAGTTTGGGTATGTTAATGGGTCCACGACAGCCTTCACATTCGATTTGTGTGAGGTAATTAGATGCCCAGGAGACGGTAGCAGCTGGAGAACATATGATGTGTGGATTTGTTATCACCCTATGGTATGTTACCCTAAGTCGGTGTGGGGTCCATCAATGGAAGGAGACATTTACACTTATATAACAGATCAGTGGTGTTCTTGGCAGGATGTGGTTGCTTGGACAGGAGTAGGATGGCGGCCAACAGTGCCACAGGCCCTGCAAGGGATAGCCATTCAGAGAGATTATTCTGTTACACAGAACCCTGTCACTCTTTCCCTAGGACCATGGAGCGAACTCCCTGAAGCGGGGTATGACGGGGGTGCGTTTTATCTAGTCATAGGGGTAGATAAAGCAGGGACAGATCCAGCAGGGATAATTCGGGTGAACTTATTCAATCCAAGACCTAAACCGATAGGGAACGACACTGCAATGAATCTCATAGAGCAAATGGACCCCCTAGAGACAGTTACTTACAAGGATTCAGAAGAGAAATGGCTTGTTGCCACAGATTACACTAGATTAAAACCCCAAGAGTTAATAGAGCGGGCCACAGGTTTTGGTGATAGGAATCTTTGGTTAGATTGGGTGGCTCAAAATGCTAAAGAGCAGGAAGTGGTTGATTGTGTTGCTTGTGCTACAGCTCGACCTCGTCTGTTCACTGAACCCGCTCCTCTGTATCCAGAGGATGAGTGGGGTTATAATTGTATGCTGAGATTAACTAGAGAGGCGGTGAACACAGGTAACTGCACCACTTTGTCAGGTTTATATCCGCCAATTGATAAACGTACACAACCAGGTTCATTCACACCTAAACAAGATAATTATACATGTTTTGAGTTCTCTACAGACAGCGTGAGATATACGTTAGGAAGGATTGATCCAAGCTGGTGTCAGAGGACGATCCCAGGTAGGACTACTAATAATGTAAGTGACCCAACCACAATCATAGGCACCTGGGCAAGGGGTGGGCTATATTATTATTGTGGGCAGTACACCCTTTTGGTGCAGGTTCCCCTGGGGAGTGTGGGAACATGTGCTCTGGTGCGCCTAGGTGCACCGTTGATGCTTATAGGAAGTAGAGTAGAAACAGTTTCACAGCAGGACACGGGTGTGTTGACAGCCAGACGTAGGAGAGATACAAGGGGTATGCACAAATATGACCCAAGATGGGACTCGCCAACCTGGATTGACTCAATAGGAGTTCCCAGGGGAGTTCCAGATGAGTATAAGTTAGTTAATCAGATAGCGGCCGGCTTTGAAAGTGTGTTTTTATGGATAACTACAAATAAAAATGTTGATCGCATTAATTATGTCCATTATAATGTGCTGAGACTCTCTAATCTCACTAGGGACGCAGTGGAAGGCCTTGCGGAACAATTAGGTCCGACGTCTTTGATGGGAGTCCAAAATCGAATGGCTCTAGACATGTTGTTGGCTGAGAAAGGTGGGGTATGTGCAATGTTTGGTGACATGCGCTGCACCTTTATTCCCAACAATACTGCTCCGGACGGAACGGTCACTCGGGCGCTTGAGAATCTGAAAACGTTATCTAGAACCATGCATGAGCAATCAGGCGTGAACACGGGGCTGGGAGACTGGATCACGTCTGTCTTTGGGCAATGGAAGGGTGTGTTTATGTCTGCCATGTTCTCTCTTATAGTTTTTCTAGGTATATTGATGATCGGATGTTGTCTCATTCCTCTGGTAAGGCGAGTGTTGGTAAAACTGGTAAGCAGGGCCCTAGACTCTGGTTCAGCTGGTTCAGCTGGTCCGGGGTATATGATGCCGTTGCGAGAAGCCGCCTGGACGGAGGAGTGAAAGAAAATTCGGGTAAAGGTTGGCCGATGGCCAAAGAGGAGGAGTGTGGACAAGAGATATTTTATTTTGTATTCTTATGGTGACAATTTATAATCAGAACTATCATTGATCAATCATTCATCATTGTCGAACCAGTTGACAGAATAATCTCTGAATTATATCTATGGTAATCTGAGCAAAATATTAATGTATGTATATTATCATCACTTTAATTAGTCTATTGTTGTTCTCTATCATTCTTTCTATCTGCTTAAGCTGTTGCAAATGGTATCCATATCATTGTATTCACACCTCTCGAAGCTGTGGGTCCAGAAGGGCCTTCTACATTCACCTACACACATATTCAGGCCTACACCAACATGCACATAGAGAGTCATGGAAAGTACGCACGTTCACTCCCGCACGTATTAAGAACAGGGAGGTCGTCTCAGGACAATCTCTCGGTTGGACACACAGTCTCACAAAATTGCACAACATATCACACACTTGTTTGTCTCGAAAGTAGTATCGGATGTCTATATAAGGAGAACTTTGGAACTGTTATCATTTCCAGTAAGATCTAGCTGTGATGTCATCAGGGTAATATAAGGATGGGGAGCGGTCTGCTCGAGGAAGATTGTAAGATTGTTGTTGCAAGTTTCTTCCCACACTCTGCGCAAGTGTGTAAATAAAGATCACTATTTTTGGCACCTACCTGGATTCAGTCTGCTTACTTCTCTTACCCAAATCGAACAAGTTTTCAACAGGAGCCATAGCCCCATCCACCAGGGCATGAAGCAGGTATGGAGGAGATCCAGGCCCCAGATATCCAGAGGCCCCAGAGTACAAGGACCCGAGGAGGACCACCAAAGGGGGGGGGAACCGTGCCACCCTCCTGGGAAGAGCTGAATAGAGCCCCAAACGAGAGGTCACCCCGCAGCTACGGAGCAGAGGCCAGAGGGGGTTGCAGTGGCGTGCCCGCGGGCTCCGCCGGCAGCCAGCTGTGCCAGAGAGGACCGAGCTTCAGGCCCAGAGGCCAGAGGCCTGAGGGCATCCCACCCCCCGGAAGGAGCCCAGCCGGGCCACAGGCGCCCGGCCCCGCCAATCGGCCACCAGGAGTGAGCCGGTATGAGCGCCCAGCCCCAGATGACAAGGACCACCAACACACCAACGTCTAAGGGCATCAGCCACCGGCAGGGAGTGTGGTGAGGGGAGATAGGCCTCCGTACTTTAGAGGGCCTGAGATGTACCCAGAGAGGTTGAGTCTAAGACCCAACCTGACATATAGACACAGACAAACAGGCACACGCGGACACAGACGTGCATTCCCACCCCCATATGCACAACCAAATACTCGGCACTCACCCAACGTGTAGACAGACACAAATAGACACTGCACAGACAGTCGCACTCCCCAAACATACTCTATATCCCAGGTCCAGGTACCCCCGCCCCCAGAGGGGCAAGCCGCACCTAGACCCAGGAGATGTAACCCTTCTCTCTGGGGTGGAGGCAAGCGGACCACCTCCTTATCTGCAGTAGCAGGGAGGCCCTGCATCCCAGACCCCAGTCTGACGGCCAGCACCTCCTCCCAGCCCCCCAGCCCTGACGGCTAACAGAACCGGGGTGAGTGAAGACCTCAAACCTCCCTACGCCCGCTCATATGTAATGTTGTTGTGTGCTGTTCTAAAGTGTATTTAAAACTCAGGAGAGCATGGTACTAGCTTCCTCTCAGAGAGCAGCACGGCTCCTCCCGAAAACCCTCAGTGTCTAAATGCATTTAAAATTGAGGGTAGGGCACCAGCGCCAGAGGTGGGTTGGAGTACAACGACCATCCTCTGGATGCTGTAAAACGTGCCCACCCCCAAGGCCCTATATGTATGTGTTATGTGAGAGTGTGAGTAATGTGGATGTCTAGGTTGCAGAATAAAATTGAGGCACAGGCGGCCAGAAGGGGACAGAGGGGGAGTGCCTCCCCTGCACCCTGGTGACATACCTGCACCCCAAGCCCTGCGTGTGTGGGTGGGTATGGTAGAGCGGGAATAGGGAGGCAGCTGAGGATGGGGAGGGAAGAACGGGAGGGGCAAGCGGCCCCTCCCTGGGGCCAGCTCCCCCGCTGACCCCAATAGGCACCCCCACGCTCTGGAACCCACCAGGGCAAGGAGGCCCAGGCCCAGCCGGACCGGGGCCCGCAGCAGCAGCACTGCCCAGCCCCACAGAGTCCGGGGCAGCCCACCCGACTCCACCCCAGAGAAAACTGCACCCACCCCATCATCCAATCATCTCCCAAACTACACAAGACAATAGACACCCAGGTTGAGTTCATTCTCCCCCTCTCCTATATCTCTCCCCCCACCTGCAGAGTGAGCTCCTGTAGTGAGGAGACCACCTGCAAAGATGTAACAACCTCCCCACCAGTTAGAGAGCCCCCTAGTTGGGCCGATGCACCAGAGGTCCCCTGCACTGGGGCTGAGCCCCCCCGCACCCACCCGCCCACTGCTCCGGCGACACAACAGCCAGGACCCAAGCCCCCAAGGCCCGGCCAGCACCCCAGACCGGGGGGCGGAGCACCCCCAGACCCCCAAGCCTCCACGCCCGTCCCGGACCCTCCCAGGGGCAGCCAGGCTACCAGGCCAGTAACCAACGTCCGCCAGCACAGACCCTCCCCCATCTCCGCTGTACGCAGCCACAAGGAAAACACCATCCAAGAGCCCCAGAGCTTCTAACCAGGTCATGGCCACAGCCCCCAGGTTAGGCCCTCCAGGGAAACGTCCCTAGGGACTCCCCAGACGCCCTAAGGCCGTCCCTACCCCCACATAAACCACAATAGCGAAGGCAGGACCAAACCATGACCCCCCACCCCCACTAGGTGATGAAGCCGATCAAAGGAGCCCAAAGGGATTGATCAAATGTGATGGCAGAGGTTGTATCAAGACTAATGTGATCTATTAGATGGTTTTTATATTGGTTAGAATTAAGATTATTTTTATTTTTCCAGTTAATGAGGACCATTTTCTTGGCAATGCATAGGGCCGTAAAAACAACGTGGGCTGTGTTTATTTCTGCAGTGACCTCATCCAAGTTGCCCAGCAAGCATACTAAAGGGGAGGCTGGAATGTTACATTTCAGACACTTTGATAAGTCTTCACATATCTCACGCCAAAATTTCTGAACTGGTGGACAGAACCAAAGAGCGTGGATGTAATTGTCCGGTGTATTTGCTGTGCAGTGTGAGCAGTTGTTGGAAGGCGTATAGCCCATCTTGAACATCCTATGACCAGTATAGTGCACTCTGTGTAATATTTTGTATTGTATTAATTGCAAACTGGGATTTCTGATCCATTGAAAGGTTTTTAAGCATATCTGAGACCAAAGGTTTGGGTCTAAGTTGATTGATAAATCTGCTTCCCATTTTGCAATAGGAAGGGATATTGATTCATCTATTTTAGAAAGTGTTCTGTATATTTTAGACAATAATTTGGGGGGTTTTAGACTAAGAAATTGTACCACACTTGGTGGTGTTTGTAATTCAGCTTCACTGGGATTAAATTTCTTTTTTTACTATGGATTTAATTTGTTGATATTCCAAAAATCGTTTCTTGTTGATCCCATATTGTATAACTAGTCTGTCAAACGAAATAAAGTCTGTTTCTTCCAATATATGTTCCAAGTATTTAATTCCTTTGCAACTCCAATCTGAAAAGTTTATCATATTATTGTTTTGTAATATGTCCGGGTTGTTCCAGATAGGTGTACGTTTGCATGGGATTAATGAAGACTCTGTCATTTTTAGAAACTCCCACCATGCTGTCAGAGAAGAGCTAATATTGATGCTTTTAAAGCATTCATGTCGTTTGATGTTTGAGCTGATAAATGGTAGGTCTGAAATTTCTAGGTTATTACATAGTGCCTGTTCTACATCTATCCAAGGTTCATCTAAGAAGGTGTGTTTAAACCATCTAGAGATGAACTGAAGCCTGTTGGCTAAAAAATAGTGATTAAAGTTAGGCAGATCTAATCCTCCTTTATCCTTGGTCCTTTGTAGTGTTTTTAAGCTGATACGTGGGGGTTTATCTTTCCAAAGGAATTTAGAAATGTACGAGTCTAGAGATCTGAACCAATCTTGTGATGGCTTATTTGGGATCATTGAAAATAAATAGTTTATTTTTGGCAAGATCATCATTTTTATAGCGGCGACCCTTCCCATGAGTGATATGGGTAAAGATTTCCATCTAGCCAGGTCGCCTTCTACTGTCTTTAAAAGTGGGATGTGGTTTAATTTAGTTAATTCTGAAAGTTTAGGAGAGACATTAATACCTAAATATTTTATATTTCCACATTGCAGTGGGGAAGGAGAAGAATTATGGAAGGAGCAATTAATCGGAAGAACTGTTGATTTCGACCAGTTAATTGAATAATCTGAGACACTTGAGAAGGAATTTATCAATGCAATTACCCCAGAGATATTGGTTTGTGAGTTTTGGAGAAAAAGTAACACATCATCTGCATAAAGGCTGATTTTATGTTCTATATTCTTACATTTCACAGACGCGGACTACACCTTTCTTGGCTGCTGCCTCAAAGCACATTGTGCGCTGTCTATCTTGCGTGCTGCACAATATCATTTATTATTTAGTATCTACTGTTATCTACTGCTAGCTAGTTTATTGTGATGGTGCTGTTTTTATTATGTTGCTCTTTGTTGTTTTCTTTCTCTTCTGTTTTTTTTCTCCATACAGGTGATCCAGGCGTTTTGTTTGTTTGTTTGTTTGTTTTTTCCTTTCTTCCCCCCTTCTCACCGTCTCTTCTCCCCTTTGGTTTTCTTTCTCTCCCTCTCTTTCTTTCATTCTTTCTCCCTGTCCTATCCCCCAGTCACGTCTGTCCCGTTTGTAGCAACCAAAAATAAAATAAATACATAATTATAATAAAGGTCAATCAAATGGACCAATATGGCAAGGCCATGATGATCCACTTGGTAAAATAAATCCGCTTGGCATCTTTCTTGGCCTTAAGACAACAATTCTGATGGCTAAAGATCCAAACGGGACACAAAAAAGGAAAAAAAAAAAAAAAAAAAAAAAAAAAGAAGCAGAAAGTTAGCGGCCATCCAGGTCTTTATGTCTTTAAGACATTCCTGCAGTTTAACTCATTGGTGTGTGTTATCTGGCTTCATGGACAGATAGAGCTGGGTGTCATCTGCATAGCAGTGTAAATGTATGCTGTCTTCTAATGATGCTGCCTAAGGGAAGCATGTATAATGTATTTATTTTTTTTATTTTTTTTTGCCTGTCCCGTTTGGCTCTTTTGCCATCAGAATTATTGTCTAAAGGCGAAGAAAGATGCCCAACGGATTTACTTTACCAAATTGACCATCCCAGCCTTGCCGTAATGGTCTATTTGATTCACCTTTTATTGTTTATTTTATTTATTTTTTTATTTTCACTTGCTAAATACAGCACAGACTTGAATGAGGAAAAGAAAAGGGAGAAAGGAAGAGGGGGAAAAAACAGCGGAGAAGAGGGACGGGGATAAAGGGCAAAAAAAACCAAAAACCAACAAAATAAGCAGACAAAAATAAATACATATATCAATCACCTGGATCACCTGTTGAGAAAGAAAAAAGAAAACAAGCAGAAGAAAATGAGAGCAACAGAATAAACAACATCACGATGATCTATGGGAATATAACAGTAAATACTAAATATTAAACATTATTGTGCAGCACGTAAGATCGACAGCGCACAGTGTGCTTTGAGGTAGGAGCCAAAAAGGGTGTAGTTTGTGTGTGTGAGCACCCGTGTGTACACCTGTGAGCATGGACGCGCTTGTTTTTTTGTTTTTTTGTTTTTGTTTTTTTTTGTTTTTCCTTTCTTGCCTGTCCCGTTTGGCTCTTTTTCCATCAGAATTATTGTCTAAAGGCGAAGAAAGATGCCCAACGGATTTACTTTACCAAATTGACCATCCCAGCCTTGCCGTAATGGTCCATTTGATTCACCTTTTATTGTTTATTTTATTTTCACTTGCTGAATACGGGACAGACTTGACTGGGGGAAAGAAGGGGAGAAAGAAAGAGGGAAAGAGAAACAGCTGAGAAGAGGGACAAGGGCAAAAAACAAAAACCAACAGAATGGGCAGAAAAAAAAAATGCATCTATCGATCACCTGGATCACCTGTTGAGAAAGAAAAAAGAAAACAAGCAGAAGAGAACAAGAGTAATAGAATAAACAACATCACGATGATATATGGGAATATGACAGTAAATACTAAATATTAAACATTATTGTGCAGCACGTAAGATCAACAGCACACAGTGTGCTTTGAGGTAGGAGCCAAAAAGGGTGTAGTTTGTGTGTGTGAGCACCCGTGTGTACACCTGTGAGCATGGACGCGCTTGTTTTTTTAAAAGGTTCCTTCATGTAATGATCTGCTAGAGGGTGTGGGGGGGCCACAGCCCCGTCCTCCAGGGCATGAAGCAGGTATGGAGGAGATCAAAACTCCAGACATCCAGAGGCCCCCAGAACACAAGAGACCAAGGAAGACCAACAGAGGGGCAGCCGCGCCACTGTCCCAGAAAGAGCTGAGGAGAGTCCCAGATGAGGGGTCACTCAGCAGCCGCGGAGCAGAAGCCGGGGGGGGTTGCAGTGACGCGCCCGTGAGCTCCGCCGGCAGCCAGCTGTGCCTGAGTGACCGAGCCCCAGGCCGAGAGGCCGAGGGCACCCCACCTCCGAAGTGGCCCGAGCGAGCCCCAGGCTCCAGGCCCCGACAAGCAGCCACCAAGGAGTGAGCCGGTGTGTACCTGGACGCCCACCCCAGGACACAAAGAACCACCAACGCACCGATGTCTGAGGGCGTCTGCCACTGGCAGGGGAAGTGGTGGGGGGAGATAGGCCTCCATACCTTGGAGGGCCTGAGATGTCCCCAGAGAGGTGGCGTCTGATACCCAACCTGACATATAGACACAGACATACAGGCACACACAGATACAAACATCCATTCCCACCCTCATGCTCTCATATGCACTTACTCCACACTCAGCCAACGTGGAGACAAACATAAAGAGACGCTGTACACACGATCACACTCCCCAAGCGTACTCTACGAACCGGGTCTAGGTACCCTTGCCCCTGGAGGGGGGAACTGCACCCAGACCCAGGTGGTGTAACCCTTTTCCCTGCGGTGGGGAGAGGCAGACCGCCCCGACTCCGCAGCAGCAGGGAGGCCCCACACTCCAGACCGCAGTTGGACGGCCAACTCCTCCTTCTAGCCCCCCCGCTCCAGCAGGCCGCAGAGAACGGGGGTGAGAGAAGACTCCAAACCTCCCTCCACCCGCTCATTGTAGTGTTGATGCATGTGTGTTCTAAGGTGCATTTAAAACCCAGGAGGGCATGGAGCTACCTGCCAGAGAGCAGCAGGTAAGCGCATAGCCCCTCCTGATAGCCCTCAATGTCTACGTGTATTTAAAATTGAGAGGTGGGCAACGACGCCAGGGGTGAGGTGTACACCCTGATGGTCTTTTGGAATCCGTGTAGCGTGCCCACCCCCAAGATCCTATATGTATGTGTAATGAGAGTGTGAGTAATGTGAATGTCTAAGTTGTGGGATAAAATTGAGGCAGAGGCAGCCAGAAGGGGACAGAGGGGGGGGTAGCCTCCTCTGCACCCTGGTGACACACCCCTACTCCAAGGCCCTGCATGTGTGGGTGGTTGTGGTGGAGCGGGAAGAGGGAGGCAGCTGGAGATGGGGAGGGAAGGAAGGGAGGGGCAAGTGACCCCTCCCTGGGGCCAGCTCCCCCGCTGACCCCAGTAGGCACCCCCATACTCCGTGACCCGCCAGGGAAAGGGGGCCCAGGCCCATCCAGACCGGGGCCCAGTGCAGCAGCGCCGCCCGGCCCCACAGAGCCCGGGACAGCCCACCCAACCCCACCACAGAGAAAACTGCACCCACCCCACCATCCACTCATCTTCCAGACTACATAAGACAATAGACGCCCAGGCTGAGATCTTCCTCCACCTCTCCTGTATCTCCCCCTCCTGCAGAGAGAGTTCCCGAAGAGAGGAAAGCTCCTGCAAGATGTGACAACCTCCCTCACCAGTTGAAGAGCCCCCCAGGTGGCTCGACGCACTGGCGGCACCCTGCGCCAGGGCCGGGCCCCCATGCACCCACCCGCCCACAACCCCGGCAACACACCAACCAGGACCCAAGCCCCCGAGGCCCGGCCAGGGCCCCAGCCCAGAGACGGAGCACCCCCAGAACCTCACGCCCATCCCGGACCCACCCAGGGGCAGCCAGGTTACCAGGTCAGTAACCCACGTCCGTCAGCACAGACCCTCCCCTAGCCCCGCTGCACGCAGCCACGAGGAAACCGTCACCCGAGAGCCAACAGAGCCCCTAATTGGACATGACCGCTACCCCGGGTTGAGCCCCCCAAGAAAGATGCCTCCGGGGAACGCATTTGTTTTTAAAAGGTTCCTGTCACCAAGTAGGAAACCAGCGGCTTGTCAGGCCTGCAGGTTTATCCCTGTGCTGTTCTCCTCTCTCTTTTGGTGGACAAACAATGTTTTTTACTGGCACACATCATTTGTGGGGCATCTTATTGCGAGACCAATTTGAAACAATTTGAGGGTGAAATACAAACGTAAACTCAAAAGAAGTCAAAAATGAGCAGTTATATTTTGGACCTCAGAGGGTTAATCCAGCAAATCATGAAAAATTAGATTTAAATTTTTGTTCATGACAGTGCAGATTTCTGACATTTTGTGTAATTTAAGCATTTAACAAAAAACAGTGAAACTCAAGTTAGACTTGTGTTTGTAAATGAACCGCCCCATGTTGTGTAGCTTTCTGGATTTTATTCTTATTGGGCTACATATTTATTTATGGCTATACAGTACATAGCATTGCATGTTTTATGTAACTAAAGTGTTTAATTATGTGGGCTACAGACAATAATTAAGTTATAGACTATATTTATATGAAAATCGTGTATGCTCACTGCATTTGAATCATTTTAACCATATGTAACCACCTGCGTATGTGTTTGAAAAAACAAGGCTTTGATTTTGCCGCCCCATTTGATTTCTTTGCCACCTTTATGCCACCCTAAGAACATTTCTCTAGATCTGCCCCTGACTGGGAGACGGCTGGAACAACAGGACAGGGCAAAGCTGCATCTCTTCCATACAGTCTGTCTACAGTCACTGAGGGGATGCTGAACCTTCCCTCCGTTGTGCTATGATAGGCCTGTAGGCTTCCCATGATGCAATGAGTGGTTTCCTTCTCTCTCGTTTTCACTGTAATGATTAGTTATTATTAAACAGACTCTGTTGTCCTGAGTCGTTGCCCCAGGTTTCTGTGCTTTGGTGGTTTTGTTTATTATTACAGTTTTAGGGTTAATGGTTTTTCATGCTTCTAGGTTTGGAGTTTCCAGTCCTCCAGGTGTTTCACTGACATGTGTAAAGTTACTGTGTGTGCCTACCTCTGTAGCTGTCAGGTTCTCAGCTATTTCAGCTGTCCTCCCAGGTGTTTCCTCTCCTGTTGTCATCTTGTGTGTATTGGTAACTAGAGATGGACCGATCCGATATTACGTATCGGTATCGGTCCGATACTGACCTAAATTACTGGATCGGATATCGGAGAGAAATAAAAAATGTAATCTGATCCATTAAATATCAAAAAAGCACCTCACATAACTTGCGACACCGCGTAACTCGGCTCATAACACGTCGGAGCAGTGTGGTCACGTGATAGAGCGGCTGCGTGTATTTGTAGCCTGCTAGCAAACATTTCATCTCCGAGGAAGTTATGTCAGAGAGAAGTAAAGCAAGTGTGTAAGTTCATCTCTGAATGTTTGTAAAGCATTCCCGCGTTAAGCTTAACAACCGATATATAGAGCAACTGCCTCTCTCTCTCTCTCTCTCCCTCTCTCTCTCTCTCTCTCTCTCCTGCTGCTACTTCAGTCATGAAACTGATCCATGATCAGCTGATCAGCTTTTCTGTCGCGAGTCCGTCTCTCTTGTTTGTTTTTGTCTCACTTTGCACCAGAACGAGGAAACCAGCGGCTGAACAACAGCAGCACGTTTAAGCTTGATAAGCTGTTGTTAGAATTTATTTAATATTACTTTCTACACCAGGATCTTTTTCTATGCAGCTGACGGCTGGTAACTGTGCAGGGGCGGATCTAGCAAAGTTTAGCCAGGGGGGCCGATAGGGCATGAACAGGGAAAGGGGGCACAAAGACATACTTTTCTTTCTTATTCTCATTTAAAATGTCGAGCTTTTAATTATTTAATAATTATCTGAATCTTACACCCAAAGTTTTAATCTGATGTAAAATGTATAGAAGTCCATTACTGTGTATAGTAACTGTTAAGTCTAATATACCCTAGTAAGCTATACTACTTTTTCCTTTGGGAAAGTACCATCTGTGAATTCTGCAATTCTGTTGAAGAAAGATGTTGAATCTATTTAATTATTCTTGAAAAATAATTTATTTCTGTGAATTTTTTTCACCCTGCATCAAATTAAAGTTGATTACATTGATTAAGCATCATGAGGAAGAGGCTGGTTCCCCATTTTCTTTTGCTGGGAGTTTGCAGCCCTATTAGTCAGGTTGCTTAATATTTCTGCTAAGTACTCTTTAAAATACCAGAATATGGAGGATGGAGCAGGTTTAACTTTATTAGATTGATCAGTGTTGCTGATCTATGAAATATTTTGGGTGCAGTGTTTTGTTTTGTTTTTTACATACAGGTATAACAGAATAGCTTTAGTGTTGTTGTTGTTTTTTAACTTGAGTATGAACTTATACAAAAAGCAGCAAGATATTAAAAAATCAGTTTTATTGATTAAAAAACACACCATATCGGATTCATATCGGTATCGGCAGATATCCAAATTTATGATATCGGTATCGGTATCGGACATAAAAAAGTGGTATCGTGCCATCTCTAATGGTAACCGCAGTTCTCCCCGTGCTGTCATCATGTCCTGTCCTGCTTTATGGTTGTGTCGCCCTGTTCTACATTTCTTTCTGCTGTTGTTTAGGAAATGGTAAATGGGCTGATTCTTATATAGCGCTTTTCTACTCTCCCAGAGTACTCAAAGCGCTCTGTACAACATGCCTCATTCACCCAATCACACCCACTCAAACAAGCACTTCCAAAGACAAGTGCAAACTAATCTACATTCACACACATTCACACTCCCATGGATGCATCGGAGGGCAATTTGGGGTTATTATCTTGCCCAAGGATACTTGACATGCAGACTGGGGAAGCCTACGATCAAACCACCAACCTTCCAATCAGGAGCTGATCAGCTCTACCACCTGAGCCTCAGCCACCCTTTGCACACCGTAGGACTTTGTTAAAGTTCAGCATTAAGCCTTTTCTGTGGGGTTTATTTCAATTCTCCATGTTATGTATATAAGATGTATGTGATGTCTTGTCTCCCTCCTCTCACACCCAACCGGTCGCAACAGATGACTGCCCCTCCCTGAGCCTGGAGATTTCATCCAATTAAAAGGGAGTTTTTCCTCCCACTCCCACCAAGCATGTGCTCACAGTGAACTGTCTGACTGTTAAGCTTTTCTCTCTGTAGGCTCTTTACCTTACAATATAACGCACTTAAGGCAATTATGATTTTGAGCTAAATAAAACTGAACTCAGCTGTATTAAATTGAATTGTACTGAAAATACAAACAGTATAGAAAATGCTTCAGTTTGTTCAAACAGAGCGCACCTCGCTGTGGTCCACTGTCACAGCAAAGTCAGAGCTACTGCCACCAACAGAGCCAACAAAAGAACCAATTATTATTAATAATTAACTCGATGCAGGAATTATTCATCAGAATGCATGTATGCATGTATGCATGTATGCATGTATGCATGTATGCAACTTCATTCAAAACTCTGAAAATGTGCTTCTGTAGCATGCGGCTAAAACCAGCTGGGCTCCTGATCCTAAATATTCATCGGAGACTTAGCCATTAGTTTGCACGTGACACTCACTAACTTTACTCCAGCTGACATTTATGTGTGTGCGTGTGTGTGTGTGCGTGCGTGCGTGCGTGCGTGCGTGTGTGTGTGTGTGTGTGTGTGTCCACCACAGAGGACAGTCTACCCCACACAGATGGGCAGGAAGTCTGAGGGCCCATCTACACACTGAGCCCTGACAGCAGTTATCCTCTCAGTCAACATCAGGCAGGAACATGCTAACAAAAAGAGGGATAAGAAGGATTGGCCTGAGGTCAAGATTTACTGTCTCCAACCCACTCAAACTATCCTGCACTTCACTGACAATCACATCTTCACATCAATGAGCCTCCAAAGGTCTGCAGCCACCCCAGAGTCCCTGCAGACCAGACTTCCGTCCTGCTGCTAATAGAATAAGTAGTATTGTTTCTACATTTGGAAGTTTTCAGGAATTCTTAGCATGTTAAACATACTCCAAATACAGCCTTTGCACCAGCAATGTGTCTTCTTGCTAATCATTTCATCTACTTCCATTAAATTAAAACAGTGTCTGGATCACTGGTTGATTAAAAAGAGTGAATGATATCGACGGCAGTAACATTATAGTCACTGACAAACAGAACAACATATTCATCCTTTATGTAGCAGGTGTACCAGCGAAACTAGCAGAAGCTTCACAAAGCACGACATCCCAGTTCAGAGCCAGCCACACACTCAGACACAAACTGGTTCATCCTAAAAGCCTCAGAGTGTATCCTGTACAGTGCAGCGAGGAGTGCTCAGACTCCTGTAGGACAAAACTCAGCCGTACATCTGTGTCTAAAGGTCAAAGGTCACTCTTTGAGGATGCCAATGTTCACACTTTGGACAGAGAAGACCGATGGATAGAGGAGTGAAAGAAGCATCTATCTCCACTGTGGACGACACCTTAACGCCCACTCACATCTTGTGTCAGTTGATCTCAATAAGTCACATGACAGGATGAGGTAATGTCTCACAATTGTTTCCCCCGAAACCTTTGCTGATAATGACCCACGCCCTTTTTTCACACCGTGGCTCATGTGATGAGGCACATGAACAATAGTGGGTCAATGACCCTCTTACGGGACCACTGCCACTGGGCTTAAAATCTCCAGTCTTAGAACTGAAGAAGCCTCTCGGATGAAACGTCTTCAAGAAACTTAAAGAAGTCCAGACACTTTGCTTTCCTTAGGTTTTAGTCTCTTACACTGTATTTTCTGTATGTTTGCACATGTTTCAATAAATCACTGAAGGAACTGTCAAAATAAAACAGGAAACACGAGACACGCACACACTAAGACACGGACATTACACTGGGACTGGGGAATGAAACAGACATGGGAACATGTCAACTGTGGACACAGAAAGGAAACACAGGAAACAGACACAGGAGCTAAACATGAAATGTTCAATGCAGCGTAGGAACAGTAACAAACCTAAAGACTAGAGCTATAAATTTAAATAACTGCAAGGACCAGAAATGCAAATGGTTAAACTAGAAACATAAACAATGCCAGGAAAAGCCTGAGAAACAGAAACACTGGATCATAGACTCAGTACCATAATGTTAAAATGTGAGAATAAACAACTGTTTTAACACGAGACTGAGTTATGAATAACAAAGAATACGCTACTTTGTGAATGTTGATGTTTCGTCCTATGAACACGTGTTCTCTTGGTGTTACATCACAGGTGCCCATTAGTAAAGGCATCATGCACTATACTACCAGAACAGAGTCCTGATATCTCTTGGTTTGATATTAGGACTCTGTGCAGGCCAGCCAAGTTCTTCCACATCAAAGTTGCTTGTCCATCCATCCTTTGGGGTGGCTGTAGCTCAGAGGTAGGCTGGCTCATCTGCTGATTGGATGGTTCTCTGGCTGCTCCAGTCTGCATGCCAAATATTCTTGGGCATGATGCTAAATCCAACTAGCTCTCTCAGCATCCACTGAAGTATGGATGTTTGTGAATGTTAGATAGAAAGCACTTAAGCATAGAAAAAAGTGCTTGTATGAATGCTGTGAATGGGTAAATTAGGCATTTTGTGTAAAGCGCTTTGAGCGCTCCAGGAGAGTAGAGAAGTACGATATAAGAATCAGTCCATTTACCTTTGCAGATCTTGCTTTGTGCACTAGTGCACAGGGATGTTGGAACAGGAAGAGGCCACCCCCAAAGTGTTCCCACAAAGTTGGCAGTATGAAAGTGTCTGAAATGTCTCGGTATGCTGAACTATTCAGAGTTCCTTTCACTGGAACTGAGGGGCCGAATGTCAATAACAGCTCCGCACCACATCCTCCTCCATCACTTGGCACAGTGCAGCTGGACACGTGCCGTTCTAATGGCAGCTGCTAAACACAGATTCATCTATCGGATTGCCAGAGAAGCATGATTCGTCACTCCACTTATGGGTATGGCCAGAGAAACTGAACACCACAGTTAATTTATGGGGCAATCACACAGGTAAGTGTCGGTTTGGATTTTTGTTCCCATCCATCCATTCGCGTCCGCTTATCCTTTTCAGGGTCTCGGGGGGCGCTGGAGCCTATCGCAGCTGTCATTTCAGATTTTTGTTCCCCTTAATCATAAACACCTTCATTTAGAAACTTCATTTTGTGTTTACTTTTGTTATCTTTGTCTAATATTTACATTTGTTTGATGACCAGGAAGGCAGCAAACACTCGTTACACCACTGTAGAAAGAAGGATTTGTGTGAGATGGCATCATTTTACAGCAGTGGTCCAGCCGCTCCATGTGATGGTTTGGCAGACAGTAGGACTCTTAACTTACAAGCATCTACAGAACCTCACAGTTTTACAGACAAGGGTATAACGGTGGTGTACCAGGAAGGGGATGGCTCGATAACAACTGTGAGTCCTGGTCAAGCTCTTCCCCATTGATAGAGCAGAGTATAGAACAGCCTGTCTCTGTTCTAGCTGTATATGGTCTAGTCCGGGACAAACCAGTGTCATTGCCCAGATCTGACCCACTGTGACTGGGTTCATAGTGAAATGTTGGGTAGAAGATGCATCAAGTGTGCATTTGTTACACCGCTGAAATGATGGGCCAACTTATCTCCCGTGCAACATATTTTATATTTAATTTAAAACTGTAAAGACAGAAAAATGTCCGATTAATCAGTTCTTTCGGTGCGCGAGCCATACGCTGCCTCTTCACCACTGACGCTACTTCTTCTAGTGTGGATAACATTACTTTTTACAAGTAACTTATACAGTTTCATATTCAAATGCACCACTTTTATAAACTGCTTAAATCACAGAAATGCCTCTTTCTGTATGCACAAGCACCATAGTGAACTTTCATTACAGTTTTATCTTGTTTTTACTACAGTTTTAATCTATGTATGAACCTGTCTTATTAACTGTATTTATTCAACTCTATCCCTTTCAAATAAACGTTTTTCTTAATATATTTCTACAGCATTCACTCTTAATGAACTAAACATACAGCAATTTAAATTTTTTCTTATTATGCAAAACATATCTTGTGGCTTTAACCCAAAATATAACTGCAATGAACTCACAGACTTTCGGTACAGTCTACTACTTGGATGAGCACAGGCTAACAACAGGAGCAACTTGGAAATTAGCTCTCTAGCTTAACATTCGCCACAAACAAGACATTTATCATTAATCGCCACTGCTGTCTGTCACTTTTATAACATCTGTTTTATATTATCAACCACCCAGCTTACCTGTAAAGACAGAAAAATGTCCGATTAATCAATTCTTTCAGCACGTGGGCCATACGCTGCCTCTTCTCTACTCACACTACTTCTTCTAGTGTAGCGTCAGCTACAGTGTTGCCAACTCCTCAGTAAGGAAAATCGCTATTGGCTGTCCTAAAAGTCGCTAGAAGTCGCTAAATGACGTCATCGCCTAATTTGCATAATTGGTCGCTAATGTAATTGTAACCTACGTTGTTGGAGAGAGAAATAACATCGTGGAAGAGACATAAAGTGAGTAAAAAACGTCCTAAATGCATTTAGAGTTTATTTAAAACTACAAATTAAATTTCTTTTAGCAATTTTTTTTTTTTTAATGTCACAATTCCAACCAGCCGGGCTTGGACCGGCAAAAGTGACCCGAAGTAGGCACTGTGGTGGAGTTACTTTGTGTGTGTGTGTGTGTGTGTGTGTGTGTGTGTGCGCGTGTGTGTTTATAAGTAGTTTCAAATCTTGTGATCCACAAAACAGCATAAGAGTAAAAGAAGAACTCCCATATGGAAAAGAGATAGAAAAAACTTATAGAAGACTTGCATAAGATGTGGCCTACTTCATTTAATGAATCATATAAGGCTTATATGATTTACTCATGAAAGTGGCCACTTTCTCATTACTTTCATATATTGTTTTACACTGTAAAAAAATTGTACTATAAAAGTATTTTACTGTGTATTTTACAGTTTTGTACTGTTCTTCTAGAATATCATTAAATTTAAATAAATAGACTGATTTTACATTTCAAATGTAAATTAACGTAATATCACTGTAAATGTAATAAAACATAATTTTCTTGTTTTTTAAATGTATTTGTCTGTACATATGCATATTTAGATTGTTAACATACATTCACAAATGTATCATGATTTCACAAATATTTGTCCGTTATTTGAAAGATTGAACTGTTAAATTCAAATGTAATGCTATGGAAAAATATATAAAATGATTAGTATAAACTTTTTTTACATCAAATAATTATTATTATTATTATTGTTATTTAGGGCAATCGTGGCTCAAGAGTTGGCAGTTCGCTTTGTAATCAGACGGTTGCCGGTTCGAGCCCCGGCTCGGACAGTCTCGGTCGTTGTGTCCTTGGGCAAGACTCTTCACCTGCCACCTACTGGTGATGGCCAAAGGGGAATTATAAAGTTGAATTGTAAAGCGCTTTGAGGGGCTCATAAAGCGCTATATGAATGCAATCCATTATTATTTAAACCAACTGTTAACTGTATATTTCTGTACATTGAAGTATTATTATTCATATTGCCGCATTCATTGACCTTTTTTATAGGTAATTTCATTGTTTAATCACATTAAAATGTTCCTAATTTAATGTTTAAATGCACTCGAAAAAGGCAAAATCCCATGTAAAATTAGGGCAACAAACTGTATTGTCATTACTGAAAATAACCGTATTTTCATGAGAAAGTTATTTTCTGTTATTTTCTGGTATTATTTTGGCGCCCCAGCTGCCGGGATATTACTGTTTTTTAGGAATTTTTTTTTACGGTGTAGTAAGTATCCAAACCATACAAGTTTCATTTATATAATTTTTCAAGGAATCTTATACCTGTTTTCACTCTTGTATGCTTTTCATACAAGTTTCACACAACACAGATACAAACTTTATAAGATTTATATATATCTTTTCCATATAGGCTGACTGCGTTACAGTCAGTGCGGGAGCAGCGGCTTCGTTCATGCGTGATTCATTTGCAGTTTGGACGCATAGGTGTGAACGTCTCCTGCCCTGATAGCAGCTGGGGGAGGACTATCCTCCGCCCGTGAGCGCTTTGGCACGGGCAAGGTGCCCACGGCAGCACCGCTGCTTGATGAGAGTAAAAGCGATACGCGCTTTCACGTCAAAAAGTCGTCATAAATAAGTCTCCAATAACACCAGAAGAAGTCACCAGATTTGTCGCTAGTCGCTTTTTAGAAGAAAAGTCGCTAAGGGGGTCTGAAAACTCGCTAAATATAGCGACAAAGTCGCTAAGTTGGCAACGCTGGTCAGCTACCGATGCGTACGAGACTGAGCGCCCTCTGCTGGCGGAACTTATACAACAGTAAAACTGACATTATAGTGGCCAGGTTAAAAGAGTCCGTTAAAGCAAGGAAGTCTTTAGCAAATGGGTCATCCTTACAGCAAGTGTGTATGTTAAAATCACCGACAATGAGAACACAACCATACTTAAAAAGAACGGAGCCTAGGAGATCAGCAAAGTCCGTGATAAAATATTTGCTATATTTAGGTGGTCGATAAACCACCACGCAGAGTGTGGTCGTGGATGCAGTCATCTCCAATAATTGGACTTCAAAGCTAGAGTAGGTAGGTGAGGGTAGCTGCCGAACTGCATAAGAATTTTTAAAGACCGAGGCTACGCCGCCACCCCTACCAGTAAGCCTTGGTGAGCTAAAAGCGACACAGTCCGATGGAAGAAGTTCGGTAAAAGGGATGAACTCACCAGGACGAATCCAGGTTTCAGTCAGGAATGAAGCATCAATCCCATTAGTGGAGAGGAAGTCATTTAAGAGAAAGGTCTTATTGACCAGCGACCTGACATTAAGCAATGCCATCCGTATCCTAGGGGCTAAGTCGCCACGGGTGGTGCGTCGTAGGACACTTAGGTTGCTTCGGCAAACGCCGCGTCGGAGCGATGTTATCCAAACCCGAGCAGGAAAACATGCCACAGGAATCGCAGGGTAGACTTCGTGGTCGGCCGAGCAGATCCAACGGTGGGCGAGCAACTTAGCATCAGAGCGCTCCTGGGAAGGAGGGAAAGAAGATAAAATATCCAGGCTGGCATGTGGGTAGCCTGTGGCTCTGGCTTTAAAGTAGACCCTGAGGCGAACGCAACGGCCGCTCCTTCTACCGCGTTTCCTATAGCGTTTCTTGTGTAGATTCGGAATAGGTAGGTGGAGGAAGCCGGTCGGAGGGTCCGGTCGCAGGGTCCGGTCGGAGGGTCCGGTCGGAGGGTCCGGTCGGGGCGCAGTGGCATCACCCAGGTTCCAGCAAGGATCAGGCCGAGAGGAATGAGAGAGTCTTAGATTTAAAAGTGTTTGCCTGTCGTATGTAATCAGTGCACAGCCATTAGATGAGCATACAACTAAAAGGATAAAAAAATACATTGTCAAGGTCCATAAAGAGCGTAGAGAGGGTAAAAAGCAGCGAAGCAGATGTAGCCGAGGACGGCAAGCCACATACACCGGCGCCATCTTGAGAGTAAAAGCGATACGCGCTTTCACGTCAAAAAGTCGTCATAAATAAGTCTCCAATAACACCAGAAAAAGTCGCCAGATTTGTTGCTAGTCGCTTTTTAGAAAAAAAGTCGCTAAGGGGGTCTGAAAACTCGCTAAATATAGCGACAAAGTCGCTAAGTTGGCAACGCTGGTCAGCTACCGATGCATACGAGACTGAGCGCCCTCTGCTGGCGCAACTTATACAACAGTAAAACTGACATTATAGTGGCCTACTAAAAGTGTCTTTGAGTATAAAATAAAATGGGGGGCTACTATTTTCATGTCTCTATCTTTAACATAGTGCCAAACTTTCAGCAGGAGAAGGCGAAGCATGAGAGGGAGTTCCAGCTTAAAAACAGAGTTTGAGCTCAACTGTTTTTTGTTTTCTAAGTGTTTGTTCATCCCTCTCAGATAGAGATAGTCCTGATTATAAAAACATGAAGAGCTCTAACTTGTTAGCCCATTAACCTGTCCCTCAGACTTATAGGCAGCATCTTTGGGATGTGAGGATGACACAAAGTCAGTCCTACCTTGATTTTGCAAGAGAAAATGGTATTCTCTTTGATCAGTAGTGTACGACTTGTAAGGAAACTAATTTAGCAACAGTATACGAGTTAATGCTAGTGGAGGAGTTTAAGAAGTGTAAAGGCAATAAGATTTACCCGAGTGACCACAATGTGACCACTTTGCAGCTGATGGGTTTTTCCTAACACACGATAGTAGCTTTATTAAACCTGCCTTTCCCTCAGATGCCAATGGAAAGGCAGATGATAAACAGGCAACCCAGTAACTTCAATTCAATTCAATTCAATTCAATTCAATTTTATTTATATAGCGCCAAATCACAACAAAAGTCACCTCAAGGCGCTTCATAGATACAGAGAAAAACCCAACAATCATATGACCCCCTATGAGCAAGCACTTTGGCGACAGTGGGAAGGAAAAACTCCCTTTTAACAGGAAGAAACCTCCGGCAGAACCAGGCTCAGGGAGGGGCGGCCATCTGCTGCGACCGGTTGGGGTGAGAGAAGGAAGACAGGATAAAAGACATGCTGTGGAAGAGAGACAGAGGTTAATAACAGATATGATTCAATGCAGAGAGGTCTATTAATACATAGTGAGTGAGAAAGGTGACTGGAAAGGAAAAACTCAATGCATCTTGGGAATCCCCCGGCAGCCTACGTCTATTGCAGCATAACTAAGGGAGGATTCAGGGTCACCTGGTCCAGCCCTAACTATATGCTTTAGCAAAAAGGAAAGTTTTAAGCCTAATCTTAAAAGTAGAGATAGTTTCTGTCTCCCGAATCCAAACTGGAAGCTGGTTCCACAGAAGAGGGGCCTGAAAACTGAAGGCTCTGCCTCCCATTCTACTTTTAAATACTCTAGGAACAACAAGTAGGCCTGCAGAGCGAGAGCGAAGTGCTCTAATAGGGTGATATGGTACTACAAGGTCATTAAGATAAGATGGGGCCTGATTATTTAAGACCTTGTATGTGAGGAGCAGGATTTTGAATTCAATTCTGGATTTAACAGGAAGCCAATGAAGGGAAGCCAAAACAGGAGAAATATGCTCTCTCCTTCTAGTCCCTGTCAGTACTCTTGCTGCAGCATTTTGGATTAGCTGAAGGCTTTTCAGGGAGTTTTTAGGACTTCCTGATAATAATGAATTACAGTAGTCCAGCCTGGAAGTAATAAATGCATGAACTAGTTTTTCAGCGTCACTCTGAGACAGGATATTTCTAATTTTAGAGATGTTGCGCAAATGGAAGAAAGCAGTCTTACATATTTGTTTAATATGTGCGTTGAAGGACATGTCCTGGTCAAAAATGACTCCAAGGTTCCTCACAGCGTTACTGGAGGCCAAGGTAATGCCATCCAGAGTAAGAATCTGCTTAGATACCATATTTCTAAGATTTTCAGGGCCGAGTACAATAACCTCAGTTTTATCTGAATTAAGAAGCAGAAAGTTAGCGGCCATCCAGGTCTTTATGTCTTTAAGACATTCCTGCAGTTTAACTCATTGGTGTGTGTTATCTGGCTTCATGGACAGATAGAGCTGGGTGTCATCTGCATAGCAGTGAAAATGTATGCTATGTCTTCTAATGATGCTGCCTAAGGGAAGCATGTATAATGTAAACAGAATTGGTCCTAGCACTGAACCCTGTGGAACTCCATAATTAACCTCAGTGTGTGAAGAGGACTCTCCATTTACATGCACAAATTGGAGTCTATTAGATAGATATGATACAAACCACTGCAGTGCAGTACCTGTAATACCTACAGCATGTTCTAATCGCTCTAATAGGATATTATGGTCGACAGTATCGAACGCTGCACTGAGGTCTAGCAGGACAAGCACAGAGATGAGTCCACTGTCAGAGGCCATAAGAAGATCATTTGTAACCTTCACTAAAGCTGTTTCTGTGCTGTGATGAGCTCTGAAACCTGACTGAAACTCTTCAAATAAACCATTCCTCTGCAGATGATCTGTTAGCTGTTTGACAACTACTCTTTCAAGGATTTTTGATATGAAAGGAAGGTTGGAGATTGGCCTATAATTAGCTAAGACTGCTGGGTCTAGAGATGGCTTTTTGAGTAAAGGTTTAACCACAGCCAGCTTGAAGGCCTGTGGTACATAGCCGACCATTAGAGATAGGTTGATCATATTTAAGATCGAAGAATTAATCAATGGCAGGACTTCTTTGAGCAGTTTTGTAGGAATGGGGTCTAAAAGACACGTTGATGGTTTGGAGGAAGTAATTATTGAAGTTAACTCAGAAAGATCAATTGGAGAAAAAGAGTCTAACTTAACATCAATGGTACTAAGAGTAGCTGTAGATAATATTACATCTGTGGGATGATTACTGGTAATCTTTTCTCTAATGATAAAAATTTTATTTGTGAAGAAGTTCATGAAGTCATTACTAGTTAACGTTAAAGGGATGGTTGGCTCAACAGAGCTCTGACTGTTTGTCAGCCTGGCTACAGTGCTGAAGAGAAACCTGGGGTTGTTCTTATTTTCTTCATTCAGTGATGAATAGTAAGATGTTCTGGCTTTGCGGAGGGCTTTCTTATAAAGCAGCAAACTATTTCTCCAGGCTAAATGATGATCCTCTAAATTTGTGACACGCCATTTCCTCTCCAGATTACGAGTCATCTGCTTTAGGGTACGTGTTTGAGAATTATACCACGGAGTCAGGTACTTCTGATTAGAGACCTTAGTTTTCACTGGAGCTACAGTATCCAGAGTCGTACGTAGTGAGGAGGTGAAATTATTAACAAGATAATCAACCTCTGTTGGGGTAGCGTTCAGATAGCTGCTCTGCTCTGTGTTGGTACAGGGCATTGAAGATGATAACAGTGGGTGGATTATATTCTTAAACTTAGTTACAGCGCTTTCAGAAAGACATCTACTTTGATAAAATCTACTCTCCACCGCTGTGTAATCAATTATTGTAAATGTAAATGTTATCAGGAAATGATCAGACAGGAGAGGGTTTTCAGGAAACACTGTTAAATGTTCAGTTTCTATGCCATATGTTAAAACAAGATCTAGAGTGTGATTAAAGTGGTGGGTGGGTTCTTTTACATTTTGAGAGAAGCCAATTGAGTCTAATAACAGACTAAATGCCATGTTGAGGCTGTCATTTTTAGCATCTACATGGATGTTAAAATCACCCACAATAATTATTTTATTTGAGCTCAGAACTAAATTAGATATAAAGTCTGAGAAATCAGACAGAAACTCTGTGTAAGGCCCAGGTGGACGATAGATGGTAACAAGTAAGACTGGTTTCTGAGTTTCACAGCTGGGGTGGACAATGTTAAGCATCAGGCTTTCAAATGAATTAAAAGTCTGTCTTGGTCTTTCATTAATTAATAGGCTGGTGTGAAAAATTGCTGCCACACCGCCCCCTCGGCCTGTGCTTCGAGGTTTCTGGTAGTTAGAATGACTCGGGGGTGTTGATTCATTTAAACTAACATAATCATCCTGCTGCAACCAGGTTTCTGTAAGGCAGAGTAAATCAATTTGTTGATCAATTATTAAGTCATGTACTAACAGAGACTTGGAGGAGAGAGACCTAATATTTAATAATCCACATTTCACTGTTTTACTCTTTGGTTCAGATGTGGATACTGTATTGTTCTTTCTTTGTAATTGTTTATGTTTAAGTTGTTTGTTGCTGGTTTTTAGTTTGTTTTTTGTCTTTTTGGAAGCTGACACAGTCTCTATGGAGATGGGTTTTTGGGGGGGTAGCAGGAGGAGAGAAGCTGCAGAGAGGCGTGTAAGACTGCAACTCTGCTTCCTGGTCCCAACTCTGGATAGTCATATTTTGGGGGGTTTAATAAATTTGTCCATATTTCTAGAAATGAGAGCTGCTCCATCCAAAGTGGGATGGATGCCGTCTCTCCTAACAAGACCAGGTTTCCTCCAGAAGGTTTGCCAATTATCTATGAAGCCCACATCGTTTCTGGGACACCACTCAGACAGCCAGCAATTTAAGGAGAACATGCGGCTAAACATGTCACTCCTGGTCTGATTGGGGAGGGGACCAGAGAAAACTACAGAGTCCGACATTGTTTTAGCAAAGTTGCACATCGATTCAATATTGATTTTAGTGACCTCCGATTGGCGTAACCGGGTGTCATTACTGCCGACGTGAATTATGATTTTACTGAATTTACGTTTACCCTTAGCCAGCAGTTTTAAATTTCCTTCAATGTCGCCTGCTCTGGCCCCTGGAAGACAATTGACTATGGTTGCCGGTGTCTCTAGCTTCACATGTCTGAGAACAGAATCACCAATTACCAGAGTTTGACCCCCGGCGGGTGTGTCACCGAGTGGGGAAAAACGGTTAGACACGTGAACGGGTTGGTGGTGTACCTGGGGCTTCTGTTTGGGACTATGCTTCCTCCTCACCGTGACCCAGCCGCCCTCTTTCCCCAGCTGCTTGGGGTCTGCCAGGGAACAGCTAGCGGGGCCTACGCTATCTTCGGCTGCACCAGCTACAGGGGCCTGGCTAGCTACGGGTGAATGAAGGGTGCGAAGCCGAGTCTCCAATTCAGTAATCCTGGCCTCCAGAGCTGCAAATATGCTACATTTGTTACAGGTATCATTACTGCTAAAGGAGGCCGAGGAGTAACTAAACATCTGACACAATGAGCAAGAAAGTGCAGGAGGGACAGGTGAAGTAGCCATGGTGCTAACGAGTCGGCTACGAGCTAAGCTAAGCTAGCGAAACAGTACAGAGACAGTGAGTGAATACTTTGGCTATAAATTAGGTAGTGAGTACACAGAAAGTGTGCTTCGGATGAAGCACGTGAAGATTATACTATGAAAGAAGAATGTATTTAAAAGTTGTTAATTAAATTGCTAAGCAAATAAGCTACTCAGAAACACCACTGTGTTAGAGCAGGAACAGGAAGTGATACTCTACCGCAGAGCGAGCGAACACCAAGTGACAGCGCCACCAAGAGATCAAGAGATCTTGACAATAATTCTTCAAGAACCAAAGTAGAAAGATGGTACTGTTTCTGTCACAAGCCTGGACACCGAGGGACAGACAGTGAGACTCTGGTGTAGGCTTGATGACAGTCCTGGTTGGCCTCTGTGTGCAAAAAGATAGATGTCTGCAGGGTTTGTGTCAGTATCAGGGAAGGCTGAGCATCATTGACCAGTTACTATACTACTTGAAGCAAGTGGTTTGCAGTCCCTCACTCTTTCCAGTGTCTTCCCAGTAGCTGTCATGTCTACTTGTGATGCGAGTGCTGTGCTGAGAGGTGTGGGAAAGAGCAGAATGCATGCACCCCTTCACCACTTTCATATCCAGTTAAAGCTAGCCACTGGCATTTTCCCAGAAGCTGTGTGTAAAGCACTTCTAGTGAAAGGTGTTGACTTCTTCATGGTTAATGATGTAGTTGTAGTAGAGGCTATCCAGAGGTCATAGATGTGCTAGGGCCTGGATCTGTGCCTCAATCCCAGCTCCAGCAAGTGCCGAGGTCTGTCATGGTTCTGGATCATTCAGCAGCATTTTCAGTTCATGACGTCGTTCTGATTTCTTTGTAAGGTTTTACTTTTTTGTCATTTAGTTTAGTCCTTGGTTTTCCTGTCAAGTTGATTATATTTTTCTTATCCCTGTGTCATTCCCAGAGATATTTGGGCAGCTCTCCATTAAACTGGCTGGTATGTTTGGAGCAATCAGAATTCGCTGAATCTGAACTGCTTTAAAAGGCATGTTCCTTATATCTAACCCTCTCTATATTAACTAATGCTGTTGTTGTGTTTCATTTTACAGCACCAGTCACAAGTTTGGAGTGTGTCAAACCTTGACTGGTATTGGACGAGACTGGAATGGTTTGTAATGCCCAATTGTGTATGATACACAGCAGTGTTGGGAAGGTTACTTTTAACATGTATCCCACTACAGATTACAGATTACATGCCCCAAAATGTATTTTGCAGCGTATTCCGTTACGTTACTCAATGAGAGTAACATATTCTGAATACTTTGGATTACTTAATATACTGTCAGGCTTTTTACAACTACATGAATGTACTATAGCTGTGTGATTTATTACTATTACTGAAAGTTACTCGCCATACCAACACCAACTAGATGTTTAAATCTTAATATAAATGAGTAACAGTAGGTGGACATTAGTGTAATGAGGAAGGCTTTAGGACCCAGGGGACCCAAGGGAGGGTTTAAAAGAGGAAGTAGCAGCAGGTGCTCTTCTTCTCTCGTTTGTACTGACGGGCGGCTGTGAACAATGGTTGTGTGAGTAGGTGAAGAGCCTGAGAAGTTTTGTCTTCTACACAAACGGTTGTTTTAAACCTCCACAGCAGAGGTTCGAGGTACAGGCTGTTTTTCTTTTAGTGCTTTTTAAAATTCGTTGTAATGTATTTGATGTTTATTATATTATTATTATATATTTTATGTTTCTAGTAGTGATTTTAGAAGACAAGCCAGGTGTGCAGCAAACACAGTTGTCTGCTGGAGATATGTTAACTTAATATATTTGACATTAAAAAAAAAAGTATATTTATGCGCTACAATCTAATTTATATTGTATTGCCTCCTGCAGGACAGGCTGCACATGTGAATTTGTCACTGTTTTTTCCTCCTTCTCTTTTTCGTTGCGTTTTTCTCCCAAGTTGGTTTTAGAGTAGGGTCTTTTAAAACTGTTTGTTTTTTATGCTGGGTTTGTGTTGATTTCCAATGGGCTAGTGCAATATTAGTCGGGCAGTGTGCA
Organism: Perissodus microlepis; assembly: GCF_051167445.1. Taxonomy (NCBI): domain Eukaryota; kingdom Metazoa; phylum Chordata; class Actinopteri; order Cichliformes; family Cichlidae; genus Perissodus; species Perissodus microlepis. Next base: position 1,447,081 of record NC_140471.1, on the reverse strand, counting down.
ATCCCTGAGCTGGGCTCGTACCTTAGGGGAATTAGGTCTTTTAGAGGTGCTCCGTGTGGATTTGCGGTGAATAATTTTTATTAAGAGTGATTTTAGTGCCACCGATTATTGCCTGAACTAAAACACTTAGTGCATGCGATAAGTGTTCTGTTGGGTTCGTATTTATTTGGGGTGGATTTGTTTCTTTTAAAGCAACGAGCATCTGGGACCGCCGAGGGAGAGCAAGCCCTCAGGTGATCGTTGCATTGCTGGCAGGTTGCACCAATAAGACTATCTTGTGAACGTTAGTGACGTTTTCCATTTTGATGTTTTAGGCCTTTTGCAAACCCTTTGTGTTTTCTTTTAAAATAAATTTTAACGTATCTGACTGATATTGACCCTCTTGTCCCGTTTAATCTGGGCTCGTGTAGCTGAGATATAATATACGGAGTGTGAACATTCTCAAAACTGTATTGTATATAGTTTATTTATTTTTTATTGTGTAAATTTAATTTTTGTAAAACTAAGGTTCCATGTGTCACTGTTGAAGTGGGGCATTAATCAGTGTGACGCCACTTGTAAACATGTTGCATGTGTGGGGTTTCCCAGCCAGAGCTGCATGGACTCCACACTGGTGAGGCACACTTTCTGTAGCTCCTCTCCCTGTACTAAATTATACATTTAAATTTGGTGTATTTTTCTTTGCTAAGTATTAGTTCTTATGGCTAAAAGCTCCCAAAGTGTTTTTGATTGCTTTGAATGAGAAAAATAGTAATTGGAACTGCGTTTTATCTGCTACACCATCCGTTTATGTGGTCCTTACTTGTGCTAAACAGGGATGAGGAGAGGCCTGCTGTTGCTGTGTGACACTGATTTTGCTGCTGCACTTTGTCTTTTAGGTATGTGTAAATGTATAGGTTATGTTTTATGTGTATAATGAGTTCATCACCTGAGGCTGCACACTGCATAGTATTTTCAGCCATGTTGAGAAAAGTTAAAGTTGTTTGAATATGTATTGTGTAATTGATCCATCTTAGTGGGGATTTAAATATTACAAGTTATTATTAGTGGCTTCATATTTGTCTCTGTTTTACCCCACTATAACATTTGATTTTAAAGTGGCTGTTGGGAGAATCCACACCGTTGTTTTGATAGATTGTATTTTCTTTTATATATTGTAAGCAGAGCTGCATGGACTCCACACTGGGATGAGGAGAGGCCTGCTGTTGCTGTGTGACACTGATTTTGCTGCTGCACTTTGTCTTTTAGAAATAAATCCAGTTTCCAGCCAGTCTGTGTCTGTCGTCACAACGCAGTCAACCATTTGAAATCTGCTACATAAAAGTGGTGCCGTGACCCGGATTCATCTGATCAGCTGCTGCCGATCGCTGAGGTTGAGCTGAACACTTCTGACACCTGTGATATCAGCAAAATTATCTTGTGGATCCTTTTGAAAAAAATCCTCAGTGTTCTGTTAGTAGGCATTTCTCCAAGATACACGTGTTAGAGTTTAACTGGGCTACATTTACATGTGTTGTATTTTTCTGGGTGATAAGCACTTTCGTATTTTTCTTGTTTCCAATTCTTTTTGTAGTTATTGTTAATTTCCTGTAAGTAACATGACTGGTAGGGGCCAAGGCTCCTTTAACCTTTTCACACCAGTTGCTGGGAGAGGTTGGAGACTGTCTGGGGCAGGTGAAGTTAGGGACAGATCCATAATGTCTCATGATGAGCCATCAGAGTCAGATGACATTATTCAAAATAATGCTCATGGGCGCCAGTTTTCAACCCCTGCTTTGAGTGATGACAGCACACACAAGGAGCTACGTGAGTTTATTGGTGAGCTGGGGACTCAGATAGGTGAATCAATCGCTAGTCAGTTATTATCCAGTCAAGTCCCGCTTGGTCCAAACCAGACAGCTCCAACTGAGTCCCCCAAAGTTAAGGGCCCTGATACCACTCTCGACCTCTCCAAAATGAACCTAGTGGTCAGACAAGATTTCAAAGACCCACCTATGTACCGAGGTGATGACGCAGATAAGTACTCTGTTCATAAGTGGATAGATATGATGGAAGTGTATTTGGAGAAGAGAGGGTTGTCTGGAGCCATGCAAGTGGATGAAATCTTGAACCATCTCCTCGGCAGAGCTAAAAACATTGTTAGGGTGGGTTTGAAAAGTAACTCATCTTCTGGTGCAGTGACCAACCCTGAGACCATCTATGCCATACTCAGGCGTTATTTTAGTGATAGCCCTGGTTCTTGTCAACCACTGGCTGACTTCTATGCCACCCAAGCAGTTGCAAAAGAGACACCAGTAGACTATTGGGTGAGACTTAATATTGCTGCTGAGACAGCTGACAGGCACTTACAGCGCCAGGGAGGCAAAATGGAGAACATGGAGGCAGAAATAGCCATGATGTTTATCAGAAACTGTCCTGATCCCAGCCTCGCCTGTGTCTTCAAATGTAAGCCCATCAGTAAATGGACAGTAATGGAAGTTCAGGAAGCCATTGATAAACATCAAAGGGAGTGCCATGTAAAAAAGAAGAGTCTGAGCTCTGCCAGACCACATCCCCTCCTCGTGGCCACTGCAACAACCACAAGTGAATCACCTGAATTTGTACTGAACCATGCCCAAGTAGGTACAGTAAAGTGTTCCCAAGATAACCCAGTTAAGACCACTGGAGTTGTCGCTTCAGATTCAAGTGCTCTAGACCGCGTGCTCAGTATGCTAGAGAGGGTGCTAGAGCGCACTAACCAGCCTGCCGATCCTGTAATCAAACCACAGCCTCCAGTCTCAGCCAGGTTCCCTTCATGCCAGGTTTGTGGTAATAGCTCACATTCTACACGCACTCACTGCATGAGAGAAAGGAGATGTCTAGGTTGTCTGGAGGTTGGGCATCAGAGAAAAGACTGCCCCAGAGCAACTGAGCCCATTACCCAACAAAGCAGTCCCCAGGGAAACTAGGATGCTTGCACTTGAGAGGGGACAGTGTGAGCGAGGAGTGTGAGACCCTCAATCCCAGTGATGACATACAGACTGTATACAAAGAAAGCTTGAAGTGTGCCCCACCTGGTACTGTTGTACTTTCCCAGAACATAGTAAGACTTGATGAAGCAGACAGCCTATTTTACACGAATGCATTGGTGAATGATAAAGTCTCTTTGCAGGCTCTTCTTGATACAGGTTCCATGGCGTGTACTTTGAGCGAAGAGGCGGAGCAAGAGTTAAAGAGCGCTGGGGTTGCACTGGAATTAAGCGACATTCGCACTGACATTATGCTAGTGGGCTGTGGTGGAGTTCAGGTTAAACCCAAATGTATATGTGAGCTGAAGATGGAGGTGTATGATTGTACGTTCAGAGTGCCCGCTCTAGTGGTCCCTGGTCAGAAAGATCAGTTAATTTTGGGGACAAATGTCATCAAACACCTTCTCAGACACTTCAGGCTGTCTCCCCATTTTTGGCAAGTCCTGAGTAAACCCGAATCAGCAGAAGCGCCCGAGATAGTACAGTTTCTGAATATGCTGTCTGGCATTAATAGGTGGAGGGGTGACAAAATGCCAGATGTCATTGGCACTGTCAAACTAGCGCAGGCAGTGACTCTACTCCCCAAGCAAGAACACCTTGTATGGGGCAGACTGCCAGCATCATCACCCCTCTCTGAGGGCAGTGCCATTCTGATTGAACCACCAAAATCTCAGACTCATAAGAAAGGTGTCATTGTCTGCAGAACTGTGGTTTCTATGAGTGGCGATAGGTGGGTCCCTGTTCGAATCCTGAACACCTGCGATAAACCTATCACACTGAGACGAAACACTAAGGTGGCAGATGCCTCCACTTGTGTAGCTGTTGAAGATCTTGAAGTGACTACTGATCAAAATCCAGGTGAGACACTTAAAGTCCAGAGCCAGACGGTGTGTAGCGACACACAGAGTAGCTCTCCCTCCTGCTCTAGCTTGCGTGACAGCCTGCAGAAGGTGGGGTTGGAAGATTTAGATCTCGACTCTTGTGAAGTCTCAGACCACTGGAAGGCTCAGGTACTACAACTGATCCACAGATATGAGGATGTTTTTTCCAAGAGTAAACTAGACTGTGGGCTGGCAAAGGATTTTGTCCATCGCATCCACCTGTCTGATGACCGGCCATTCAGACTTCCCTATCGACGCGTCCCCCCAGGGCAGTATCACAAGTTGCGACAGGTGCTCACAGAGATGGAGGAGCGTGAACTGAGCCGCAAATCCAACAGTGAGTGGGCGTCTCCACTGGTACTGGTATGGAAAAAGAATGGAGATCTCAGAATATGCGTGGACTACCGCTGGTTGAATGCACGCACAATCAAGGATGCCCATCCTTTGCCCCACCAGTCAGACTGTCTGGCAGCCCTGGGAGGTAATGCAATTTTCAGTGCCACGGATCTCACCTCTGGTTTCTACAATATTGTGATGGCAGAGGAGGATAAAAAACTAACGGCATTTACAACACCAATGGGGCTCTACGAGTTTAACAGACTCCCCCAAGGCCTGTGCAACAGTCCGGCAAGCTTCATGCGTCTCATGATGGGCATATTTGGTGACCAGAATTTCCTAACCCTGCTGTGCTACTTGGACGATTTGCTTGTTTATGCACCCAGTGAAGCAGAGGCTCTCAGGAGGTTAGAGATTGTGTTTAGCAGACTACGTGCTCACGGACTGAAGCTAGCTCCTAAAAAATGTCATCTGCTTAGGAGGAGTGTGAGATTTTTGGGTCATGTTGTGACTGAAGGTGGGGTTTCGACTGATCCTGACAAGGTTAAGGCGATCACTGCTATTTCAGAGGCTGACCTCATGATGGAGGATGGGGTTACGCCATCTCAGAAGAAGATAAAGTCATTTTTGGGCATGGTAATGTATTATCAGCATTTCATACAAGACTGTTCTAAGATTGCCAGGCCCCTTTTCACCCTGACTGCTGCTCCTAAAGGGAAAAAAGTAAACGGTCGAGGTGCTGCTTCTTTCCGGAGGCTCAGCCCAAGTGACTGGAGAAAGGAACATGTTGACTCGTTTGAACACCTGAAGGCTGCACCCCTGGGCTCCGTTGTGCTTGCTCACCCTGATTTCAACAAACCATTTATCTTGTCAACAGACGCTTCACAGGGCGGTTTGGGTGCTGTATTGTCACAGGTCCAAGAGGGCGAGAGTAAAGCACGTCCCGTTGCATTTGCCAGCAAGGCCCTCGCCCGTGCACAGAGAAACTATCCTGCCCATCGTCTTGAGTTTCTGGCACTAAAGTGGTCTGTCTGTGACAAATTTAGCCACTGGCTGAAGGGGCATAGCTTTACAGTCTGGACAGACAATAACCCTCTAACATATATTCTCACAAAGCCTAAGCTTGATGCATGTGAACAAAGGTGGGTGTCAAAGTTGTCCCCCTACAATTTCAGCATCAAGTATATTCCTGGCAGTAAAAATGTCGTTGCAGATGCACTGAGCAGGCAGCCATTCATTCATAACCGTGTTAGTCAGAGACTCATGAGTGAACCCTATGCAACTCTGTTAGAGGAGTCACAACAAGTCAAGGAAATCTCAGTTCAGGATGCATTCAGGCTCAGTGCCAACCACCAAAGTGTTGAGTGTTTAGCCCCTGCAGAGAGTCTAGGATGTTGTTCCCTGACTAATGATGAAGTTTCCGCAGTTTTCACAGGTCACACTGAGTGGGACCAAGGTCCAAAACAGAGAGCAATCTCCTGGTTGTCTCAAGAGCTAGATCGGCTTCCCTCACTAGGCCAGAACACCTTGTCTGCCTTCTCACTTCAGAAGCTACAGGAGGAGCAGAGAGCAGATGTGACACTGTCTCAAGTCATTCCGTTTGTCATACGTGGTCGGCGCCCATCACGTAGAGAAAGAGCTCACCTGTCACATAAAGTGCAAAAGACAATGAAACAGTGGGAGAAATTGAAAATGCTGGATGGTATCCTGTACAGAGTGAGTAAAGACCCGCTCACTGGCAAAAAGCGCCATCAGTATGTGACTCCATCCACATTAATCAGTCAAGTCCTGTCAGGTGTCCATGATGATGCTGGCCATCAGGGTCAAAGCAGAACTCTGTATCTAGCTAGGCAGAGATTTTTCTGGATCAACATGGAGCATGACATCCGTGAGCATGTCAAGTGCTGTAAACGTTGTGTTATCAGCAAGACACTTGAGCCTGAAGGAAGGGCCCCTCTTGAAAGTATTAAAACTACCAGTCCTCTTGAGCTTGTCTGCATAGACTTCTGGTCCGCGGAAGATCACAAAGGCAAGAGTGTGGATGTTTTAGTAGTGACTGATCATTTCACCAAGATGGCCCATGCTTTCCAGTGTTCAGATCAGACGGCAAAACAAGTTGCGCGTCAGTTGTGGGACAGATATTTTTGTGTCTATGGCTTCCCTCAAAGGATCCATTCAGATCAGGGTGCCAGTTTTGAGAGTGAGTTGATTCAAGAGTTGCTGCAGGTAGCTGGAGTGCAAAAGTCAAGAACAACACCTTATCACCCTATGGGTAATGGTCACACTGAAAGGTTTAACAGAACCTTGGGAAATATGATCAGAGCCTTACCTCCAAGGGAGAAACACAAATGGCCTCAAATGCTGCAGACACTGACCTTTATCTACAACTGTACTGCTCATGAGTCCACTGGCTATGCACCGTTCTCCCTAATGTTTGGGCGTGTCCCCAGGTTACCAGTGGATGTCATGTTCCACAATGTTGCAAGGGACAATGATGTAGCAGATTATGACAGTTATGTAAAAAGAATGAGAGATGACCTCAGAGAAGCACTCACACTGGCTCAAACTAACACCGGAATCAGTCAGCAGCGTCAAACAGACCTGTATAACAAAAAGCAGAAAGGTGCTGACATTGAGGAAGGGGACCGTGTTCTTTTGGCAAACAAGGGCGAGCGGGGCCGTAGGAAGTTAGCTGATAGATGGGAGTCGACCATCTATACTGTGGTCTCCAAGAACCCCACATGCCATACGTATCGCATCAGGAATACCAAGAGTGGACAGGAGAAAGTTGTCCATAGGAACTTGCTTTTGCAAGCTAATTTCCTGCCCATTGAATCTGAGGGTGAACCAGAGATGTCTTTCGCCAGTGAATCAGAACTCGGCCAGGAGCAGAGTCAATCTGATGGAGAATCTCCTGTTGCTGATTCTGAGGTTGACTGTACTGAACGCACAGCTCACTGGGTAGCTAAGATGGCAGATGATTGTGTCCCAGCTCTTAGAGGACCCCAAGAGTGTGACAGTGTTGGGGACAGTATCTGTGCGCAGTTTGATGATGAGGAGCATCAGGACAGTCACAGTGTTGACAATGAAGTAGCTGCTTACCCTGAAGTAGATGATGACAATGGCAGCAGGGTTTGCGCTACCCCAGTTGAGGAAAGAGCACCACCGAGTACCAGTTATCCGGAAAGTCAGCCAGCCAGTGAGGTTGGGAGCCTCAAGAAACCTGGCGGTGTGCCCCCAAGTAATGCAGTAGGTCAGATCAGAACAAGAGTGGGCCGAATGGTGAAGCCTGTGAATAGGCTGATCCAAAACATGACACAAAGGAATCTACAAACAGGCAATGTGGTGAGCAGCTTTGCCAAGAATCTGTTTCTGTGAGGACTACTTGTTCCATATGTTAGGTGATCTTCATGTTGGATGTTAACATTTATTTTGAGATTGTTTCAAGCTCAGGGTAATATTCATTACATAGTAGCTGTCACTGTATTGTTTGTTCAGGATAGTGTATAAGGCACTTTCCCTTGCGAGTAAACATTAGGGGGTCTGGCCAGCTTTCTTTTGTTTACTCTCCCCATGAGTTGGGAAACACATTTGTTGCATGTATCACCGGGTAGTAAATTTGCAGATCACTGACAGTTACGAATTGTTATTTGCGATGCTCAGTTGCTCACCCTTATCTAACGAATTTTGAGAAGTTCAGGGGGGAGTATGTAGCTGAGATATAATATACGGAGTGTGAACATTCTCAAAACTGTATTGTATATAGTTTATTTATTTTTTATTGTGTAAATTTAATTTTTGTAAAACTAAGGTTCCACGTGTCACTGTTGAAGTGGGGCATTAATCAGTGTGACGCCACTTGTAAACATGTTGCATGTGTGGGGTTTCCCAGCCAGAGCTGCATGGACTCCACACTGGTGAGGCACACTTTCTGTAGCTCCTCTCCCTGTACTAAATTATACATTTAAATTTGGTGTATTTTTCTTTGCTAAGTATTAGTTCTTATGGCTAAAAGCTCCCAAAGTGTTTTTGATTGCTTTGAATGAGAAAAATAGTAATTGGAACTGCGTTTTATCTGCTACACCATCCGTTTATGTGGTCCTTACTTGTGCTAAACAGGGATGAGGAGAGGCCTGCTGTTGCTGTGTGACACTGATTTTGCTGCTGCACTTTGTCTTTTAGGTATGTGTAAATGTATAGGTTATGTTTTATGTGTATAATGAGTTCATCACCTGAGGCTGCACACTGCATAGTATTTTCAGCCATGTTGAGAAAAGTTAAAGTTGTTTGAATATGTATTGTGTAATTGATCCATCTTAGTGGGGATTTAAATATTACAAGTTATTATTAGTGGCTTCATATTTGTCTCTGTTTTACCCCACTATAACATTTGATTTTAAAGTGGCTGTTGGGAGAATCCACACCGTTGTTTTGATAGATTGTATTTTCTTTTATATATTGTAAGCAGAGCTGCATGGACTCCACACTGGGATGAGGAGAGGCCTGCTGTTGCTGTGTGACACTGATTTTGCTGCTGCACTTTGTCTTTTAGAAATAAATCCAGTTTCCAGCCAGTCTGTGTCTGTCGTCACAACGCAGTCAACCATTTGAAATCTGCTACACTCGTTCCTGTAAGAGCTTTGGGCCTGAAAGTTTGTAGTATAGAGGCCCTTAGCGGTTACTCGGTGGCTTTTACTCGCTACATTAGGTAAGGCTGCACTTTTTGCAGCAATCTCGTATAGAAAACTATTCGGCGCGTATATAAAACAGGTCTGCAGCTGCGAACCGTAGTAAAGGGACCTCTGGCTAATACGTCGGGTTCGTGTCGGGCTCGTAGCTGAAAACTAGCTTTACTTTGTTGTCTGGGTCAACTTTGCTAGCGAAAGACAGAGAGAGGCGTTGAAAGGCTGCTCCAACGGAGCTTAATGTTTCAGAGGAAAACACGAACACAGCGTACAGTCGAGTCTTAATAGCTTACTTACAGCTGGGCTCGTCAGGCTCTCTGTTTGGCTGCAGTGGTTATTATTATATTTACATGCTTCCAGCTCCCGTTTCTGCTCGGTGACAGCTCCTACTTTTCCTTTTTCTCCCTCCTCGCTCACAGACACATCACGGGTATGGCAGTCCATTCTCCCTGCAGCACGGGCTACACTGCCCATCAGGCTACATGCATTAGGGCGATGCCTGTAACACTCTGCCTATTGCCTTCATATTAAATCATTTTTTGAATAAATTTTTTTAAAAATATGTGTTGGCCCTGCGACAGACTGGCGGCCTGTCCAGGGTGTACCCCGCCTCTCGCCCTATGACAGCTGGGATAGGCTCCAGCGCCCCCTGCGACCCTGAAAAGGAGAAGCGGAAGCGAATGGATGGATGGATTTTTTAAAAATATTTCTTCACGTCATTACGTGGGGTCTAGTAGAGGCGACATGGGCCATGACATTGAGGCACAGGCATCAGAGCCTCTTAATGCGTGTTTTGTTGGGGTTTCCGCCGGCGTGGAATTACCAAAAATAGAGAGGACATAGCCGAACATATGAAACAGGAAAATACCGCTGTGTAATCCCTTTATTTCAACAAAGTAACTGTATTCTGAATACCACCCTTTGAAACGGTAATTGTAATGGAATACAGTTACTCATATTTTGCCACTTTACTGTTCAAGTAGTACAAAGCAAACAAGAAAAACCCACAAATATTTCCTAAAATGTTTTGCTTGTTTTTTTAAATTTCAAATATTTTATAAGAAGACAAAACTGCAAACATGAACACAGATTTGAACTGTAGCCTTTCATTGAATGACTAAACACACTGGTCCTGTCTGTGCACACATGTGACAGCACTTCTGCTGTCAATGCAAATCAAAGTGCAGACATTAGTGCACATACACTCATATCGCCTTCATATTAAATCATTTTTGGCTTTTTAAAGAACTTGTTTTAAAATTGGACTCAACACCAAACAAATCCTCTCTAACAAAAAGTCACTTAATATATGGGCCACAAGTGACCCCTGGGCCGTGAGTTTGATACCCCTGCTTTAGACAGAGGAGAAAGTGGAGCATTACAATAATCTAAGCAGGAGGAGATGAAGACTTGAATAAGCATCTCCAGTTCACTTTCTGAGATAACAGCTGCGAGTTTAGTGATTTTACTTAAAAAGAAAAAAAAAGCAAGAATGGGTCAGAGAGTTTATGTTTGCATCAAAGACCGATGAACAACCAAAGACTGTCAGTTTAAATGGATTCTTTATTCAACTCATCAAGGTTAGAAGAAAAGACACAGTTGAATGTGATCCACATACAGATGGTAGGAAGCAGTTTTAAACCTAATAGTATGATGTGATGTCAGAATATACAATGATTAAACTTTAAATAAGGATTAAAGTTTGATCAGTTCAATTCCGTTTTATTTATATAACACCAAGGTTGGCTTATGGTGCTTTATATTGTAAGGCAAATATAACAACAGAGAGACCCCAACAATCACCGGACCCTGTAACACAACATTACACTATACCTAGACAGTACACACACACACACACACACACACACACACACACACACACCTACCTACACCTGAGCTGGTTCAGCTCCTGCGTAGGACACAGCTTCAGCTCAGCTCCATCTGCCACGACCAGTCGGGGTGAGGGGAGGAAGACACACTGTGGAAGAGAGACAGAGATTAATAATAACTAATGGTTAAATGCAGAGTGGTGTATAAATAGAGAGTACACAGACATCAACTGTATTCTAAAATTAAATACAGACTCGGGCTCATTTATGGTGCTGATGGAGTTCGTACTGATTCCACGCTGTGTGCATGGAATTAGGAATGCTGTTGTTGGAATGTGTTGGAGGGCTCATTGATTTGAAAAATTCTTCATTGTTCAGCACATGGTGAATTTATTTACATTATAATGATAATAATAATGGACTGGATTTATATAGCGCTTTTCAAGGCACCCAAAGCGCTTTACAATGCCACTATTCATTCACTCTCGCATTCATACACTGGTGGAGGCAGCTACGGTTGTAGCCACATTATAGAATAGCATCGATATAAATATGACTAGCAAATTATTTAAAATATTGTCAAACTTTGAATTTTAAAAATAAGAGTTTGAGCAATTCTGAGACCAATATTTGTCTTAGCTTTTATTTTTTCTTGTTGCACCTTTTGTGCCTGGAACAACGGAGTCTTCAGTCTCCCTCATCACCCTATCTGGACATCACTCTGAAAGACATGAGCTTTGGTCCCCACCTGACACGCAGCTCTCACTCACTGTAGCTGAACCAAGTAGCTGTCATGCAACAGCAGCCACATTCCAGGCGATAGTTACAGAATGTGTCAGAACCAGGTGAGGGTACCCAGAAGATCTGAAACACATGAGGAAGGGTTTTGGTAGACTCAAACAGTTCTCTGTTAAGTGGGCTGCAGCACTCTTGACTTTGGGAATGGCTCCTTTGGCCATGTACAGACCAAATGGAAGAACACTAGGACTGGTTTGATGAAAAATGTGATGAAATCAAGCAGGATGACAAACATTGTCTCCTTCAAGTCAACCTGTGCAACCCCACTGCAAAGAAAGATGCACACAACGCCATTCATAGTGCTATTCAGGAGAAACTGCACCAGATGCAAGACAGAAAGTGTCAAGATCCAGGGTCACACTGACAGGAAGAAACTGTATGATGCTGTGAAAGACGTCTGCAGTCCCAAACCCTCAATGTCATCCCTCCGCTTCGGTGCAGACGGGAACACAGTGATGACTGATAAGGAAAGGTTTCTCGAATAATGAGGCGAGCTCTTCAACAGAATCCCGAGCTGCCCTTTTTCAATCAGTGATGAAGCCATCGATTGTCTTATCCAAGTGCCTATCAATAAAGCACTGGATGAGCCGCCGATGCTGTCTGAGACCCAGAAAGCAGGAGTTCAGATATAATGCACATTAGACAGTATTTGAAGGGAACCGAGACCACGTGTTCAGGAGTGCAGCTAAATTTACACACACAAGCTAATATTGATAAATCACATTGTTAGCATGGATATTTGTATGTACAGAATAAATGAGGCTGCCGGAGTGCTGCTGACTCTAATGTGTGAGAGATGGGTCAGCAGCAGGGAAATAAATGTAGGCACTGCTTCATGCTACTGCACACAACACACTCAATGAAATGATAGTTTCTACTTTGGACTGCACCAGAATAAAAAATAGACGCACCGTCTTTAGTTTTAGTCTTGGGTCCGTTAACATTAAATTTGTTAAGAGAAGCTTCATGAGGTTTCAGTGGATATGTTTCACCAAGCGGCATCATGGGAAGCCACAGCTTTATTTGTATTGTGATACATGAGCACAATAAATGTGCCAGTTACAGATACAGCCTGAACTATAATATTAAAAAGAATGACTAAGAGTAAAACTGAAACTACAGACATAGAAAATTAAACTGAAACTAAAATAAAAACATACACACAGACCTTTATCCATCCACTCATTAACCATAGGACACATTCACCATCATAACGTCATCCCTATCCTGAACCCTCACTGTAATTATCACCACTGAATGCATAACCCTGTGTGTGCAGTCAAAGAGATACAAAGGTTTCAGGTACACTACTCTCCCTCAACCTTTCTTTCTCCTGCTTTCACTCTTCATTTAACTGACCTTCTCTCTGTATTGTTTTCATGTTAGACAGTATTGGATTGATTAATGTGCATGACATTAATTAATCCAATTAATAATGGATTAATGCCCAAATCTCAGGAAGACACCCAAAACTCCAACATCATGCATGGTCTGAAAATCAAAACCAAACATCACCACATCAATGCTTCAGCCTGTTAACTTATTTTGGTGCCGTGCAGTCAGAGCACAGTTGATGCAGATCAAGCAATGGAAAATAAGATGATTTGGTAGAAAATGGGTCTAATGCTGAGAACAGCTACTTCTGAGTCGTGTCTGCTTCTGGCACAGCATCACTCTCTGTCATGGGTTTATAAAAAATGCCTTAAATAAACACTAGTGTCTGTGTTTCAAATGAAAACTAGATGTTGAATGTGTTCATAGCTGTTTATATCATGTGTAGCAGCATCACTAACCTGTATTCATAAACAGTGTTGGTCAAGTTACTTGAAAAAAGTAATCAGTAACTAATTACTGATTACTTCCCCAAAAAAGTAATCCCGTTACTTTAGTGATTACTTATTTTCAAAAGTAATTAATTACTTAGTTACTTAGTTACTTTTTAAAAACACGATTTACAACCTGAATAGGTGATAAAGCGATAGATCTTTCGCCCAATTCTACTTTTTCTGCATAATCCATCATACAAAATGTAATCAAATGCATGCGGTTGGAGCGACGGAATGCCAGAAGCAGAGTGAGGAGAGGAAGCATAGCTCACTGAGCCGCTGAGAGGGGACCCTACTGGGTGCGCAACCCTGCAAGAAGTGGGCAACGCCAGACAGGGAGCCAGGCTGGGGAAAACCTCACTCGCTGGCTGAGGCATCAGACCCAGCGAGGACTGACTTGCGGGCAGGCCAGCAAAAGCAGCAATACGCCAGGGGAACACAGCCTGCAGCCCCAGCAGTAGCACCAGCAGCAGCAGCTGCAGCAGCAGCAGCAGCAGCAGCAGCAGCGGCTTAAGCCGCAACCGCATGCAGTGGCTTAAGCTGCAGTCAGAGCCGAGAAGCCGCCCCACTCGAGCAATGACAGGAGCCCTGCTGGCTGTGTGAACCACGCACTGCGGGCAACACGCCAGACAGAACAGGCTACACTGGGCTGGAGAAATGCCACTCGCTGCAGCGAGGTGAGACTGGCGTGTAAGCCGCCGAACACGGGCAAAATGCCAGGGGAACACAGCCTACCAAGCCACTCGAGCACGGCAGCTGGCTATTGCTGTGACAGAGATCCGTGATATGCGGATGACGCTCCAGACGGGAAGACGGAGCCGCCGACTGAAGAAGTCAAGTCACAACAGATCCCCGCCTGGCACTAGGCAGTGACACAGAGAGAGAGAGCCTTTCGCAGCAGCTCGGCCACTCAGTGGATGGCAGAGGTAAGGACGAGGCCCAGGGCCTGTCCCAGGAGCAGAGCAGCTGACCTGCACCATTCACTACAGGGGAGGGGCTGGTGGCTCAGGCCACTGAGGGCCCAAGTGAGGAGCAACCCAAGGTTCTTCACCAGGGCATAGCAGCCACTCTGCGCCGTCCGTAGACAGGGGGCCAGCAAGAGTGGGCCTGATGAGACACTAGCGGACAGTCGGGAAGTGTCAGCTCACTGAGCGGGCACCTGCTGGCCATGTGACCCGCGACACAGGGGCAACACACTAGACAGAGAGCCAGCGCTGCGTGCTGGAGAACACTCACTCACCAGCTGACGTATCAGACACAGCGAGGTCCGACTGGCGTGTGAGCCGGCGAACTGCAGGCTATACACCAGGGGAACACAGCCCACAGCAGCAGTACAGCTGCAAAGATGCAGGGCCAAGGCAGGGATACGACCTGAAGGGTCCATCCAACCACGGAGCCGCCCAGCCGTCCGCAGACGGGGGGGGCTGGCGGTCTAGACCGCTGGAGGCCAAGCGGGGACTTAACCCGAAGGTCTGCCCCAGGGCTGAGCGGTCGTGCAGGCTAGAGAACACTCACTCGCCAGCTGAAGAATCAGACACAGCGAGGTCCAATTGGCACGTAAGCAGGCAAATGCGGGCAACACGGCAGGGGAAGACAGCCTGGAGCTGCAGTGCAGCCAGGGACGTGACTCGCCGGGGGTGTCAGCTCACTGAGCGGGCCCTGCCGGCCACGTAGACCCGCAACATTTGGGCAATGTGCCAGACAGGGAGCCAGCGCCGCAGGCCGGAGAACTTTCAACCGCTGCCGGAGCCGTCAGACGCAGCAAGCTCTGACTAGCATATGAAACCAGCAAAGTGCGGGCAATAGGCCAGGGGAACACAGCCCGCAGCAGTGCTGGCCACTAGGCCCAACTCAAAGGATGTCAGGAGGGAGGAGGGAGGAGGGCGGCTGGAGGACAGCTGAGCCTATGCTCCGAGTCCTCCCCGCCTCAACTGAACACAGCCGCCTCAGCACGCCTGAATAGGCCCCTCAGCTTCTTCATAGCAAGGTGGCCGCAGGGTAGACAGGCAGTTCCATCAGGCAACCCTGGTCGTCTGACCGGAGCCAAGCGTCATAAACATCAACCTCCTGACAATCAAACCTCCACCAGCCCAGGCCTCAAGGAGGCGGGGCCATGGGAGGGAAGGCTGTGGGAGGGCCCCGGAATCAGGCGACCCAGACATGGGTTCACCCGTCCAGGCCCCACTCCAGTGGTAGCCAAAAAGGATGGAAGTTCTTCAACATCCACCTCACGATAATCAACCTCCACCGGCCCAGGCCTCACAGAGGCGGGGCCATGGCAACTACCCCCGCCATGTATGGCAGAAGAACTGACTGCGTTACAGCACCCGCTGCTTGTTGAGAGTAAAAGCAATACGCGCTTTCACGTCTTAAGGGGTCTGAAAACTCGCTAAACTAGCATTTATGGCCAGGGGACCATAAATGCTGGGAGGCAGGGCACTCAACTGCCTGCAACCAGACCAACCAGGCAGCAGTGCCACCTGAGACAGGAGGCGCTGAGGCTGCGTGATAGCATCAAGTTTGAGGTCCACTCTAGTAGATGGGACCTCAGGAAGGGCTAATTCCCACACCCGGCATGCTCCAATCAAGAGCTGAAGGGACCCATCTCGCCCGACACTGTGCCCGGGGACCAGCAGGGGGCAGCCCAGGGACAGGTGGCAACACCGGAGGAGAGGATGGAAGCTTCTTCAACATCCACCACGTGATAGTCAACCTCCACTAGCCCAGACCTCACAGAGGCGGTGCCATGGGAGGGAATAAGCAACAGGTGTGGGAGGGGACCCAGCCCATGGCCTCCCTAACTGGTGTCACAGCAGTGGCAGCCATGTTCCCCATAGTAGCTTGCTCTCTCATTTTTGGAGGCAGGACAAGGGGGAGGGGCGGGCCATTTAATGCTTTTAAAAAAAAACAAGCACGGTCCGCCTAGTTCGTGTTGGCAACAAAGCAGTGCATGCATGCGTGAGCTTCTTTAGCCAGTAAAGCATGCTCAGGCTGCTTTTATGTAGTCATTTATTTTCCCTTTTCGCCCAGGCAAAGCCACACAGCTCGTGCCTATTGTCAAAAGGCAAAAATGCCATACACAGACATGTTTGGGACATGTGGGCTGCCATACTTCTGCTACCAAGCAAGGGGGCGGTGCCACACGGTAACCAGGAAGTGCTAACAGGGATCCGGCACTAGCCACAACCTGAATTCCCCATTCACTGTGTATTAGCTTCCGCGCCACACTGCGGACAGGTGAAAGCGTATGCTTGGAACTCTTACACATTTCCCCAATGTAGCCAAGCTACGAGCAGAGCCCTGCTGGCTGCGTGTTAACCCGCGAGCTGCGGGTGATACGGCAGACAGGCTAACCGGCTGGAATGCTACTCGCAGGCCGGCTAACGATTAACCGGCACAAACGTAGCCTAATTCCCCACTGTTCATTCCCCACAGTGTTAAGCAGGCCAACAGCGAACGCTTGGAACGCTGAAGCCGTATCCCCTCTGTGTTTATATACATAGCAGCCGAGCTCCACAGTGCCTGACAGCGTATGCTTGAACGCTGAAGCCATGTCCCTGCTGTGTTTGCTCACTGTAGCCGAGCTACTAGCTAGCCGGCAGCCGCACAGCGTGGTCCGACCGGCGCATAAGCCTGTTTCTTTTGAGGCGATAAGCCGGGGAAGGGGGACCAACCAAGGGGAAGCAAAGGGACAGCTAGGGGGAACCAAGCTAAGGGATACCAGGGCATACCGGGGGAATACCAGGGGAGAGGCAGCGCGCACGGAGGATCCCGAAGCACGCTCCTGACGGACGCACATACATACAGCACTCTGAAGGCACTCTCACACACACACACACACACACACACACAACACAAGTGGAGATCGAAAGACCACCGGTGTCACGTCTGCACACCTGTTTTATAGAGATTGACAGACCACGTGACTTTCGCGCATTGCATTGTGGGTACAAGTGGCAACAACATCAAAACACTGCATGAAGCACTAGCATTTCCAGCACCGGTAATCATTAATTCTGCGGTTTTAATCCCTACTTGCATTTTATTTGCCCCCAAAACAGTTATATACAAAACGACGGAGAGCACGGCAGCTCCGTACAAAGACAGACGTGACGAAGAGGCAACAAAAGGACGAGGAAAAAAATCAAAGAAGTGAAAGAGTCAGACCCACACGAGCATACAGAGTGGAGTAAGGACGTTAGCCTGCTGCCCAACTTTCATCACGCACATATTTATTATTATATGGTCCTAAGTGTGAGTGCATACACTCACAACATGTTTAGTTACTTCAGATTTAGGGATTAACCTAGTTGCCATGGTTTCCTTTCTTCTCTTATTTGTTGTGTGTGATCAGGACAATTCTGGAGAAGATGGGCCTGCAGGGGAAAGTCACCCTCTTGCAGGCCAGAAGACATGAGATAACTTTAAAAAATACAAAGTACGTATGTGTGTTATCAAGACAATAATTCTTAAGAACACAAGTTAATAAATGTGCAATTACTAAGAGTTGTTGTGGTGTTTTTATTTGCCTGCTGTCATTTTTGATTTCCTCTGCCTTTAGGATCCAGGCTCAGGAGAGGGGGTCAGTGGGAAGCCCACTGCTGCTACTTGGCCCTGGTTTGCCTAATGATAGGACAGATGCCTTCCATTAAGCCTCCTGTCCTAATCTCCTCTCTTCCTGAGGACACTCCAGGGCCAAGCGCAGCAGTGGGTGACCAAAATGACATCGAGGACGCTACACCTGAGACCTGTGGTTTGCCTTTCCCGGTCGGTGAGTGGAGAATCACACAGGGTGGTCTACAAAGAGAGCTTTAGGATGCTTCCACCCACTGTCCACAGCATCGTCCATCCGTTTGCTGGGCTGGCTCAATCGACGGCTACCACACCACCAAGATGTTTTCACAAACAAAATCACGCTTTAGTAACGAAGCGTGACTACGGGAAAGTAACAGTAATCTTATTACTTTTTTGCAGGATTAATTCCTTGTGCAACTTGTTACTTGAAAAAAGTAATCGGATTACAGGAACGTGTTACTGCCATACTCAGCTCCTGTCATACTTCATACATGAGCGGATAAAATGAGAGACATGAGAGACAAACACACGTGAAAAATGAAAACATGGAGGTGAATATAAGTGCACTTGTACAGCATGTAGATTATTCACATTAATAAGTCCTGTGGGACTGAAATATAATGATGTAAGAATAGAAACTGTAATATTTTTGAAGGTTTGCAAAACCCTAAAATGAGTGATGACTTGCACAAGCTGTCGTGTTACGTGGACAGACACGAGGAGGTACACACCAACCCGTCACTCTTGTCAGGAAACACTCAAATTCATTATCCACACACACACACGTGTGTACACACACACACACACACACACACACAGTACACATAATATACTTTCTGTACAAAGAGCTGTTGGCAGTGCGCAGCAGACTGACTCCAGCTTTCAGGGAGGTGAGTTATTAAGATGTATGTGACAGTGGATACACCGTGGGAGAAGGTCTTCACCACGGAGCTCACTTCACAATGTGAATAATTAGGATGGATTTCCGCCTTGAGGGAAAAGTCAGTAACAGCATCCTGGAAGCACATTAGCAGGGTGCTGAGAAGCCTTGTGACAAAAACAAATGGCTCCGTATGCCACATGAGATACCAAGGAGCTCCTTTATTGTTTCTGTTGAGAGCCAGAAGTGTTTCTCGGTTAGACTCTGTTGAATCGAGTCTCCTTTAATGTACCCACATAGCGACCCTGCACACACTACCCTGAGTGCTTGTGTCTGTAGGATAGAGAAATAATAGGCCAGCACACTACAGTAGCAGTGTAAATAACACAAACCAGTTTGCACTCGCACAGCCTTTAAACAACTTCAACTTTAGTCACAGGGCTCACAAAGGATAACTGGACTGCACAGTTATTACCCAGAATGACTTTAGTTTTAGCATTCACCATTAGGATTAAGAAGATATTTTAGCTAGCCCTCTCTGCTTTGTTTGATGGGCTTAAAGCAAAACCAGCTGCTTTTGATTCCTGAAGTGAAAATCATTTAGCATACTGAAACATGTTGCAGCCCAGTTTAAATATGAATGGTTTCTTTAGTGCAGTGAGGGAGTTCAGTCCTCTCAGTTGACCCCAAGCTTGACATGGATGTTATGTGTGTTATGTATAGTTAGGTCATTGACACAAGCATCCTCTGTAAAGTGGCTGGCAGGACCGCTTTGCTTCGAAAGGTGTGAGCTGCGGTGATTCAGAGGAAAATGATGGGATGCCTCCAACAAGGACTCTGGAGAGGTTACATGACTCATCTGGCCTTAGGATCCTGCATGTGACCAAACTTCAGCCAAACAAAACTGAACAGAAATGAAAACTGAAATGTATTATTTTCATATTAGGACAGAGCCGTCGGCATACAGTCAGTTCACAAGGGTTAGTGGCAATGTTCCCTCTAAGCTGCACGCGTGCGCAATTGCGCACTGCTAGCACGCTCTCTGCGCACAGAAAATCTGCGTTGTGCACAAAAAAAAAAAAAAAAAAAAATCTAACCTGAACTGAAATTAAAATGAAAACTTTAACAATTCTGTTTTGCAGTGTTAGTCAGTGACACTGGCTGCTCCCGTATGGGATCAGAACGATGCCACCTTATCCCATAGTCCAGCCAATCACGCGATTCACATTCGTATATACGCAGCTAATCAATGTCGCTGACAGGCTATGACAGCGTCCTTATGTGCCGGTGTTTTAGCGAGCAAAGCGGCTGATGTGGAGAGAAGCCACGTTAATGACAACGTGTACAACCATTGGAGATGTGAGCAGGACAGACGGAACAACTGACGGACAAAGTGTGGACTTTATACCAGTTTTAAATTGTGTTGATCGGCCACGTAAAACCAGAGTTATGATAAAAATATCTGCAATGTTTGGTTTTCTTCCTGAATACTGTCGTTGTTTATATTTACTGCCGGAAGAAACGGTAAAAACTGCGTTTTATAAGAAAAAGGCTCGAAAGCCTGTGAGCAAAAACAACACCAAAACAAACCCCAGCCTTTCCTATTGGTCAAAAAATGTACCATGTCAACCAATCAAAAAATGATATGGCAACATGGCATTTAGTTGTTTAGGAAGGGGGAAGTTTTAGGAGTGACAGCGTGTTTGAGATGTGAGAGATTTGCGACGTTTAGCACAAATCTTGTGTAGTTAGTGTGTAGTTAGTGTGTAGTGTAGTCAATAGTTTTGTTGTGTGTGTCAGAACAATGACTGCTGAATGTTACAGGTGTTACAGCAGTGATACATCTGCTGCTGTCAGGCCTGCAGGTATCAGGCTGTTGTAAAGTTGTACAACTTTGTTTTGTTTTGTTTGAAAACACGTGTTTTCAAAATTGGGTTGGGTTTTCCTTCCAATAGTGTTAACATGCTACACAGGTCATGAACAAGATTTTTTTTAAATTTTCATTGTAAGTGGGCTAAAGCAGCTAATTAAAAGTATTCTAACATAAATGCTGTAATTTGATTATTTTAATAAACATGTAACTTGGATGGATTCGATGCTGGCGTGACCACAGTGCACACGTCTGCTGTCGCTCACAGTGGTCCAAGGGACGCTCAGTGAACAATTAGAGGGAACATTGGTTAGTGGTAATACAAAATAAAATGAAACATGTAACAGTAGCACCTAAAACAATTAAAAACTCTACTTTATTAAATACAATCATACAGTTTCAGTTTTAAATGTTAGTGGGAGAGAGGATAAACGTTATAAGCGAATCAATATTTGACACACGTTAAGGGGAACGACCACACACTTCACCTCAACTGAGCGAAACAATATACACAGGAAAATCTTCAGTGCCGTCTCCACTCAAGCTCACCGCGGTGCATGCAAAAGCAGCAAGGAAAAGGTCCGTTTCAGCGCAGCGCCATCACTGTCTGCAACCATATAAAAAAGTACTCTAAAATAAAATCAGTACATGCATCAGTGTCTACTGATACAGTGAAACAAAAACAACATTGACAGGCACAGCCGTCACAACCAGCCTCAGCTGTTTTTGAGAGTACCGAAAAGCACCACTGAACGACACAGGAAACCATTCCTGCCTGTGGCTCCCTGTACAGCTCATACACTTAACACTGTTTACTGCAACAGCGACACCCTTCTTGCACATGTTCTTTTTCAGCTATTTATTAATAAGTGACTTTTATGTATATATTGTGCTATTCTTAGTGTATTGTCTGTCTTTGTTAATGTTTGTTTATAATGGAGCACTGTAACCAAAAATAATTTCCCCCAGGGATCAATGAAGTATTCTGATTCTGTTCGCTGTCAATTTAAAACAAATTTAAAAAAGCGCTGGTGTATCGGGACCTCAGCAGCTTGGCACTCTATAAATGCAAACAGCACATCACTTACACTGAACGGTCGACCGCAGCAGGAATATCCCTCCAGAGCTGCACCCTGAGCTAATAAACCGGGTGCTTCAGCTGGAAATAGGTCTGCCAATTTAACCAGGGATTGAGCTAGTGCCTGAAAAGCTGGATCGGGAGATGGATGAGGTGGATAAAGTGATAGACTGACAGGTGGACAGGCTAGCTCTTCCAAGCCTCCAGTGTGGATGGAGAGCCTCAGCTGAGCCTCTAGGGAGGTCAGGTGGGATCCTGGCCGCCCTCACCCTGGGCGCTGGGACAGGCACTGGAGCTAGCTGGACACCAGTCACCCCCACCCAAGGAACAGGAACAGGTGCAGGAGTGGACTGGGTCTTAGCTGCCCTCGCCCTGGGAGCTGGCACAGGAGTGGGTGCTGGCTGAGCATCAGCCGCATCGTCCAGAGGAACTGGTACCAGTGCAGGGATGTGCTGAGCCCTAGCTGCTCGAGGAGCTGGTAAAGGGACAGGCTGAGCCTTAACCGCCTTCACCTGAGCAGGATGAACAGGTGAATGGGATGGCTGAATCTGAGGCGCTTGCTAAAAGGAAAAGACTGAACTCTGGGGGAGAAATTATCAGGTTTATCGGTCCCCTCCAACTACTGACCAGTAACCTGTCTCAGCACCACGTGGAAGCTCCTGTCAGGCATGATAGCGGCTAAGATGAACAGGCACATGGGTCAATACATGAGCGGGGCACAGAACGGGATGGGCAAGAATACCAGAGGCGCAAAACACCAGCTACTGGCAGACCAAGCAGTCAGCCGAGACTGCAGGACCAGACTGACCAACCTGTGCACTGCCTGGATTGATTACAAGAAGGCCTATGACTCAATGCTCCACACCTGGATCCTGGAATGCCTGGAACTATATAAGATCAACAGGACCCTGAGAGCCTTCATCAGGAACTCAATGGGGATGTGGCGAACAACACTGGAGGCCAACCTCAAGCCCATAGCACAAGTCACCATCAAGTGCGGGATCTACCAAGGAGATGCTCTGTCCCCACTGCTGTTCTGCATAGGCCTGAACCCCCTCAGTGACATCATCAACAAGACTGGCTACGGATACCGACTACGGAGTGGAGCAGTTGTCAGCCACCTCCTGTACATGGATGACATCAAGCTGTATGCCAAGAGTGAACGAGACACTGGACGTTGTTGAGACTCTCACAGCAATGCGCTGCATTTGAACTGTTCGTGCACACTGGAG
Source organism: Perissodus microlepis (assembly GCF_051167445.1). Taxonomy (NCBI): domain Eukaryota; kingdom Metazoa; phylum Chordata; class Actinopteri; order Cichliformes; family Cichlidae; genus Perissodus; species Perissodus microlepis. Next base: position 1,424,083 of record NC_140471.1, on the reverse strand, counting down.
CAGATATTAGGAATATTTGTTTTTATGTATTTTGAACTCATACAAAATACTTTTTTTTTTTTAATTAGAGAGAAGTTACTCATCTGTGTCAGAAGTCGAGTTTTGGTCCAAATATTTCAGTTTCTTTTATCATTTACATGATTTACATGATACAGTCACATAACAAAACGAAAACACTGATAGTTATCCAGAGCCGTCTACACCAGCTCCAAGCTCTGCAGCTGTATGACAGGAAGCTTCAGCGACAGCAAGAAGAATAAATACTAAAGATCTATCAAATATAATTCAGCTTTCTTTAATGCACCATGTGTGGTGTGAGAGTTTAGCAGTCAAATACCTTTGTAAGTATCCAGTAAGACTAATTCATCCAGATGAACATTGTTATAATGTAAAAGTTGTGCGTGTTCAAAACTGTGTTGTAAAATAAATCTGTACAATGTTACACATTTGCATTGGTCATGTCTGGAAACATGTTGCTTTACAGTATATGCAATTGTTATTAAAGGTAGGTTAAGTTATCAAACTTTGGTATTTGCTGTTGATTTCAAAGCTACTATTTAAGGTTGGGAAAACATTAAAAATAATTCCGGTATTTTCTTGATGTTGTATTGTTTCTAAGCATATGTGTTATTTATCCAACAAAGTGACTCAAGCTGCATAAAGGATTCAGTCTGTTTGGAAGACAGTTACTGAATGCTGACATCATAAACAGACACTGTACAGTGCAGTTCAGTGGTGGATGTAGGATTAATCTTAACACCTGAAAAAATGTCCTGTTACTGACAGAAATTATGTATTGGTATGCATGCATTTTCTTAACCAGTAGCCAGTGTTCATGATGTTTTCAGTAAGTCACTGATGTGTAACAAGACTGTATGGCATCTATAAGTTGAGTCATTCTTGTTACAGAGCAGCTTACATGGCTGTGAGTTTTGGTCATGTTATTGGCTTCAGACAATGTAAATTTACCAATACAATGTTACACAGTACATTTCTATTGTGGTTTTGAGTATGTTGATTAAGCTCCTTATCCATCTGAACAGGCCTGAAATCCATGACCTAACCTCTGACCTTCACTACTCATTCTGGTGAGAAATATTTACGTGTGGCTTGGCTTACATCAACCAAATTACAGCCTACGATCAGCTAATTTCACTGAGAACACATATTGTTGGACCACAAGGTAAAGAACGCATTGTCAGAGTTAAAGAGACTGCCACACATGAGCTCAGTGACATGGAAGAAGGCCATTTATTTTTCATTTCAAGCTTTTAATGATGTCAAACACGTCACACGTGATGGGACGATAACTTGGTTCTACTTGCGGCTCTGGTCTGTTGCATTAGTGCTGCGATACTACAAATACAAGTCAAAATATTTTTGATATGTTTCTCATAATTTTAGGAATCATATGATAAAGGAGCTCACACTGCATCCTGTGACACCACAAATCCACAGTGAACTGCACAGAACCATAGCCAGCTTTGCATCTGTCCATTGGTCAGAATTCTGACCTTAATCTCAGAATTCTGGAAAAGAAAAAAAAGACACGCCCACCTTTGTTTCCCCCCAGTGGCCCTAAACAAGGGCGGAGCTTATCTGAGTACTTTTGTTACACTCAGTTTGGAGAATTTTCATCAACACTGCATTATGGTGCTATAATAACTCTGAAAGAGTGAATTTCCTGCAACATTTGACAGGTTACACTGTAAAGAGTCATTTGAATAAAATTAATTTTAACTTTTAATTTTAATATTTTCACCAACACTGCGGGACGTAAGGAGGCATAAGGAGACGTCTTTGCTCAGTTCAGTCAGTGCGTGATGGCGCCTGTGTGCACGGCTGGCCATCGTCATCTTCACTCCTGTTTCGCTTTTTTCTTTTTTGAACTTTGTATGTTATTAGGGTTTCCCGTGACCAGCTCACCTTCAGACTGATTAATCATCGATGGATTCGCTATGCTGGACAACTGTCCCACTCGTCCCTACCAGTGGCTTGTTTTCCTGTCCAGTGCTGGATAAGATCCTTTGGAGGCGGTGTCCGACACAGTAACCTAAGCCGTCTGAGATGGCGTCCATCTCCCGGATGGCTCTACTGAATACTAGGTCACTGATGAACAAGACCTTCATTGTAAATGATCTTTTTCTTACTTCAAGGCTGGATGCCCTGTTTTTGAATTGGATTGGATTCGCCCCGGTGAGTCTTTTTCCTTCTCGGAGCTTGTCCCCCCAGACTGTGTATTTTTTAGCTCCCCCAGATCTTTGGGCAGGGGTGGAGGGCTAGCCTCGATTTTTAGAAGTAAAATTCGAGTGCGGCAGTTGCCTTCACCCATGTGCTCTAGCTTTGAGATGCAGTCATTGGAAATGACTGGCTCTCCTCGGACTCTGTTTTCTCGCCTATGAACCACCAAAATATAATAAGGCTTTTATCTACGAATTTGCTGATCTTTTAGGATCCCTTCTTTTAAATTATGATCGTGTTCTTATTACTGGTGATTTTAACATTCATATTTGCTGTGAGGGATACCCGCTGGCTAAGGATTTCCTTGCCTTAATTGACTCTTTTAATCTCACCCAGTGGGAAAATGAACCTACTCAGGTTAAAGGTCATACTCTTGACTTGGTCTTTTCATATGGCCTGGACATTATTATTAGGGACATCAGCAATGCTGGGATTTCTGACCATTTCCCGGTCAAGTTTGATGCTGATCTAAGCAACGCAGAACTGAAATTGGAGGGCCCTCGGCGCCTTGTGCGCATTATTGACTCTGGGACTGTGGCTAATTTTTCTGTGGCTTTTATAAATTCTGACCTCTTTGATGCCGATTGCAATACATTTGATTTGGTTGATGAATTTGCTAATACCAGAACTCCCCGCCAACCTTGGTTAAATGACCAATGGCTCTACGACGTGCCTGTCGTTGAGCAGAGAGGGCATGGAGGTCGCACAGCATATCAAAAATCTGTTCAGATGGCTAAAGCAGCATTCTTATCGGACATCATTGTGGCCAATCGCCAGAATCCTCGAGTGTTATTTAAAATCTTTAATTCAGTGGTCAACCCTCGCTCTGATGTGCTGAGGGAGGCCTCCACAGATCTCTGTGAGCAATTTTTGAATTATTTCACAGATAAAATTGCATCATTAAAGGCCCTGCATTTACCGGTGGTTAACCAAGTTCCAACTTTAGGATGCTCTTCAGCTTTTTACCAGTTTGAACCTATCTCACTAATAGATCAGCTGAGAAGCTCAAACTCTTTACATGACATTCTTCCATCTTGTATTATTAAGGATGGCGTTGATGTAATCGGGCCTTGCATTCAGTCTCTAATAAACTCATCATTGCTATCAGGTTGCATTCCGACTGCTTTTAAACATGCGGTTGTGCAACCTGTCATTAAGAAAAGTGGCCTTGACCACAAAGGCCGATCTCTAAATTACCTTTTATGGCAAAAAATTTAGAAAAAGTAGTTCTTCAGCAATTACAGGCCTATCTAGATGCTAATTACATTAGCAACAGATTTCAGTTTGGCTTTAAACCACATCATAGTACAGAAACTGCTCTGCTGAGTTTTTAATGACCTTCTTTTAATTGCGGATTCAGGGCGCCCTGTGTCTTGGTTTTACTGGATTTGTCTTCAGCATTTGATGTGGTGGACCACAGCATTCTGCTAACAAGACTAGAATAGTAGGCATTAAAGGGAACGCCCTTGAATGGTTTAAATCGTATCTTTTGGAAAGGTCCTTTCTGTTACGATGGGAGCTGCTCTTCTTCTGTTACCCCTTTTCGTTGTGGTGTGCCCCAGGGGTCTGTCCTTGGCCCTATGTTGTTCTCATTGTACATGCTACCCTTGGGCTCTATATTTGACAAATATAACATTTCCTTTCATCTTTATGCTGATGATATTCAGATCTATTTTCGTCTGACCGACGATACCCCATCTTCACTATGCTGCTTTCTCGATTGTATGAGGGAGGTTAAAGGCTGGTTATCCAGTAACTCCCTTTTTCTAAATGAAAAGAAAACGGAAATTATTGTCTTTCATAGCCACATCCCTTGGGGACAATTAGCCGATATATTTGGGCCCTTTGCTACCTCCCTCTCTGATACCGTACGTAACTTGCGTGTTCTTTTGGACAGCTCCTTTAAACTTGATAAACAAGTGTCCTCTCTAGTCTAGCTATTACCAAATACGACAAATCTCTAAGGCTAAGCATTACATACCGCGAATGGATCTTGAAAAACGTATCCATGCATTTGTTACCTCAAGATTAGACTACTGCAACTCCTTTTACCTGGGCCTCCAATCTGCCCTTCTCCATAAACTACAACTTGTCCAAAATGCAGCGGCACGCCTTTTAACTGGTACTAGAAGGTGTGATTCTATTACCCCGATCCTTGCTGACCTACACTGGCTGCACATCAGATATCGGATTGATTTTAAGATTTTACTGCTTACATTCAAAATCGTAAATAATATTGCGCCATGCTATTTAACTGAACTTCTCAGCCTGTATACTCCTAGGAGAGCACTTCAATCATCGAGTCAAATGCTCTTGGTGCAACCTCGGTCCCGGCTGAAAACCAGAGGTGACCGTGCCTTTGCCATTGCTGCACCGAACCTCTGGAACAGTCTTCCAGCTGATATTCGCGCGTCGGAATCTATTCAAACTTTTAAAACACGATTGAAAACTTATTTATTTGATCCTTCATTTTAGATTAGTTAGTGATTTATCGGATGGGCCCTTTGTACTTTTATTGCATTTGTATGTCATTTTAACCTATTGTGTTACTGGGTTTTTCCAGTTGATATTTCTGTGCTGATTTTATCTTTTACACTAGGTGTGAAATATTTCTTTTAACATAGTACTCACAGGTTAATTAGTGGTTTGTTTTATCTGGGAATGTATTTGTACTTTATGTATCTGTATCCATATCATATTTCATATTTTATTATTGAGAAGCACTTTGGAGTACCCCTGGTCTTTTAAATGTGTTATATAAATAAAGTATTGATTGATTGATTTTATCATTTATTCATTATCACTATCATTGACTCTGATAGAGTTCACAGACTCTGAGACTGTGAGATTTCCAGATAACTTGAATGAGGAGGTTGTACAAAACATGGGTGGAAGCAGTGAGACATGTACATTACAATACTGGTGTCCCTGAATTTCATGTGTTCTACTCCTGTAAAGAAACTACGCTTTGTCCACTTTGCAGGCGCTCCGATGACGTGTGTGTGGAAACAAAGTATCTATCTCTCTCCTATACATATGTATATATATACATATATATATATATATATATATATATATATATATATATATATATATATATATATATATATATATATATATATATACATATCTCTTCAGTGATTTTTATAAGCAGTTCAGGGATTTGATTGGCACATTACACAAAATGTTGCACGCAGCTTTAGCATAGCTGTTGAAGTCATATCACAGAGAAATAGTAATTTAAACAAACCTCATCACATATTTATAAATGGAGTTGTGCCCATTTGTTTCCAGTTCAGCTCATTCACGGGTCTGCTGTGATTCACATGAGTTTCCTGTTGATGTATACGTGAACTCTGTTTGTAGATGTGCTGCTCCTCTGTGCAGTTGGGCCCATAATACTCTGTCTTTGCCCATGGTAATGTCATCCACACAATATTCACTTGGAATGCGGCTTACGTAGGCTACAGCAGTATCAGGGATGACAAGTCAAACATGGGATATTCACATAAATAATACTCAAACTGATGCATTGTTTTTACAAGACGTGCCCTTTAGTGTGGTCTCAGGATGTGTGTGAGAGTGTGTGTTGTTATTCATGTGTACTTTATGTGTGTGTGTTTCAGTAAGAGAGAAAGCATGAGTGAATCACTCTCTCACTCTCAGTTCTCTGCAGCATCGCCAGATTTCAGTGGACAGCACTCATGCGTGCAGCTGGGGGAAGGGAGGTGAGGCCTGGCTGAGAGGAGAAACCCTACATTTGAATATAGTAAATGAAGTGAGAGGCCACACGAGACATCTTCTTTGTAGTTTTAACTTACAGTAGGTGAGCTATGAATTAGAATGAGCTCGTCTGTTTGAATGCACATGGCAGGCTGCGTATGATCTCCCCTCCTGGCAAAATATGGAAGGATATGGACTGAAGTACACTGGACTTTATATAGCGCTAGTTTCTAGTCTCAGGGACTGCTCACACAGCTTCAGCACTTTATGTAGCTTTTGTTAAACAACATAAAGTTTTCAGGTGAAAACAAAGACGTGACAACAACAACAACAACAGAGCTCTATTAGATGTTGCATCTCAGGCACAAACGCAGCAGGAAAGAAAACTAAAGGAGCTGCTTCACAAACTCGTGTAAAGAAGCAGATTGAGACTGTAGCTTAGCTAAGGATAGGGGTGATCCTTGGGAAAAACTTGGGATGATTAAGCTGCACCTATAACTGTGGCTCTGGCACCCACAAAGGACAGCAGTAAGAGTATAACACCTCGGAGGTAAATGACATACTCCCAGGCAGCAGATGTGTTTAGTTTTCTGAAAAAAGTATACCTCGTTGGGCTTAAAGGATGCAAAACTGACTGCTGCTACTTTGCATCCTATCAAATGTGTCTGTCCTTCTTCTGTTGCTCAGAGAGCATGCTGATACAGAGGGAGAAGTGCTCCATCAAACTATTCATACAGCTTTAAAAAGCATGCCAGGTGTTGATTTTGTGTCCTAACCGTGGATACACAAGAACATTAGAGAGACAGGATCTAATGAACACCCATGTCATTAGTGGTCGACCTGTTCTAGCTCCTGAACAATAGCTGCCCCATTAGACCGATGGCCTATCACTCAATAATCTGTCTGTTTGTGTGGGAGACGCTGGGATCCAGAGCTCATTAGTTCAATGAGACCAAACCTCGTCTTCATTTTCAACAAATCAAAAACAAAACAAACAAAAAGACTTTAACTGGACACCTTGTACCATCACCTAAATCACGCCTCAACAAAGCTGGAATGATGTGTTAAATGTTAATGAAATAAGCCTGCAATCTTTGCATCATTTAATTCTGATATGTTCTTCAGTACAAACACTGCATAGTGGAGACGGGCAACAAAAATCTGAAAAATGGACGTAACTCACATAAAAATATGTGCAAGAACATCTAAGAACTAATTAGCTTAATTAATAAAGTAAATTTAAAGTATTTCCTGTGTCGAGCGGGCGCCCACATGCCCTGTCCCAGTCCAACTCTCTCCCTCTGCTTTCCTGTGGATTCCTCACTGTCAGGGGCGATTTTAGCCCATTTTGGGCTGAAGCACCCCCAAAATGAATCAAAGCACCCCCACAGATTTCTTACTTTTTTTGACTTTTTTTGGACAATATTTGCTGTTTGTGTGACACACTACTAAAAATATAAAAAAGCATACAGTACTTGGTTGAGACGTAACATTTTAACAACAAAAGTATAGAAATCCCCCCCCCCTCTCCTAAAATGGTTTGTTCCAACTCTCCCCTGCTCTGGCTCTAGCGCTCTGTCTGCCAGAGCGATGGTGGCTGAGACGCAGCAGAGCTTAGGTGGAAGTGCCTGTCTTAAAACAGGACATGTTAGCTGCATTTAACCTTCAGTTACTCTTTATATAGTTGGTAGGAGTCAGACCATGTTTCTTTTTAGCTGAAAAACATTACACCAGGTAACCTGCAGTGTTGAAAACGTGTTTTCCCACGATGTTTGCTACCCTACAATCCGTCCTGCTCTGTAGTAAATTCAGCGACATTTGACCGTCCTGTTGCTCCCATTGAAATGTATACAGCCTGTTTAAAACTTATAATTGTCCGTAGCCTACTGTTGTTACCACTGTCCTGTTAGAAATGGATACTAACTGACTGTGTGTGTGTGTGTGTGTGTGTGTGTGTGTGTGTGTGTGTGTGTGTGCATACAGAGAGTCAGCCAGGTTCATAATGGATATAAGGAAGTTTTTTTCAAAAAAAGGAGCCACATTCAGGTAAAAGTGTAAAATCAAATGACCTGTGAATCAGGAATAATGTTGGATCAGTGTTTCAATGTTTATCTTTTATTAGACGTTCATGTGGTTTGGTTATTTGCCTTTTGGTTGAAAGTACACTGAGAGAGGACTTTTTGTTAGTGATCTTAATAGAATTTTTTCATATTAATGTAATTTTTCATCTAATTGAATCTATTTGTGTATGATTGTCAGTCCAAAGAGGGAGAGAGGAAAGAGGGAACGTGAGGAGAAAGTACAAGGTCAGGAAGAACCAGGTAAGGAAACAGACAGGGAACAGTGACAGGCAGAAACTGTTAAACTGACAAAGAGAAAAAACCTGATTTTACTCACAATCTGGAAGTTGTGTCCTCCCGATATTAAAGCTGCTGTACAGAATCTGCAAAACAAACTGGGTTGAAACATTTTGACCCTCTTTAACAACATTCCAACATAACTTTATCATTGATCGGGGAGATTAAAATTAATGATATATTTTTATGTGGTTCAGCCATAGCTCTACTAAAACCTCAGCCAGTAATAGGTAGGCCAACCTTCGGACCGTCCAGTTGTCTGTATGACTGCCGCAGTACGTACATCACATTTGCACACTATCAGAAAGAGCCAAACAGCCCTGGTGGAGTGAGGAGCTGTAAAGAGAAGCAGATGCTCTGTTTATATTCTAAACATGTTTTAAGCTTGTTTCAAAGATTCTGTACAGCAGCTTCAAATGTTTTCCAAAAGCACACAGACACTTATCAGTGTTTCTCACACTTTTTACAGTGTGGACCACCTGATAAAATGTCAAGCTCTCCTAAGGACCACCATGAAAGCATGAAAGTCATAAATCTTACAACACAAAATTAGCATCTGCAGTAAAGATTTTTTCATTACATTGTATACATTCTACCACAGGCAAAGTTGGCTCCATTTTTATATTTTTTTAATTAATATTTTGTAATAATTTATGTTGTTTTGGGAGTGTTTTTCTATGTATCCAAAAAATGCACTCAGTTTACTTTTTACTCACTGTGAGCATCATTCATTATCCTCCCGCAGTAATTAAGGTTAGGATATGTATTTTTTATTCCAATCCATTCTTCTTTAGCAGCATTTAAATAACCTTGATCAGATTTGATGGTTTTGTTACAGACTTTTCAAAAAAGTGTTTTGCTTTTCTTTCTCAAATGTGGGGATTAAATTGTGTTAAAATGTACAAAACAGTGATGTCATGTTTTGTGACGAGGACCCAGGGACAGAGAGACTTGATGAATTTAAGAATCTTATGATTTAATAAAGAAATTTGCAGACTTGCACAGAGATGGTAAAATTATGGTGATTGATAGCGGAGACGAAGATAACAGACAACGAGGACAGAGAGGAACAGGGGTTTAAATGCACCAAGGAGACATTCAGAGACAACTCGGGACAACTGGAGACATTTAAGGATGCAGGGACTGACAGAGACGGGGAAGATGTCTCATCGTGACGTGTAAAGTTTATCTTGCCTGGCTGGGCAGCTCTCTGGGTGCTCAGCACCCCCAAAGCTCTGATCCTTGAATCGCCCCTGCTCACTGTCCCTATCAAAATAAAATAAAATGCATTTATAGTGGATATGAAAACAGAGTACGTCACCACTCTATTCAACAATCATTTTTATTTGTGTCTTTATACAATATGTCAAAGAAACTGTGGATTTTACCATCTGGAAATGCACCTGTAAGAAATGCACCAGGACAGGCTGTGTTTGTCTTTCACAGGTGGTTTGGTATGAGGCTCCCACCTGGTTTCCACCTTTGGGTGGAGCTGAGTTTTCAGGCTTGCTGTCACACGCCTGTAAGCAATCTAAGGCCAGCTGTGGCTACGTCCACACGTACCCGGATATTTTTGAAAACGGAGATTTTTCTATGCGTTTGCGCCTTTCGTCCACACGTAAACAGCGTTTTCGGTCACTGAAAACTGAGATTTTTAAAAACTCCTGCCAGGGTGGAGATTTTCGAAAACTCCGTTTTTGCATTTACGCGTGGACGAGGAAAATGGAGAAAACGCAGCGTCAAAGGTGTGCGCCTTTTGTGACGTCACACTGTGCACAACGTTATTGTGTCGGTGAAATGCATTTCTACAATGGCGGACTTACACAAAATACTGTTACTGGTACTCTCTGCAGTGTTTCCATGCTTACATATACACACACAGGTACTGTCCCTCCGCACAGGACTTCTATGCGCCATCTTTGTTTACTCTTTCCCACCCAGCCTTCTAGACTTCTGATTGGCCAACATTTCTACACGGTTAGGAATATATCGCCACCTGCTGCTTTGGCATGTTCCTAGCAGCGTTTCCCTTTGTTTTTGCGTTTACGTGTGGACGGGATTTTTTTTAAAAACAAAAATGGAAAATCTCCATTTTCAAAAATACCCGTGTACGTGTGGACGTAGCCTGAGACTGACTGTGAGATTATCCCCCTCCCTGTGTTTTGCGTTCATCGGAGTGTGAATGTGTGTGAATGCTTATTAGTGCTTGTATGAGTGGGTGTGATTGGGTGAATGAGGCATGTTGTATAGAGCGCTTTGAGTACTCCGGGAGAGTAGAAAAGCGCTGTATAAGAATCAGTCCATTTACCATTTACCAAGGATCCAACCCTCTGGATCAGTGTTTCCACATTCCACTGATTTTACCATACAGCTCCCCTAGGCTGGTTTTACTCTGTGCCCGTCTTTCCATAGGCTCTTCCTGTGTCCCACTGTTCTGTTGAGGGACCTGTTTTCTCTGCCTCAATCATTCTAAACCTTATTTACATCAATAAATTGGTCCATAAAGTTCATGGAAAAAAAATTTTTTTTTTCCATTTTATTACACCAATATACTCAAATTCATCAGAATTTTACTCATGCACTTTAATTTGTACTTTAAAGCAAAACTGATGGCAGAAACACAACTCCTGAAAATGTAGTCATAGCCGGCCCATCGTGGATCTGACTCCTGGAAAGTCGAGATGCTTAATCTGGCACAGATGATGGACAAAATGCCCTCAGATGTTGTTGCTATCATAAAGCAGTTATGAGGGAAGTTAGGGCTGCAGTAGTGCCTTTGGAAAACAGAAAGGATGCTATAATAGCTGAACTTGAACGTGATCATAAAGTAACTGAACTACAAACTAAAGTTAGCAGACTAAATCTATAGAAGACTTGGAGGGACGGTACACATGGAACAGTGTCTGCCTGATAGCTGCGCTGGAGGGCTCAGAAGACCCACAAAATTTGTAGCACAACTTTTACAGGACCTCCTCAGGGTAGATGAGAGGCCTGCCTTGGACCAGGCTCATCATACCCTAGGTCTAAGGCCTGGAGGCAGAGAGCCTCCTGACCTTTTGTCATTGACTGGTCCAGAGTTGAAACCAGATCCTTTGCCTTGCCAGTGAGTTTTCTCCTTTCTTATAAGGGTGAGAAGCATTCAGTTTTTCCTGATGTCAAACCAGAAGAAACAAATAGTGATGGGATTTCCGGCTCTTTTTAGAGAGCCGGCTCTTTCGGCTCCCAACCGGCTCTTCAGGTTGTTTTGTTGCTTTAATTAATTTATTATTAACAATAATATAAAATTATGCACAAAAGGAATTACTAATGTAAAAAAAGTGGGGTTTTTTTTTATATATGTTTATATATAAATATATACGGTGGCCCCTAGAGACAAAACACGTACAAACACCAAAACACTTCCAAACAGAGCTACCCTGATCACTTAAATTACACAATTGAAAGCATATGTGTATTGTTTGTGTATTTATACACAAGCACTCATATATATTTCAAATAATTTAAAAAAAAATTCTTCGTTTACCTGTTACTACCACACACCAAATCCGGTCGTTGGTACGTCCTGGCTTGTGTAGTATATTACATATATAGTTTTAGAAAATAACCACCAAAAAATGCACACTTTACAGAGGAAACAAAGACATTTCAGAAGTACACTTCCTGACTTATTCTGAGTCATCTGTTACCAAGCAAACTCAAACGCAGCAGGTTGCTGAATACACTCAGGCCTTTATTCAGGCCTGTTTCCAGATTATATGTGATATATGTATTATAAGCGTATATGTAATTCTTCCATAGCTCTAGGCCACTTTACTCAATAGATCGGCCGGACGAAGCTTCTGACCATCAATTAACTGACCGAGCTTCAACTCTTTAATAAGCACCAAAATGCAATGTGTATGAAATGATTACAGTTGCTCCTGCAATGAAAGATTATTATATGATTATGATACCACCTATAATGCAGACTTTAATGTAATGTTAACAGCTTCAATAAATGCTTTAATGCAATGCTGATTAATGCAATAATAAAGATGATGGTTATGAACAGTAGCAGTAAAATAATTCCTTTCATCCTACATTCCCTCTCTTGGTGACCCTCTCTAGGGTCACCACACTTTACTAGTGTCATTGCTCTGACCCTCTCCAGCCGTCCTCTGGCTCAGGGAATGAGACAACAACCTCAGGTGTTCGAGGTAATCGACCAGAACACACTTCTTAATAAGCACTCTGTGTATACAATGATGTGTCGTGTGCCTTGAATGTAAGTTGTCATGTGTCCATCTCTTTTCTCGGCTCGTGTATTGTTTCCTCCCGTCTTCTCGTGCGGGTAGCGTGATGAGCAGAGCCGTTGCCAGTAGTAAGACGCCAGTTTCCACCTGAGAACATTTCATGTTTGAGGTGGTCACACCCAAGGTATCAGTGAGCCTAAAGTTGGCCAGTGGCTGGAGAGAATGAGAGTGCGAGCTGAGCTCAATCAGCACTCCTCCCTCACCCCTGAACTCACTGAACCAGGGGGAGACACCCCTCACACTTGTGAATCTCTAGTGGGCTGGGCTTCAAGCTCCACTTCCTTGCAGTGGCTCTGATGAATCCACGATGGTCTCTCTGCAGTTCTACAGGCTTGAGCAACCTTAAGCTTAACCTCACATTATAACTGACTAAGGTGCCTCTTCATATTAATATTATGTCATTATTAATGTTAATATCTTTTTATATAACAAGGGTATGTAATTTTTGCTTCCTATTTTTCCCTCATTTACTACATAATAAATATTTCCTGTCTTGTATGGTTATAAGGTTTCCCATAACAAAGGATCAGATATGACAGGACTGTAATTTAAGCTGGCAAAGAAGCCAAGAAGGTCCTTGATCCATCAGCCAGACCCTTATCTCCTCCTTTGTGCAAGGAGGAACAGGATGAGCCCTTCAAAATGACCTTCAGCAGATCTGAGCTCTAAATATATGACAGGAAGAAATAGATGCCACTGGTGTCAAGACATGAGAACTCCTCACAATGCACTCAGGCAAACACAGCCGCTACAAGCCACAGAAAGGGGGGAGCCAGGAACAGTGGGTGTTAAAACCACAATCCTGGATGTTAGTGGCAGAAATTGAGAGATTCTACCAGTGGCTAGAAATGACTGGCCAACAGGACAGCACAGAGGCTCTGATCGTGGCAGCACAGGATCAGACCCACAGATGCAGCAATCTACCACAGCCAACAAGATTCAAGTTGCAGACTGTGAAAAAGTGCCTCAGAAACAGTCTGCACAGTCCTAGCTTACATCCTCCTGCTATCCCCTAGACTGAGACGCACCAAATGTCTGGGATAGTGTACAGGAACATCAATGCAGCAAATTAATTAAAAGTCCCAAAATTCTGATGGGAAACCACCGAAAACAATCCTGTCCTGTGGGACTTCAGTGCTTCCTGTGGTCCTGTGGAAAGTTCCAGACAGATGGGTAGCTGTTGGCCAACCAGCCTGATATAGTGGTGGTTAACAAGGAGTAGAAGAAGTGGCAATGGACAACATTCAATCAATTCAGTTTTATTTGTGTACTGCCAAATCACAGCAACAGTTACCTCAACGTGCTTTATATTGTAAGGTAAAGACTCTACAATAACACAAAAGAGCGTGAGAAAATAGAGAAGTACCAGGAGGTGAAGGAGCAGCTGGAGCAAATGTAGGAGCTAACGTCTACCGTAGTCCCAGTGGTGATGGAAGAACTGGAAGTTGTATCCCCAAAACTGGAAGAGTGGCTCGAGCAGATTCCAGGCACATCAGAGCTCTCCGTCCAGAGGACCCCAGTCCCAGGAAAAGTTGAGATACTGGGCATGATGCTAAAACTCCGAGGCCTTTGGGAGAGGACCTCAGCACATTTGAAAAAGTTCAATGGCGCCACGGGAGAGGCTGGCAGTTACAGGAGCTCTGACCAACTTCCATACTTTTAAATTATGGAGGGACAGAAACAAAACAAAAGACACGGAGCTTGGGTCCAGATCAGTCAAAAACGCTGGAGTCCAGGAAAACAGTCCAAAAAATCTAAATCCAGCAGTAGGTGTCACATTCCTGGGTCTGTTGCCCCAGCGTTTTGAGTTTTAGTTTATTTGAATGTTATGTTTAAGTTCTTTAGGGTAGCTAAGTTCATTAGTTTCTCTTTGTGTTTTCTACCCCTGTATTTAAGTTTCCCTCTCCCTGTTTCATGCTGCGTGTCTTATGTTGTCAAGTTTATATTGTCATGTCTGCGTCTCATGTTTCCTGTTTTATTTCGAAGGCCTGTGTCCTATGTCAGTGTAGTCAGCTTTGCTTCCTTTGTCTCGTTATGTCAGACTAGTGTCAGCTGTTGCCCCATGTGTTTCCACTTCCCCTAATCACCCTTGTGTGTATTTAGTCTGTGTGTTTCTGTTCATTCTTGGTCAGGTCGTCTGTTGTTCACACCTTGTTCTCCACGCCATGTTTCTAGGTTTCATCAGCAGCTGTTTTCAAGCAGCAGCTGTGTGGACACAGTTCAGGAGGCCAACCATGCAGACGGCAACAGTCCGGAGGCCGACCAAGTGAAAGGCAGTGGCTGCGACAAACTGGTTCAGAGGCCGCCCTCGACGGCTCCACGGACCCTCCAGCGCAGACAGCAGATGGCTGAAGCGGCCCCTCGGACCCTCCAGCGGAGACAGGCGACAGAACGGGCCCCTCGGACCCTCCAGCGTAGACTGGCACAGAACAGGCAGGCACGGAGGCCCCTGGCAGTGTTGATGCTGGCAGGAGCTGAGCAGCACATTGGTTCGGCTCAGGCAGCGACAGCGGTATGCAGTCCTCACGGGGCTGAAAGTGTTCACAAACACACCCAGCGGAGGACGGAGGCGGATGGGTGAACTCGCTGGAGCTCTCAGCGGGTGATGACGGCTGAGACTGCTCAGTAGAGTTCCCAGGTGAAGCAGCTGGCACTGGTGTCTTAGCCTGTAGGGGTCCAGAGTTGGCTCCAGGAGGCCCTGGAGAGAGTTACCATCTCTAAGAAGGCCAGCGTTTGAGAACCAGCAAATGTTTTAGTGAAGTGTGTTCCCTGCTTAGGATGAGTCGTTGAAAATGGTGGCTGAATCACTGAGTGGACTGACAGTTGAGCTATAGGCGACTGAGTGATGGAGTGAGCAGGCAGTTGAACTAATGGCTGAGCTAGCGACAACACAGGAGACTGAGCTATGGATTGCACTGGCGGCCGAACTAAAGGTTGAGCTGTGCACTGATTAGCAGACTGGGCTAGTGGCAACACGAGTGGCTGCATAGCAGGCCGAGCTAATGACTGAAGTGAAGGTTGAGGTGAGCTTCTGGCTGGGCAGCTGACTAAGCTTCTAGCTAGGAGGCTAACCAAGCTTCTGGCTGGGTGAGCAGTCTCAGGAGAAGCAGTCTTAATAACAGCTGTTGTAGGTGAGGCGGGGAAAACACTTGCTGCACAAAAAATAACCCCAGAATAAGCAGTCCCAAAGTCCAAAACAGAGTCAATGTTCTTCTCACTCACCACACCCGGTTGCTTAGATATCCTGAAGACCAGTTGCGGGGTTACTCCACATCCGGAGGTTCGCACAACACATCCTCCATTGAGCCGGGCAGGCAAGTGGTAGTGGCTGGGGGGTGAAGGTGAAGCTCATGGAGGATAAAATCCTGTACGAGCGGGTGCAGTGAGTCCAGTAGCCAGGGGTGACCGGAAATAAGTTGCTGTAGCCTGGCTTCCACAGCGCAGAGAAATCCCTCTCCCTCATGTTCCAGCCACAGGTTAACCAACCTCGAAGCAGAGTCGATAATGTCCTCCTGGAGCTTCTTGGGTGGGGCGAATGCCGCTGGATCCATAATCTGGCTGGTCTGTACTGTCACGGCTAACGGGGATGAGCCGTGTGGAGGAATTAAATGAGGATCCAAGCGTAGGCACTCGCTGAGATGCAAAGGTGGTTTATTGTAAAATAAAGCACAAGGTGAAATAATGGCAGAACAGAACTGAAGCTAATCTATACTGGGACAAACTAAACTACAAAACAGCAAACCTGAGCATGAACATGAAGGAGGGTGAGCAGAGGCATATGAAGGTGGACGGCAGGGAAAACACATGGAGGATACACAGACAGACCAGCGACCAGCACACGAGTAGACGTGACTTAAATACACACAGAAGAACACAGGGAGATTACACACAGGTGGGGAACACAGCTGGAAGTAACTGACAAGGCGAGACAGGGGAAGCAAAACTGAATACACTCACATGAGACACTGCCCTTCACAATAAAACAGGAAACAAGAAACAATTCACAAGGACGCAGACTGAACTGAGATCCCCAGGGAGTTACGACGGAGGAGACGGGGCTGTAGAGCTGGAGCTAAGTGTCGAGAGCGGAAGAGATGGTACAAACCATCTGTACCCTCGATTAGGACTGGGCGATATATCAAGTTATTTAAAAATATCGATATATTTTTATACGAGATATAAGATGTGACAACATCCTTTATATCGATATAGTCTATGTTACGTTATAATTATACTTGTGGAGCCGCAAGTTTGCCTCTCTTTCATCCACTTTTGTCTCTATGCAACGTTACTCCGCCTCTCCTCTCCTTCACTGAACACAACTCCCCCTCCTCCCCCATCGCTTCACCTGCAGGCAGCGACAAGATGGACACGGCAAATCTCAGTTAACAAGTTACTGTGGATTGCCCCGTGCGTGGGGCTGGACGGTGTCAACGTGTTGGCGAGCTAACCGCGCTAACGACATGCAGCCCCTAAATCCTTTCATTTTCTCAAAAATCGACAGCGCGCCTTATGTATGAATTCTGGTTGTGCTTACTGACCGCGAACCGATTTTATGTGGAACACGGCGCTCAGCAATCTGTCAATAAATGTTTTAGTTCGACTTTGCTAAGCTACGGAGCTGCACCGCTTGATGGATTGTCGGAGCATTACAGCTACCGAGGAGCCTCGCGGAGTGATACGTACTGTGCTTCAACGTAATATTACCATATTGTGTGTATAAGGACCACAAATGGCACCTGTTAAGAGACGTGGTTACAAAGAGGATTTCAAACTCCAGGCTGTCAGTCACGCAGTAGAAGTTGGGAACAGAGCAGCTGTGAAATCTGTCTTTGTTATTAGGGCTGTTCGATATAACGATATATATCGGATGACGATATAAAAACGTCTGTCGTTTCATTTTACGCTATCGTTTGTTTCGTGGTGTCGCAAAATAAACTGTTTACGGCAATATTTTTTCATGGTTTTGATGGTCACTGTAGTTATTATTCATTTCTTAAAGTTCTCTCTTTCTCTTATATTTAATATAACCACACTACGGACGGACAAGCACCTGTTTTTATGCGTTGTGGTTAGCAACAACGACGGTAACACCATCGCGTGTCCGCTTGTTTATGTTCCACATAAACCTTTCACAATAAAGCTCATGATCCTGTTGAGACTTTTCAAAATAAACTGAATCACGTGAAAGAGCAGATTATTTACGGATGAGAAGTAAAAAAGAGCCGCCAGGTGCTAAAAAATAAACCTTAGAGTCAAACGTTAGAACAGGCTTTTCCCCGCAGCACGCCGTGTAATAAATACTCACAAAGAAAACGGCGGCCGTTACAACTTATGTCTAAAAATGTATCGTTTCATGCATCGGTTAAAACACTCGACTCCAGCTACATGACGCGCAGCTGGAAACACTTCACGCAGGTCGAGCTGCCCGAGATTCACAGAACTTACAGAAAATGTTACATTTTTGTGATTTATGTCGTTATCGGACGATAGATGTCTTATATCGGGATATGAGGTTTTGGTCATATCGCACAGCCCTATTTGTTATTATGCTCATCGTCTGTTAGTTTACATTTTGACTCCACAATTGTGAGCTTTTTGTTATGCACAAAAACAACATGGTTTTCTTTTATTTATGAAGCATTATTATTTAATAAATGCTGATAATTTATTTTTGAGTAATTTTTTTCATGTACATCTATGCTGTATATTAATGAAAGTGCCTGTGTGACATCTGGGACACAGCTTTGACTAAGAACTCTCCTTTTGTTCTTATTTTATGGCTTTAAAAAAAAAAATTGAGATATATACCGTACATCACCATCCAGCTAAAAAATATTGAGATATGAATTTTGGGTCATATCGCCCAGCCCTACCCTCGATCATTATTCAATTCAATTCAATTCAATTTTATTTTTATAGCGCCAAATCACAACAAAAGTCGCCTCAAGGCGCTTCATAGATACAGAGAAAAACCCAACAATCATATGACCCCCTATGAGCAAGCACTTTGGCGACAGTGGGAAGGAAAAACTCCCTTTTAACAGGAAGAAACTTCCGGCAGAACCAGGCTCAGGGAGGGGCGGGGCCATCTGCTGTGACCGGTTGGGGTGAGAGAAGGAAGACAGGATAAAAGACATGCTGCAGGATAAAAGACATGCATTATGGGAAATGTCAGATCTCTCCCCAATAAGATCGAGGAATTGGCAGCGCTGACCAGACTCTGGGAGTACCGGGAGGTTAGCATTGTGTGCTACACAGAGTCGTGGCTAACACACCTCACTCCAGACTCTCACGTGACTGTTCCAGGATTTCACCCGGTGAGAGCGGATCGGGACGCGAAGGAGACCAGCAAGAGGAAAGGTGGAGGAATTGTGATGTATGTGAACGAGAGATGGTGTAAAATCAGTGTTAAGGAGCGGTACTGTACTCGAGATGTGGAGCTATTAGCGGTTAGCATCTGACTGTATTACCTGCCGCGTAGCTCTCGCAAGTCATCGCGATAACCGTGTACATCCCGCCAGCAGCAGATGCTGCAGCAGCATGTGAGACAATCCACACAGTAGTGTCCCAGCTGCAGACATCACACCCACAAGCCTTCCTTTTTATCTCTGGAGATTTCAATCATGTTTCCTTGTCCTCAACTCTCCCTACTTCCACCCAGTATATGGATTGTTTAACCAGGGAAAACAAAAGACTGGACCTACTGTATGCAAATACTAAAGATGCATGTACATCATCACCCCTCCCCCCACTGGGTCGCTCAGACCATAACCTGGTCCATCTGGTTCCCTCATACATACCTTTTGTGTGTAAACAACCCCCCACCACAAGGTATGTGAGAGCATGGTTTGAAGAGGCGAGCATGGCACTGAAAGACTGCTTCCAAACTACAGACTGGGAGCTGCTATGCAGCTACCTGCTGCATCGGGCCTTCTCTCATCTGGAGAGCACAGGTGCACTGTGAGAGTCATGTTCTTTGATTTCTCCAGTGCCTTCAATACAATCCAACCCTCAGTTCTAAGGCAGAAGATGCAGGGAGCGGGAGTGGACCATCAGCTGTCCTCGTGGATTCTTGACTACCTCACCAGTAGACCCCAGTATGTGAGGCTGTGGGACTGTGTGTCCGAGGTGGTAGTCTGTAGCACGGGGGCCCCACAAGGAACAGTGCTCGCCCCTTTCCTCTTCACCCTGCACACTGCAGACTTCAGCTATAACACGGACACTTGCCATCTCCAGAAGTTCTCAGACGACACCGCCACTGTGGGTCGGGTGCCGGAGGGAAACGAACTGGAATACGGGGGGGTCATCAAGGACTTCGTCAGCTGGTGCGAACAGAACCATCTTTGCATCAATGCCAGCGAGACGAAGGAGCTGGTGACTGGCTTCAGTAAGAAGTCCATCCAGCAGGTTGGGGAGGATGTTGTCTAAGCTAACATCCATCACGGACAACACCTCCCCCCCCCGCATGAGACTGTAGGAGCACTGAGCAGCTCGTTCAGCAGTGGACTTTTACACCCACAGTGTAGGAAGGAGCGCTACCACAGGTCATTCTTACAGCAGCTGTCAGACTCTATAATGCAGCTTAACATTCTTTTGGTCATCTTACTCACCAGTCTGTTTGTTTACTGTGCATTTTATACATATCTCTGTTTCCTATACATATTCTGTACATTGTTGCCTGTTTAAACGAACTTCAGTTGCTTATGTTTATAGGACCACCCTGTGTCTTCCTTTTAAATTTGATTTTCCCTTGCTGTAAGCTCTGTAACACCGAAATTTCTCATCCGTGGTATAATAAAGGTTCATTCTATTCTATTCTATTCTATTCTATTTGTGTGTTTGCACAGTTCTTTGCTCCTTTGTTATATTTGGACACTATGACTCCATGGTAGAGATAAGGAGACTTCTGTTCAGCTACATGTCGTGTCAGTGCATCCTGCATCTATTGGCATTAGCTTCTCCTGTACATGTCCCACCACTGTAGCTGCTGCAGTTTTTATCTCTCAGCCATAAAAGACTGATGTTCATCACCAGTGGGCAGCGTGGACACTCAAGTCTGTGAAAGTGACAACTCGAAAATGAGGCTATGTAGTATTTTCAAGTTGATGTTATAGGTGCATCTACTAACAACCTCAAACAAGTTTAAAAAACGGTGACCTTGACATCAAGGTCAGAGGTCAACTTTTCAGAAAAAAAAATCATATTATTGGTGCATCAACTAGGAGGCTGAGGGGTACCACTGGCAGCCCCCAGTATTTTTGAATTTGTCAGTGAGAGAATATTATCATCACCTCAATATAAGGAACACTCATAGCATCACCAGGACTTACATGTGTCAACAAATTGTAGGAATGAGGTTGCTGAACCTAAAGGACACGAGGGTGAACATCGTATTTGTTTCTGTCCTGAATGGCACGGCATAGAAAACAGTGGGTCGTGACCACAAGATCATTAACACAGAATACATGATGCAAACTGCCTAATGCTAATAAAGGCAGCAGCCACAGACATTCTAGAGGCGGGTGGATCAATCCAAATATCAATAGCACTGACATCAGTGCTGGTATTGGTAGTTGATCAATACTAGTGCAATAGGATCTATCCAGTATACAGCCCACTGAATTGTGTGATTTAACTTATTTTAGGGAAATGAAAAAACAGACCTGAAAATGCACTACACTCTAAAAACTATTGTTTAAGCTCAACAACAAAAAATTAACGCAACAGTTTCCATTACTCTTTTTGAGTTACGATAACTTGTGTTGAAATTAGATTGAACCAACAAACTATATTGAGTTAGGGGAATTAACTTTTCCTCCATAATCAAAGGTGATTTTAATTACCATTTACGTAATATTTGGTAGCTTAAAAACATATTTTTAAGTTGTTTACTCATAAAAATTATGTTCCTCCAATTACTTTTTCCACATTATTTAAAATGATTTTTAAGTGTTATGTAATTAATTACAGCAATTACAAAAACATTTTTTTAAAGTTCATTATTTAAAATATTAAGTTGCTGATTTTCATCATTATTATCATCATTTTAGCTTTCTCTTGTTTTTTTTTTTTTATTGTAATAGCTTTTAAGAAAGGAATTCATTCAACCTTTTTTTATCAAATAACTTTTTTATTTTTTAACTGCAGGCATTTCAACACTTTGTATTTAAAAAGTGAAAATAAACCAGAAATTTAGATTTATACCATCACAGCCAAGTTATAGAATATGCCTTTATGCATTTAACACCACAGAAACAAATGTGTTCAATTGGTAAAAAATCTACTTAGAAAACATTTTGTTACAGTAATACTTCCATGCAAGTGTTCAGTAAATGTTAACTTTCAATGCCTACCAAACTTTACAAGATGTTGCATCTTTCTATTACACAATGCAGCAAACACCTTTAAGATCAATGTTACACATACAGGATTCAAAACAGTTAACAATGTTTGAAACAGAGTCAACATCTTTGACATAATGATGGTTCCATCAAGGTCAACAAACAGCTTCTGAACAACTTCAAAAGTATATTTCAGATCCTTGCATTAGCTCAGATTGAGAGCATATATTATGCCCATGAGTAACACACAGCACCTTGGGAAATTCTGGCCCTCCATGATTTTTGTTCCCTCCACCACAATGGTTGCAGTCTTATGTTAGATCCAGGGGTGTGCCGGTCACTGATGATGGCAGTTTTCATCACCTGCCTCTCAAGGTTGGCCTTAAATTCTTCGGTGTCCTTGTAAAGCAAATTTTAAAAAATAGGTTAGTGAATTATAGATTAGACTTTTATACTTACTGAATCTTAATGAATTCAGATGATCAATGGAACACACACACACACGCACACGCACGCACGCGCGCGCACACACGCACACACACACAATGCTGAATTACTTAGACCAAACTCCATGAAAAGGTCCTCTTCCTTCTCTCCAAGGAAGTGATAAGGCAGCAGATGGCTACTTCTCTGCATGTTTCAATTGTCTTGTGCTATTTAAGAATAAATAAAGTATGCGTATAAACTACATGGGTGACTGCCAACAAAGTGCATTTCAAAGCTACCCAAAGTCTAAATAGTTGTCCTACCTCAAGAAGCATGTCCTTGATCTGCCTGATTCTCACTCCCTTAGCTCCTCCCCTTGATAAAATGACATCCATCAGTTTTGGGGTGCAATGGTCAAGTGTAGCCATTCAAGGCTTACAGTGGTTATTCTCTTGAACTCCTCCTTTATCTGTAGACCACACAAACAGAAGAATGAAACCTTGCAGACTATTAGCTATACTGCATTAATGAATGCTCTAATACATTATTTAAAGAGGATAGATGTGATCTAAGGCTACCCTTAGTTTTGAGGGAACAAAAACAATCTTGGTGAAGACAAGGGAGACTTCCCCACCATAACCGTGGTGTAATCTCTGATGTTTTAGCAACACTGTTTTTGCAGAGGTTAGAATTTACACATTGTTCACTCCCAGCCCATTTTGTAAAAAATGTGTCCCAACTTAACAAAGCACTAATGACCCTCGATTATCACACTATACTAACTGCTTACACAAGTCTTAATGTTAAGTAGATCCACATAGCCTATGCCACAATAATGCTATTGGAATGACATTAACAATATTTCACACAGTCTGATTTTTTTTTTTTTTTTAAGAAACAAAGATAGCTACAGCTCTTAAGATCAAGAACAATACTTACTTTAAGCTGTATCACAATACTAACCAAAATCATTTACAATGTAATATTACGTATAGGTCATGCAAGTTTTATAAAGACATAAAATAGGTGAGCCAGACGGAAAAAAGAAGCCTAGGTTATCCCTCTGACAAAACTATTCACAGCTTAAAGGCTTCTGATTTTGGTAAAAAGAAAAACAAAATCAGCCTATGATCGAAATTAGATTGCACTGTGTAGCAAAACTTTAACCACGCTTTTCCTAGCCACAGCAGCACTCTCTAGCTGAAGACTTTTGTCCAATGAAACTTTATAAGTCTTATCCTCTCCTGTGCTAAAGTTTAGAATGGCTAGCATTAGCTACATGTGATAGTGCAAAGTATTTCCTTATCTGTATGAGCATCACATCGTACACAAATCCACTACAGGTGACTAGCACAAATGCTTTGCTTTGGTAGAACTGTTATTTGTAAATGAAATGTTACTTACCTTGAAATGTCTTTTACAAAAGCTTGCACCATGCAACGCAACATGTGTGAATTTGCCCGGGCTAGTTAAGTGGGTAGGGGAGGGAATTTGAAATCAGAAGTTACAGTGGAAAAAAAATAAGTTATCTATTCAATTTCTTTAAGTAATTACAACTTGAATTTTATTTTGAACCCACTAACATTGGGATTTAATTTCAAATTACATATAAAATTAATTTAATGTAATTACCAACATTATTAATTCAACACAACCCCAAAAAATAAAGTTTGCAACTTAGAAGGTCTATCTTAATCAATAAATTAGAATTTTTATGTTGCAGCCATGGATTTAATTAAGTGGTGGTAAAAGGCCTGATGAATTACTTTTTAGAGTGTTAGGGATCAATAAAGTATTCTGATTCTGATTGTTTCAGGATGACCTGCCATTATCCAATCACACACCTGCTTACCTGCATCTGTTGCTCGTTTCTCCTCCTCTTCTTTTCTCTTTTTTCTAAACTGAGCACCTGATGGCTTTGAACTTTTCTTGTCCATCTTCCATTGGTTTTAATTTTGCACTCCAGTATGAACACCCATCCCCCAACTCGAGGATCACCACAACATAACCTAACAGACCTACACCTTAGTTCACAGATTCACTTTGTCTAGGGTGTATTTCTGGGATTTCGCACAACCCAGGATTCAAATCATGAATACATAATGGGCTTGGATTTACATCATTATGAATGAAATGTGCTCTATTTGGAAGCAGCAGGCGCACCTCGCCTTTCCCAATATGCGCTGGCATGATGTCGGGGCAGCATGAGTACGAGTATTTTTTCTTTTTCTTTTTTTTTGCCGATGCCCGTGATGCCGCCCCCCACCACCAACCGCCCGTATCAAAAACCGTTACTGTGACTACTTCTTGTGGAAAGTAAAAATTCAGGTGATTTAGTGCTCATTAAAATGTGCTCAGCATCAGGTCGTGTCATGAATCATAAGCTGCCTTTAAAGAATAAAAGTATCAGAATCATAGAGCGTAGATGGCAAAAGAAAGGAAAAGTCTGCAGACTCCAAAAACATGGACACGTACCTTGAACTGGTTTGATTTGTAAAGCTGCTACGCTAGTTATTTTAAACCACTTCAAGGTCACTTTAAATCATTCAAATTTTATATGTAAATTCAGACTGTTATTGATGCTTTTACCTTAATTTTAAAGTGTATATTTATTCCTTTTACCTTTACCTTAGTCTTAAAGTGTATATTAATTTCGTACTCTTTTTATATTTATTGCTGCCTTTGCACTGAATGAACTGGAGCCTCGTCGTCTCGTCTCCCTGTACTGTATATAGCAGAGCGGATACTAAAGTTTACTTTTCATTTCAGCCGGAGACCGCATGTCCCGTTTACAATTACTAACTCCGCCCATAAAACAGAATTCGGTGTTCGCTGGTGTGAGCTATAAGCGCACCTTCTCTGCTTACGCGGGTAATGTAGTCATTTTATCCATGCCCTCTATACAGCCGCTTGACGTGTAAACTACAATACCCATAATCCCTAGTTTACATGAACCTTGTGTTGACATCTGCCGGTAGCGTACTCGCACACTGACTGTTGGATTTGTACGTGGCGCTTTAGGAAGCAGTTGAAGCGTAAGTTTCACGTTGTGAATGGTTTATAGACTCATCTGTCGCAGTTCCTGTTGCACTAATAGTGACGACAGTGTTAAAAGTGAGTTTTAAAGAGATGTAGCAGGCAGCATGACAGCCAGCTAGCAACGCGCATACTTAGCGTTAGCTTTGTGTGTAATAGTCGCGCGAGAACTTATAAAAGTCAGCTATGGCACGTTCACTAAGGCGCGTGCATTATTCTTCTGTTGGAGATGTTTGTGTTTGCCACCTGACTTCCTGTAATCCGGGACCTTTCAAGTTTCCGGAGACAACATGCATCTGTAGATACTATAAACCAAACCAGTCAGTTCACCAAGAAGTTTTTATTTTCCAGATCATTTCGTCCCAAGTGTCTCATTCACTCTCCCACGAACGCAGCCAGCCTGTTCACAGGTACCGTGACTACCGTGAGCACTGTACACGGACGGCGTGTTTGCTTCACAACATCAGTGGCTGTTGTGTCGCCACGCATAAGTCCAAAGCCCTTTGGCTGCTTTGTATTTGGAGTTGCTGTGGACGTAGAAACACTGAAGGTTCATCTTACTGTTGTGTTTGTATGTCAGCAGGTTCCAGGAGAACCATAGATCCAGGAGAACCCTAGATCCAGGAGAACCTAGATCCAGGAGAACCATAGATCCAGGAGAACCTAGATCCAGGACACCAGGCGTGTGGGGAGGGAAACAGACACAATGTCTCCTCCTCGACTCACAGGAGCACTTCGGTCCTTCTCCAGTGTCAGCAAGAAGGAGGACTTCAGCGAACAGCTCTATGATCTAAAGGTGCGACTAAATCGTTTATAAATGAATTGTGTTGATAATAACCTTTGTGTGTAAGTGAGGTTTCCTGGACAAAGCAGCTGGTATACTAACAGACTGTCTTCATGTTGCTCTATAAAAAGAGTCAGAGCTCTGTTGAGCCCAGTATTACTGTATTCTTGACGAGCAATTACTTAATAAATTTCTTCACAAATAACATTTTAATCATTAAAGATAAATTATTCATAACCAGCTCACAGATGTATCTATAAGTACAGCTACTTACTCTTTATTTCTGGTTGATTTTTCTGAGGTATCTTCAGTGATTACTTCATTGTGTCTGTTAGAGTATTATTAGAAGGGGTAGGATACATTTTCATCTTAAAGCCTTCGAGTCAAAAAGTCTGAAAACCTTTTGATAAATCTTATAGTGATGGCTGGATCAGATGTCCCTGAACCCTCCCTTGGTTATGTTGCAATAGGCCTAGGCTGTTGGGGGCTTCCCATGATGCACTGGGTGTTTCTTCTTCAATCACTGGGTTTATACACCACTCTGCATTTAATCATTAGTTATTATTAATCTCTGGCTCTCTTCCACAGTTTGTGTTTTGCTCTGTCTTCCTCCCCACACCCCTAACCAGTCGTGGCAGATGGCCCCGCCCCTCCCTGATTCTGGTTCTGCTGGAGGGTTCTTCCTATTAAAAGGAGTTTTTCCTTCCCACTTTCGCCAAATGCTTGCTAATAGAGGTTGTCTGATTGCTGGGACTTCCTGTGTATTATTGTTGGGTCTTAGCTCACAGTATAAAGCAGCGTGAGGTGATGGTTGTTGTGATTTGGCCCTACATGAATACAGTTGTGTTAAAATAAGTATTCTGTTAGGTCTTCAGCAGACATCTCCACTTTGGCCTTGTCAGTTCAGAGCACGGTGGAGCTCATTCATTAATATTTGCACAGTAACATTAATGCGCTGCTAAGAAAAAAACAAGTACTTCATTAAATCTGCGCACCAGTGTTCTTATTTCCATCCAGATCACTTTATAGAAATTCACACACATTCATACAAGCACTTCTTTTGTGCTCCTGTGCGTTAGTGTGCAGCGGACGCATCAGAAGCAACTTAGGCTTCAGTATTTGGCCCAAGGATACTCTGGAAGCCAGGTATCGACCCACAAACCCTCTGGTTAGCAGATGGCTCGAGCCACCTGTCCAAATTGTTTCCATCAAAGATGCTCACACACACACACACACACACACACACACACACACACACACACACACACACACACACACACACACACCCCAACCATGTGATTTATCAGCCTGAGACGAGAAACTCGCTGCAACAGAGGAAAGAAAACTCCAGATTTGCAAGTCTAAGTGCTGCTGATGTAGAGAGAGGAGGCTTTTCCCGGCACTCCCTCCAAAGCAGCCATACTTGTTCAGTCTGTTCAGTCATGCTGCGCTCTGTCCCACAGTTTCTCTGAGCTTCTCTGAGCCCTGCAGCGTCTGACTTTGGGTTCAGTTTGCTGGGGAAAGATTGACAGCTGTCTTGAGCATTCACATAATTTCTTCAGGGATTATTAAATTAATCTGATTCTGATTTCCACTCATGAATAATTTCTCCCACTGATGGACTTCAGATTGTTTGGGAATGCCTTCACAGATCAGTGGGCAGTAACAGTTAAGATCAGTGTTTCTTCTTGGTTTTGTGCGAGCACACCTCAATGATTCAGACCAGTGAAGTGCCACACCTGTGCTTTTATTCAGGCACTGTTGATGTTATTCAGGTGCATTTGATTAACATCACCTAGCTGCTGCTAACCCTCTGATTATCTATGCAAGCAGTTCTTAATACTTAGATTTTCACATACAGCAAAAAAATATTACTGTTCATTTATTGTGCTCGAAGAAGTTGTTTCCTCGGCTGAAAATGTAGAGTTTGAATTCTCAGAAGAAGTAAATGAATCCATTAAAAGAGCTTGTGGGGCTCTAGAGCACGACTTCCATGTGATGGTTCAAACACAGAGCAGCCTTCCACTACGTTATAACATGTATGAGCTCAAACCAAACACCATGTTTGATAGCATGTCGTATTCCAGTGTTAGTTAAAGTCTGTCCATCAGCTCTGAGGGAACCCTGTGAGGATCTGATTGGCTGCTCACCGTTCACCAGTCAGACTAACAGTGTGTGTGCTCGTTTGTGTGTTGGAGCTGCCCTCAAACTGTGTGACTAGATCCAAATGAAAAGTTGTTCTTAGGATGCTCTCGAGGATGAAAGCAGCCATTGTGTTTGTAACGTGCAACCACGAGCCTGCTGCTTTTTTAGCCCTGTTGGAGAAACACTATAAAGCAGCCGACTGACTCCAAAACTATGTAAAACTACACGGGCACGGAAGTTTGACACGGCACCTACTGTGTATCTTGTAGTCCAGGCTGAAACTATCGCCCAGGACAAGCTGACATGTTGTTGTTGTCTCAGACTGGACAAACGTCTGGGACAAACAAGAGGCTGAATATATCTGTAGTAAAATGAAACGAAAGCTCAGCATCTGTAATGAAAATTGAATGTTTCATATTTGATATCAAGCAGCTGATGTGATTTCAACATGTTTGTCATATGACAGAAATGTTGTAGCTGTGCTGTGACAGGCTGTTTGTGACCCAAACTTTTCTGTAACATGGCTTCTGGTGAACGGATGATCTGTTTGTTGGCTCTGCTGCAGACGAGGTGGCCCGTGGCCTTTGAGTGGCTGCTGATGGCTCAGAGTAGCAACCCTAATTTTTATTGAATGGATACAAAGTTTCCTGCTGCTGGTGGCGAGCAGTCATTGGAATGTATCCCAGACTTGACAGAAGAGGTTAAGAATACAAAGTTACTGACATGAAGCGCCTTGAGGCGACTTTTGTTGTGATTTGGCGCTGTATAAATAAAATTGAATTGAATTGAATTGACACAGAAGGGAAATGTTTGTCATTTCTGCTGTTGGAAATAAAACATAAACCAGTCGCTAAACTTGTGCAAATTTGTTGCACTTTATCTTATTAGACACAGATAACTAGAGTAATTACAAAACACAGTTTTTAGATGATGATGTCATTTCTTAACTGGTCCTTTGTGAAAAAGTAATTGCCTCTAAACCTAATAAGTGACTGTGCCACCCTTGGCAGCAAAAGCTGCAGTCAAACATGATGAAGAGCGTTCCACGTCGCTCGTCTTTGCTCGAAGTCACATCGACTGATTTTTGCTGTTTAGTTTTTTTGAACGACCAAAACCAGTTTTTGCAGATTCTTTTTCTAAGAACTAAACCTACAAACAAAAGTCGTCTTCTCTGCAGTGAAGATGCTATTTTCATACTTCCCATCTGCATTTAGGATACGGGATCTTTTCTTACTGAAACAAATAAGAATCAGGTACTTTGCTAGAGGAACGAGGTCAGCTGAGGTGCTGTACGCTCACCTTTACCTGCCAGCTTCCTGTCCACTGCTCACTGATGACTTCCATAACTTCTGTCGGTGCTGTGCTTATTTGGAACCGAATTTCCCAGAGGAACCCACCCGAGGGATTAATAAAGTTTTATCTTATCTTATCTTATATATTTGTGTCCGTGTTTCCTTTTCCCTGCCAGTCAGCATTACTGTTTGTAACTGAGAGGTGTCCCTGCTTTTCTTTAGTTTCTCAGATCAGCTCCTCGTGTTTAAAATGAAACTGAGCATGCTATTCAACCACTGATCTTCAGCTAGCTAAGCTCTCGTTAAATCCTCCAAGCAGAAAGTGTTTCTCCGTGGAAAAGCAAGCTGAAGTCAGCCCAACATTATCTCTCAGCTTTGGAAGACGTGCAGATGCTGATTGTAACGGAGTCGTTATGTTAATGCTTGTCCTGACCTCCTGAACGCTGAGCGCGCATGAAGAGTCCACGACACGTGTGAACTACACTGTTCTGGTGTCAGTGAAAAGGCAGAAACAACGAGCATTATATTGGCAGTAAATGAGATCAGCACTGATCAGTAGGGCTGCCACAAACGATTATTCTGATGGTCGACTAATCAGATCATCATCCATTGGACGTAAAACGTACAGCTTATTGCACCAGCAGCTCTGCTCTTATATAACTATCATTGGCTTACAGCTTTAAGTGTTTCAGGTGCTAACTAAAAATAAAGACAAGATGATAGTTTATTACATTTTAATGAAATTTGCAGATTGTTTCGGTGAAGTTTAATAAACTCCTTGCTATCTAAAATATAACAGGACACCGGAGTATATTCTCGAGCATCTCACACTTCTGATAATCAGCTGTCTGCTTGACGTTTATTCAGCTGTGTAAAAACTATAACTTTAATCTCTGCCAAACCGATTTACTCAGGAACAAATAAAATACTGAAAAATGCCAAACAATAACATTTGTAAGTTATCTAAGTGACTTATATATCATGTTTAACCTGAGTAGCGAAAGACGGCGGTGGGTTTGAAAACGATTTGCCGGGAGTCCGGTGTTCTCACGGATCTAGTTAGCCTTGCCCCCGGCTAGCTATCCAGCTAGTGGGTAACAGACGTCTCCGAAAACGTCGGAGCGCTTTTGAAAGTATGTGGTGTCTTGATAAACTGAGCAGATATTTGAGGTTTACACAGCTACATTCTCGCCTGAAAATATGTTAAAAGTTTATTTTGTGACCCAGAAAGAATAATAAGAGTAATATTAAAACTAACTAGTTGCCGCCATTGTTGGAAACTGAGCTGGGCTGCGCTATGAATTCTGGGACAGAGCTACTTCTTCTTCTTCTTCTTCTTCGGGGTTTAACGGCAGCTGGCATCCTTGTACATGCAGTGCTGCCATCTTCTGTTTCAGTCCGTTATTACACTCTTAAATCCTACTACTTATTCCTGCGTCTTTTGGGATCTTACAAAGCTTCAAACGACGCGTCGACTATTAAAT
The DNA here is from genome assembly GCF_051167445.1 of Perissodus microlepis. Lineage (NCBI taxonomy): Eukaryota > Metazoa > Chordata > Actinopteri > Cichliformes > Cichlidae > Perissodus > Perissodus microlepis. Next base: position 1,392,959 of record NC_140471.1, on the reverse strand, counting down.
CAGTCGTCGACGATTTTGATAGTCGACGTAATCGTGACTAGTCGACTAATCGTGGCAGCCCTACTGATCAGTAAGCATGAAAACAAACAGAGCTGTTCCATATCACTCACAGTGTCATCGGCTTTTAGGTGAGTCGACCTTGTACTGACAAAGGTTCAAACAGTGAACCGTGGGAGTGGAGCCATGATTCAGTCTCTGGGCTCTGTTGATGAACCCTGCCCACAGTCAGTAAACTGGGCCTGTATAATTAATAGTATAGGCTCTCATATGCTCAGTGAAATATAATAGAAATACTTTAGAAATACAGTGTTGTTAGTAATGCACAGGCTCAGTGCTGTTAACCAAAGGTGGTCATTTCCAGATACTTGTGATCAGAGCAGTGAGTGCTGCTCTTCTTGAAGTGTAATTGCATCTCTCTCTGTGACTCATTAGGCCAAGCGTCTGAAGAGACAGGAGCTGTTTGCCAGAGAGGGCCTGACGTGGCAGAAGATCGTCCATTTCTGCACCGAGCATCAGGACAAAAGTCAGCAGCAAGCTGCCAGTCAGGAGCTGAAGAGCCTGCTCCTGGCAGCCAAACAGATGGGTAAGGAGGTACACCTCAGCTCTGTCTCGTGTTTGTGTGAAGCTGGAGAAACGTTCATGAAAACCTCAGAATGCCTGTTTCTCTTTATACTCATTAAAACCCTGAATAAAGAAGGGCGGGGCCAAAATGACATCATGCAGTGTTGGCAGGTTATATGTGGGGGAATTCTCTGCAAAAGCAACATGGAAGATTTTGCAGGTAGTTTTAATGGCTGTACTCTATCAGCTGTTAATGTGATCATGTGATTATTGTACTGTTCACACGGCTTCCATGTGAAGGTTCAAACACAGAGCAGCCTTCCACTACAGCATGTGTGAGCTCAAACCAAGCAGCATGTTTGATGGCAGAGTTAAAGTCTGTCCATGTGTTACTGAGCTCTGAGGAAACCCTGCGAGGATCTGATTGGCTGTATTTCTGCTCACCGTTCACCAGTCAGACTAACAGTGTGTGTGCTCGTTTGTGTGTTGGAGCTGCCCTCAAACTGTGTGACTAGATCCAAATGAAAATGTTCTTAGGATGCTCTCGAGGATGAAAGCAGCCATTGTGTTTGTAACGTGCAACCACGAGCCTGCTGCTTTTTTTAGGCCGTTTTAATTGGTTTAAATCCTTTTCATCTGTTTTCACTTTGCCTCTCCAGCCTTCTTTGCTCCAGTCTGCCTCTGTCCTTTTGACATTTTTTCCTCTAATTGGACAATTATGCTGCATTTCCTTTTTTTAAGTGCAGTTCTGCTAAAGTATGAATTGTTTGGAATAATATTTAAATGAGGTGCAGGAACAGTTAGCTCGTGTTTGGCCTTTCCTGCTTAGAGCTGCCGACTCTTTCTAGCACTATTAATAGTGCTGTGCACAGATTTAATGGCCATATAAAGCAGTGCTGCTGTCTAGGCACAGCTAATGGTAATAGAAAGGGTAAAGGTGATTGTTGCAGCAATCTTAATAATCGTCATCATTAAAATGATAATCATTACATCCATTTTCCCTTAAGATGGAAATTCTCATTTCTGCCAGTGTTTGGGCCACACTGGGTTTTATGGTCCGTTCCTGACAGGGCAGCTAGTGTTTAATGAATCCTGTGGGTTATAAGCCTCACGTGGACGTTACTGACAGAAGCTTCGGTCATGCTAACAGCTGAAGCCAGTCGACTGATACTGTTGGCAGTATGTGACTGCTGAACAACATCATGCATTTAAATGAGTCGATTGATTAGTGACTGCGTCCTTCTTTCCTGGTATTATTGGCTTTTTATGACTTGACATTCTAACAGAGTTCATGTAGAAGGTAGAGTTTGGTGTTTCTCGGGGGCGGGTACAGGAACATCCATGGGTTTCTGGACAGTGACACATTTTTAGAGTTTTTTTCTGTATACTCGAACAGTTGATTTGATTGCAGTGCAGTGTGGACACCCAAGTCTGTGAATGCAATGACTCGAGAACGGGGCAGCTTTGATGAGTTTGAATCTCAGTGACTTCAGCCCTCGGGTCGGGGTTTTTGAAAATCTTGTCGCGCCACAATCTTGGGCGATCGTGGCTCAAGAGTTGGGAGTTCGCTTTGTAATCGGAAGGTTGCCGGTTCGAGCCCCGGCTCGGACAGTCTTGGTCGTTGTGTCCTTGGGCAAGACACTTCACCCGTCTACTGGTGGTGGTCAGAGGGCCCGGTGGCGCCAGTGTCCGGCAGCCTCGCCTCTGTCAGTGCGCCCCAAGGTGGCTGTGGCTACAATGTAGCTGCCATCACCAGTGTGTGAATGGGTGTGTGAATGGACGTGTAAAGGACTAGTAAAGCGCTATAGAAATACAGGCAATTTACCATTTGTCAGTGTCATAACTCAAGCAGGAGGCTGAGGGTAGAACTGGCAGCTGTGCTTTGAATCGTTGGATGTGCAGGTTTGTTGCAGTTGGGAGCGTCTACAGCCAGGTGCAGTGTTTGCTTCCATGAGAAGCTCAGCCACGCCTTTGCTGCAGTTGCCTTCAGTTGTTGCATGTTTACAGGTGTCTCTACCTTCAGTTTGTCTCGAGTCTGGAAACCTATTTTGGGTTGCAGTCAGAGTTCGATGCCTTTACAAACTCTTGGTTCTTGCAAATATAAAAAAGTGTGTTTTTGTTCAAACATGTGTGGACCTAACTGTAAATTCTGTGTCTAACGCTGCAGTGCTAACTGTGGTGTGCATGTGCTTGTTCCACAGTGGCTTCTGAACTCGGTCAGACGGTGGGTGAAAGCGCAGCCGTGTTTCTGTTTGAAACCTTCCACAACAAAGACCACGTTGGTACAGAGGAGACTCGGGCCATCAAACACATGTTCGGTCCCTTTCCATCATCGGCAGCTGAAGCGTCCTGCGCCTCTGTGGGTCGACTGGTGGCTTTGCTCGGTGACTCCCGAGTCGAAGACTTTATCCAGAGCCAACGCTCCTGCCGCAACCTGGACCGAAGCGCCGCTTTTGGGCGCAACATTGCTTTCTCACATGACGGTTACACACTCGACCCACTGGAGGGGCTGCCCTTCTCCGGTATCCAGGAAGAGAGTGCGAGCTTGGATTTCATCAACTTTTTCAACAACCAAAAGAGCGGCAAGAAGGGCATCAATGAAGAGGCTACGTCCAGTACAGGAAGCCCCCTGACCCCGGGGGATGGCTCCATCCTTAGAACAGAAGTAGATAAATATCTGTGTGGAGGCAACATGATGTCATCCAACCCAGAGGAGCTGTGCACGTCTCTGTTTGAAATGCTGGCCTCACACAGGAGCAACGATGAGCTGCAGAACGAGGTCTGTACCACTGGTCTGTTCGTATTAACCCTGAAGGTTAGGTCAATATATAACATGCGCATTAATAGAAGTCACTGGAAAGTAAGGAACTCATTTTATGCAGAAGTGTTGACTGAAGTTGGTGTTTCAGGGTTGTTTTTATCCTCACACATCATCAGAAATCAGTGCCTCTGTCATATTTAATATCTGTCTGCTCTGTTTCTTCATGTGAACCAATCAGATTGTTTGCACAGATTCACCAGTGCTACAGCGTCTACACTGGTTGTTATGGTAACTTGGCTTTGCAAACACTCAGGTATAGGACGTGCATCATCCTGCCCTAGACCATCTAGTACGAACCCCACCTCTAAAGCACCATCTGCTGTCATGTCGTCCTCCACGGTGCTCAGCAGGGTTGGAGGTCATCCATACGCTTGATTATAAACCTGACAGACTGTTGTGATGCTTTCATCACTGCATTTCTGTGAAGTTTGACTTCTCCCACTGTTATGTTTATTGTTGTGCGACATCTATTGATTCTATCAAGCTGACCTTCAGCAGCACTGGAGTTATCATGTCCTGGCTGTTAAACCATACTTGGCCTTTACCTCTGCACATTTCAGACTTGTACATGGATTTGACCTTCAGTGGCAATAAAGACCTGGAAATATTAGGAGCCTAATGTGCACACAGTTAAGACCATAAGGAGAGCTGTACCAGTGTTGCCAGTGCCTGACTAGGGTTTGTTTTTTCCCACTGTGTGACCTGGGACACTGATTAGAACTATTACTAGAAAATGATAGCAACAGTGTTACAGTAAATTCATCAGGTAACACGATGTGGACCCTTTTGTCTTTCACTTGTATCTAGAGCTGGGCGATATAAGATTTTTTCATATCACGATATATTTTTTCATTTCAGGCGATCACGATATCTGTCACGATATCAGCCAAATAACTACATTTGTAAGATTTAAATGTGCCGTTGCTCACAAGTAAAATGTGAAATAATCAGCAGCTTGTTTTGATTTAAATATTTATTTCCCATAATAAGTTCAACAGGGTAGATGTACTTAAGGAACACGAGACTTTTTCAGATAAATAAAGGCAAATATTGCAAACTACACAAAAGGCAGCTGCTGAAGCGTTTAAGTTTCAGAATAGAACAAACAAAACAGACTAAACTGTCAATTCCACTTAGAAACCAATTATTAATTCTAAAAACAAATCTTAGTTTGTTTTACAGAAGAACAGACAAAATTGACTAACTTTTGTCAATATCAAATAAACTGAGAACTAAAAGGAAATTCTCCATCTCTCCTTGTTGTATAGCTGAGCTTTTCAAACAGTTTTAACAGTTACTCTAGTCTGACAGAAGCCGAATGACGAATCAGCGCTTCCAGTCAGAGACTGAGCTGCACCGCTTTATTGTATTTCCAGACTTGCTTTTGGCACATTTACAGTGCCGCTGCTCTGTGTTTGTCAGACGTGAAATAGCCGAAACACCTTCACACTACGGAGCTTCTGTGGCTCTTCCGCTCGACAGTCTCTCCGGCGTTGGAGCCATCATCTGTTTTCTCTTCGGTAACCTTCGGTCACGCTCTCGGTTGATTTTTCTCTAGTCGGCGCACTCCTTTCCTCCATTACCCGGCGGCACGGCGGCTGGCTGCTTCCCAAACAAATACACATGTGCGGCTTGGCACTTGTGCTGTACGTAACAAGTCACGTGACGTGACGCTGCGGCTGTGATTGGTTCGGCTCTGCGCTACTTAATTTGGATTGACTGTTCCTCTTTTTTTTTTTCTTTTTTTTAAGAGGACAAGAGCGGTGAGGTCTATCGCAATAGTTTAACTTTTCTATCGAGAAAAAGTTATTTCGCAACACATATCGTTATCGTTCTATCGCCCAGCTGTACTAGAAAATGATAGCAACAGTGTTACAGTAAATTCACCAGGTAACACGATGTGGACCCTTTTGTCTTTCACTTGTATCCATAATTTTCCTGATAACTGCTTTGATCCTTTGCCCATATCAAGGCTCTTACTGGGGCTGCTGGTGTGTGCTTGGATATGAGCTGTGAATACTGTCGGTGTCAAAGGGATTTCAAGGCTTGATTATGTTTGTTGTTGTAAGGTTTTCGTTGTGTTGCCTTTGCTGTTCTCTTTGGTCACAGGTCGAGGACATTTCAGTCCCTCTCTGTCCACGGGTATTTGAACACATCTTTGACTGTGTTGCCAAAGAAACGATGCATTCAGTGTACGTTTGGTGGTGTTTGTTTTTTAGTAGATTCTGCAGTGAAATCATCGAAATGATTAGTATAATGAATAAAATCGAATCTAACGTGTGTTCACACCAGGGCTGTGTGGTCTGTTCTTCCTCTTCGTTGAGTGCAGACACAAACACCCTTTGGAGACGTAGTGTCTTTCACACTGTAGGTGTGAAAATGGCTGCAAATATTCACTTTGTCAAATCAAACGTATATTTTTGGAATTTCATTTTGTCTCAAGTCTGTGATTTATGAAACCTGATCTCAGCGGTGATGCAGATGATGTGCTGGTGTGTTCAGTGTGGCAGGGATGCACTTGTTGCCGTGCTGTTAGCCATCAGCTGTCTATTCTGAAGCCAGAGAAGGAAAAGTGTTGCATCAATGCAAAGGTATTTAGAGATATTGATGAACTTATATTCACAGTCCAAGGAACAAAAGCAAAGTGTTCCTCAGGAAAAGCAGGATGAGTGTAAAAGCAGTGACTGTCATTAGCTGTGTTTCTTCTGTCAGCAGCTGAATGATCACTGCGTGCTGCTGCGCCTCTTCCTATTTGCCTCAGGGTCGTCACCACGGTAGAATTTCAAACTCGGCTGTATCACAGGGAAGATGTTTACCTCTGCAGCTACACCAGTGTTGGTGAAGAAGTCATTTCTTAGTCAGCTGGTTCATTTTCACCATCGATCGTGGTGATACATTTTACAACCTACTAATAAATAAATGGGTGAGCAAACAGCACAATACCTAACATGTACACATTTTCATTATTGTAGAACAAGAGTTAAGAAAGTTAAAATATGAAACGTCACTGTCAGCCGTGCAGCTGGCTACAACCAGATGACACATCAGCCTGCAGCTCTGCATCCTCGGCTGTGCTGTGCAGGCCTGAAGCCCGTCCCGTTGGTCTGCTGTTCACTTTATCTCATGCTCTGGACTCAGCTGTGGTGCACCCACTGCTCTGCACATCTGGTTCTCTGTGTGTCTGTAATCCACTTTGCCTCGGTTCAGTATTTTACAGCCACTGTGTTAATGATAAACGATGGTGGCTCTCAGGTCATTGCTTATCTTGGACCGGTTAACATTTACGAAACTGTTTAATACTTCAGTGTTGATGAAACTGAGGCTTTACGGACACGTTTAAATTCCTCCTAACATGAACATGAAGGAGCTGTTAGTGAGGGGTGGAGCTGTGTGTCTGCCTCAGTCACGTGCTTCTTTCTTTTCTGAGTCTCATTGTCAGACCAGTAACATCTGGATGTGACTAAATTTGTACTGCAAAGACTTTGTGTGCTATTGTGTAGAGTTTAGACTTTGACCGAGCAGCTTGTTGTGTTGAACTTCTGCTCCATGGAAACATTATCTACATCCTGGAAAGCATACAGTCACAAAATAATTAGCATAGCTCATGTTCTTTAAGCATAAAGCGGAGCACAGCATAAAGCATAGAGTGGACACGAAGTTTGTGAGTGCAGTAACTTGAGCTCGACACCACAGCTTTGTGGGTAAACCTTCATTTACCCACAAAGTTGATTCTGTTCATCTGGACCTAACGTTCGTCACTCATCAGCTGACTTCTTCAGTCCCAGCTGACTGCAGGTTTCCAGCCTTATAAGCAGGACATTTAAACAATGACTGAAACCAGCAGCAGTGGCTGTGAGGTTCAGGATCATAATATGCAATAATTGTATAACTGTCGTGACCAGTGATCACAGAGAGCTGGGGAATGGTTCCTCAGCTCTCTGCAGTCTGAAAACTCCACGTCCAGATGAACAGAATCAACCTTTGTGGGATTTCTTGCCTGGATGATTGAGCATCAAGACGACCATCAGACAGCTCCTCAGTCTAACTGTTGTCTCTCAGTGAACTTCAGTGAACCAGGGTCAGAATACTTTATTAATCCCTAAGCACATTATGTGGGTTACAGTTGCTCCAGGACGGTAACAGACGAAACTATTTAAACAATGCAATATGTTACAGAGTTTTCAAATGTAAGAAATCGCACTAATATTTACAGATCACTCAATAATAAATATCAAGGACTAACAGAGGTGATTATAAATAAATATCAAGAATACTGAGATGATTTGCGGTGTCATTCTGTGGTGCATTGTGGGTAATCTCAGTCTCTCACTGAGCGTGCTCCTGTGACCAGCCAGCACGTGTTTTTATATTTGTATTTTATATTTTTGACGTAACCGTTGTAAGACATGGTGAAACAGCAGCCCTGAAGAGTGACAGCTGTTTAAATGTCCAAACACTGGACTGTAAGTAGTTTTTGTGTGAGGGATTTGCTGTGCAGCTTTGGCTTTTGTTTGGATCTACATCTTCCTGTGTAAAGCAGATTAGGCTGCTCGTTGCACAGGTCTGTTTCTCACCCTGTTTGAACCTCTAATTTGCTATTCTTCACATTCTTATATGAAGCAGGAAACCATTTTGTGCCTGTGGATTTTCAACACTTCACTTATATGTCCAGGCTTTCATCTGGTCCATCCTCACGCTGCCCCTCCCCCACAGCCCTTCTATCACTTTAGCACAGAGTCAGAATTGTACAACTTCAGCTGGTTCCAGTTGCTTCCAATGTTTCTCACGTAGTTGACATTTGGAAGCCAACTTTCCCACAGACATCCTCAGGTGTAGACTGCTGTGTGTGTGTGTGTGTGTGAGCAGAGACACACACAGAAACACACTGTGAGAGTGCACCTGCAGGCTCTCTATGCATCTACCTCTGTGTGACTCCAAAGTCAACACTAAAGTTTAAAGGCTTTGCACTCTGTGGCATTAAAGCCAACAATGGAGAAACTCGCTTCTTATTATTTCTCATCGGTGCCCTTGGATTGCTGACATTTTGTGGTAGGTGCTGAGTGCAGGCGGGAACCGCGGACTGCAAAGCCATTTAGTTACATACAGATTTGGTCATTTCATAGTGAGGGGAGTTCAGTACAGTAGCAGGGAGATATCTCAGAAACTTTATATCTTTATCATTTTAAGCTTACGTTGACTTCTTCCATTAGTTACTACTCATATCAACTGGTTTTCCATTACAGCTGATTACCACCTAATATGCGTGGTCATCGTCATACTGACGATCACATCACTGACGAGCCAGCTGCTAGCATGCGGTCTGACGACATCACATTTTAGTACCTGCTGGGATCGCTTGGAATCCTGGCTGTGCAGGAACTTTTTTAGTACCCGGTCTAAGTACTATGACCTAATGAAAACCCCGAAAACTGTGGCGAGCCGTGGCGAGTCGATCCGAGTAGGTACTAATGGAAAACAAGTAGGCCTGCAGTGTGACAGCGAAGTGCTCTGATAGGGTGATATGGTACTACAAGGTCATTAAGATAAGATGGGGCCTGATTATTTAAGACCTTGTATGTCAGGAGCAGGATTTTGAATTCTGGATTTAACAGGAAGCCAAAACAGGAGAAATATGCTCTCTCTTTCTAGTCCCTGTCAGGACTCTTGCTGCAGCATTTTGGATTAACTGAAGGCTTTTCAGGGAGTTTTTAGGACTTCCTGATAATAATGAATTACAGTCGTCCAGCCTGGAAGTAATAAATGCATGAACTAGTTTTTCAGCGTCACTCTGAGACAGGATATTTCTAACTTTAGAGATGTTGCACAAATGGAAGAAAGCAGTCTTACATATTTGTTTAATATGTGCGTTGAAGGACATGTCCTGGTCAAAAATGACTCCAAGGTTCCTCACAGCGTTACTGGAGGCCAAGGTAATGCCATCCAGAGTAAGAATCTGGTTAGATACCATATTTCTAAGCTTTTCAGGGCCGAGTACAATAACCTCAGTTTGATCTGAATTAAGAAGCAGAAAGTTAGCGGCCATCCAGGTCTTTGTGTCTTTAAGACATTCCTGCAGTTTAACTCATTGGTGTGTGTCATCTGGCTTCATGGACAGATAGAGCTGGGTGTCATCTGCATAGCAGTGTAAATGTATGCTATGTCTTCTGATGATAACAGAGCCAGAACGGACACACCGACTACGTCCTGGAGCCTGTTAATCAGGATGGTGAGTGGTGTCAAAGGCAGATGTTAACACCAGCAAAACCATGACTGTGGATGCTCCGGAGTCAGCTGACATCATAGTGTCAATAGAGACCTTAATCAATGCGGTTTATGTTGAGTGACATTTACGGGAACCAGACTGAAATTTGTCATAGATTTCACACAGATTTTTTTCTAAAAGCGGTAAGTTGATCTGCAACTACTTTTTCCAGACTTTTAGGCAATAATGGGAGCGTAGAGACACACTCCCATTATCCAAACTGCTCTTTTTTTAATATCAACTCAACAACAGCATGCTTACAGATCCTAGGGACCACACCTGTTTAAAGAGAGCCATTGCATATCTCTACAATAGAGGGGCCAATGGCAGAGGAAGCATGTTTAAACAGCCCAGCAGGTAGATTTGGACAAGTGGTGTTCCCTTTCAGTCGATTCACTCGGGACAACACATAAGTATGGGATATCACGCCCTCGCGTGTCCTGGCTGAAGAAACCTTTATTCACGCCTTTAAGGCAGATGATGTGTGATGACACGCGCACGGCCCCGCCTGCACATATAGCCGCTGTCATCACCGTCATCCCTCAGTTCTCACGCTCTTCACCTCGCTGAGAACACCTCTGCTGCGTTGGGCTAGCTAGCTGCTGCTAGTTAGCTCCGTTGTCTGCCGACTTGAACTTAGCTTAACTGCCCCTGTTGGTGTTAGCCTCCACCGCGCAGTTGGTGCGTAGGCTGCCCGCGGAGCGCTAATTTCAAGTTTTCCTGTGCAGCGTTTCGCTTTGCGTTTTGAAATGGACTATGAAGCGAGCAAAGCAGAAATCTTCTGTTCGGCCCTGTCGTCAGGGATGCGGTTTCTCTTTGCACGACAGCGACCAGCATGATGCCTGCCCTGTCTGCCTGGGGATCGTCCACGCTAGGAGAGCGTTGACGGAGCCCGAAGCCTGTGCGTTTTGTCGTCTCGTCTCGACCCCTCGACCCAGCTTCTCTTATTTGATGAGATTAGCTGAGCTGAAATATCCTGATCTGGCTGTTTTTATGGTTTCGTGAAGGGAAACCCAAAGTTTCCTAAGGTGGAGCCTGTGAACTTCAGGTTTAGTTGATTTCCAAAGGCGTTCTACTTTCCTACAGATTCTTCTGACTTTCCTTATGTCATCATTTATCCACGGATGAGCTCTTTCTGGGCAGCAATGACAGATTTCATAGGTGCCACCGAATTTAATATCTCCAGACAATGATTGTTAAAACACTGTGTAGCAATGTCAGCATCAGTGATCACATGAGGGTCCAACAAATCAGAACATTTCAGAGCAAGCATCGTCCACATCCTGATCGTCCGCATCCTGATCGTCCGCATCCTGATCGTCCGCATCCTGATCGTCCGCATCCTGATCGTCCACATCCTGATCGTCCGCATCCTGATCGTCCACATCCTGATCGTCCGCATCCTGATCGTCCGCATCCTGATCGTCCGCATCCTGATCGTCCGCATCCTGATCGTCCACATCCTGATCGTCCGCATCCTGATCGTCCACGTGCAGGCTGAAATCCCTGATTATTAAGACTTTCTCCAGTTGAATAGTGGAAGATAAAAAGTCTGTAAAATCCTGAATAAAAACACCAGCAGGGTTGAGAGGATGGTAAAATAAAACACAGTAAAGTATATTTGATGAACCAACTGTATGAAGTTGTGACTCAAAGGAGGGGAAAGTCTCAGAGTCCATAACTCTGCAGGACAAACTGTCCCAGTAAACGGTGGCACATCCACCACCACGACGGTCCAAACGCGGAGTCCCGATGAAGTGACAGCCGACCAGGCAGAGCTCATTAAGGGGGACAAATTCATTCTCCCGCTGCCAGGATTCAATGAGAAACATAAATCCAAACTGTTACTGATAAAAAAGTTGTTGTTTTTTGGCCGCCTGTCCCGTCTGGTTCTTTTGCCATCAGAATTATTGTCTGAAGGCAAAGACAGAAGCCCAACGGAATCCATTTGATTGACAGAAGAACACTTCCGGTGACTTCCGGTATGATGGCGCCCGTGTTTGGCTTTGCCGCTGCCGGGTGCAGTTTGTCACGCTCTTTCGTCGTGCTGTTTTTCTCTGCTCTGCTGTTTTTTATTTGTATCAATGATGTACTGGCTGCCTTGGTTTATGATCGTTTGACGCTGCTATCCATCCGATCTTCAATGATGGCTCAAGATGTCTCATCCTCCTCCTCCTTTGGCACTTTCCATCCTCCGCCAGTGGCTGGATCCTCGGCCAGCGTCCTCAGCGTTCCCCGCAGACCACGGAGAAGGAGAGGAAGAAGAGCAGGTATCCAGGTGAAGCTTAGGCTTTTCTGGCGGCGGGGGCTGACTGGAAAGCGATGTCGAGCGTGCTTTGTTACCTATGCTCAGAACAGCTCCATGGAGAGGAATTTGTGTTCCATGTCCCTGCTTGGATATGCAGGGCCCGGCTCTCCGAGACCGTGCTGCCTCAGAAGGGTTCATCCAGACTCTCCTGCTGACTGGCTTTCCATCCCCTCGGTGAGTGGAATCTACGAGCGTGAAGGCTCAAACCCCGAGTATTTATGTCCTTTAACTCGAGCCTCTGCCAAAAATGATGCTTCCACCCCGCTGAACATGGCGCTTTTTAATGCCCGATCATTGACTAATAAATCGTTCGTGCTTAACGATTTTATATCTTCTAAAAAACTGGACTTCTTATTTCTTACCGAGACCTGGCAGCGGGACTTGGACTATTCGTCTCTCATTGAAATGTGCCCGAACGGCTATTCCGTCATCAGCCAGCCTCGGGGATCTGGTCGTGGAGGAGGTCTCGCGGTGGCATTTCAGGGCCGTTTCAACTGCCGTTCAGTGAAAGTTGGACACTTTCTTTCCTTTGAATTACAGCTTATTAAAATCGGAAGTAAGGATCCTTTCTGTTGTGCTGTGGTGTATCGTCCACCCGGCCCAAATAGCTTGTTTTTATCGGAGTTTAGCGACTTCCTGTCCTCTACTATGAGGTTGTCCAGACTGCTTTTAGTTGGGGATTTTAACATACATGTTGATGATGACTCCGACCTCTTTGCCAGAGGTTTTATCAACATTATGGATTCTTTTCATTTTACCCAGCATGTGTCCGGCCCCACACATAACAAAGGACACACGCTGGACCTTGTTTTTACTTTGGGTTTGAATATTGATTCTATTTGTTCTGAGGACATCTTTATCTCTGATCATCACTGTATTCTTTTTAACATGTCTTTTCATGAGCCTTTGTCTCCTGTTCACCGGACAATTATCTCGCGCATCATAAATTCCTCCACAGCGGAGAATTTCTCGGATGCTTTTAATTTAACACTATCTCCGCAGAACGGCGTTGATTTCTTAACAGATCTATTTAATAACCATTGTTTTTCGATTTTAGATGAAATCTGTCCGGTTAAAATGAGACCCGTTTCTGTTTCCAAGTCCTTACCTTGGCTAAATGACAACATCCGCTCCATAAAACGTGATTGTCGTAAAGCTGAGCGCTTATGGAGGAAAACTCATTTAAATGTTCATCTCCTTTACTTAAAGGATCTTTTAGCCTCTTTTAACAATGCAATTAGAGATGCGAGGGCTGCTTATTTTTCTCATCTGGTTGCAAAGAGCAGAGGTAATCCTAAGGTATTATTTGACACTATTACTGATATTATTACTCCTGCTCCACCTGCTGCCATTATTTCTTCTAATGAAGACTGCGAAACATTTTCTAGAAAAAATTAGTAATGTAAGGAAAAAATTGTCCCCATCAGCATCTGCATTGTCAGTTCCTACGCCAGCTCGGCCTGTCGTTTTAGAAAGCTTTTTACCCGTCTCACTATCAGAGCTGGAAAAAATAATTAATGCAACAAAAGCATCCTCCTGTTCACTCGACATTTTACCCGCATCGTTATTCAAAAATGTCTTCCACTCTATTGGTCCCTGTGTGCTCACCATAGTTAACACCTCACTGGGATCTGGTAAAGTCCCTGCTTATTTTAAAACTGCTGTCATACACCCCCTGTTAAAAAAGCCTATGCTGGACCCATCTCTCACTAGCAATTGCAGACCAATCTCAAAAATACCGTTAATTGCTAAGATATTAGAGAAGGTTGTGGCTAAGCAGCTTACAGCAGTTTTAGACAAACATAATATCTTTGACAAATTTCAGTCTGGCTTTCGTAGAGCTCATTCTACTGAAACCGCCCTTCTTAGAGTTTCCAATGACATTCTGATGCAAAACGATGCAGGAAAGTGTTCTGTACTCCTAATGTTGGACCTTACGTCAGCCTTTGACACCGCTGACCATTACATTTTGCTTGAAAAGCTGAAATACTGGGTTGGTGTATCTGGGTCTGCCTTAGAGTGGTTCTCCTCGTATCTCTATGAACGATACTTTTCTGTGGCGGTCTCTAAGTACAGGTCATCTTCCACGTCCCTGTCCTATGGTGTGCCACAAGGTTCTGTGCTGGGGCCCTTATTGTTTTTAATATATCTACTTCCTCTCCAGCATATCTTGAGCCCCTTTGAGGACATTTGCTACCACTGCTATGCAGACGACATCCAGCTATATATATCTTTTAAACCTGAAGATGTTTCTAAGCTGCAGATTCTGATTGTGTGCTTAGAAACCATCAAAGGTTGGATGGCTGACAACTTCCTCCAACTTAATGAAGAAAAGACTGAAGTCCTTGTATGTGCTCCGGACAGACATGTACCTAACATAATGAATGCTCTTGGTCCTCTTTCAACATTTGTGAAATCGTCTATCAGGAACCTCGGGGTAACCTTTGATTCTGCTCTTACCCTGGATGTCCACGTCAAATCTCTGGTTCGGTCCTGCTTCTATCATTTAAGAAACATTTCTAAATTGAGCCCCATAGTATCTCATACTGAACTGGAGATTGTTATTCATGCATTCATTTCATCACGATTGGACTACTGTAATTCACTGTTTACATGTCTAAACAAAAACTCCCTGGAGCGTCTGCAGATTGTCCAAAATGCCGCAGCAAGGCTTCTGACAAAAACATCGAAATACTCTCATGTGACACCGTTGCTTATACAGCTGCACTGGCTCCCCGTTGAATTCAGAGTCCACTTTAAGATTCTGGTTCTGACATTTAAGGCTCTTCAAGAACAAGCACCAGCGTACATCATTGAACTTTTACAGCCCTATGCCCCTAGTAGGTCCCTGAGGTCTTGTGATCAGGGCCTACTTGTTATTCAGTATACAAGACTGAAAACCAAGGGTGATAGAGCTTTTGCTACTGTGGCCGCCAGACTGTGGAACTCTCTTCCTCAGAACTTAAGATCTGCAGACTCAGTGATTACTTTTAAAAAACAGCTAAAAACACATCTTTTTAAAATTGCATTTTGTTAACTTTTGACTGTTTTTGTTTTATACTTTGTGAAGCACTTTGTGATCTTTTATCTAGAAATGTGCTATATAAATAAAATTTTACTTACTTACTTACTTACCTTTGTTGTTATTATTTATTTTATTTTATTTTCAGTTGTTACAGATGGGACAGACATGACAGGGGGAGGGAGGGAAACAAAGACAGCGGGGAAGAGGAATAGTGATGAAGGGCAAAGAAAAGGGAAAAGAAAAGAGGGGGGGCAAAAAAAACCCATATTTTTATATATATCACCTGGATCACCTGTTGAGAGAAAAAAAAGAGAAAATAAGCAAACAAAACCAGCAATATAATAAACACAACACCATCGCGATACTCTGTGTATATAACAGTAAATATTAAACATTATTGTGCAGCACGTAAGATCGACAGCGCACAGTGTGCTTTGAGGTAGGAGCCAAAAAGGGTGTAGTTTGTGTGTGTGAGCACCCGTGTGTACACCTGTGAGCATGAGCGCGCTTGTTTTTAAAAGGTTCCTTCATGTAATGATCTGCTAGAGGGTGTGGGGGGGCCACAGCCCCGTCCTCCAGGGCAGGAAGCAGGTATGGAGGAGATCCAGGCCGTCGTTTAGTCGTATGATTTGTTGGCTATGGAGCGAGCGTTGAGGAGAGCGACCTGAAGCAGAGGTGGCAGGCTGATGTCATCAACAGCTGATTGACAGCAAACAGCTGGAATGAGGACGTAGTCTGCGGTGCCCACAGCTGTGGAACTGTGGTCCTGTTTCCTTTTACATCGTGTTGTTGGCTGGATCTGTGCGCAGTGCTTACCTGGGCAGGAAGTAAACTGGTGGAGGCAGTGTGATGCTTTGGGCCGTGATTTGGCTGGAAATCTTAGGTCCTGCGATCCATGTGGATATTATGTTGTTATGTTATGCCTACTATGTGTTTATGTATGACGTTATTTATTTATTTATTTACATTACTTCTGGAAATTTGGATTCACGACCAACCCTTCTGTGTTTACCACAAGCAGTTGGACTATACTCGTTACATGTTGCTTTTCTAGTACTGATACTGATACTATCACTGGCACTGGTACTGATACTGGCACGGGTACTGGTACCGATACTGGTACTAATCCATAACCTAATGATCTCACTTCCTGTTATTTCTGGTTGGATGTAGTCAGATCTGTTTTGAGAAGTGTATCTGGCAGTGATCAGGTCCAAAACAAGAGTCAGAGGACTGTTCAGTTGACCTGTGTTCAGACCTGATCGTTCATCCTATCCTAGCATATCTGAGTTTCAAAAAGCTTTAAATCATATTAGGATGTTTGCCTTTCTCAGTAAATGTGCAGTGGAGGAACCATTGTACTGAAGGTAAGTCAGAGCTTGTGGTCTTAAGTAGCTGTTCAAAGCTTGGAGACGTGTCTGGGCTCATTATTCTGTCTCCGTCTGAGTCCTTCCCCACAAAGATCAAACCCGAGGGTGGAGTACTGCTTCTCATTTATCAGGGTGGAGATGATTCACTGCTGGTGAATGCTCCCATTTCTCTGTCATAATTCATTGTCTGCCAGTGTGTTTCACCTTCATATTGATTTACCCACCTTTAGTGTGATTCACACCACGCCTAATGCTGCCATGTGTTAGCCTTCCTCCCTGTTTCTCCTTCTCTCCATGACACGATTGGAGTGTTTTCATTTACTAAATTCTGAGTGTGAGAATTGTTCATACAGTTGCTCTTCAGTCTCTCAGTGAACAAAGCCTGATGTATCGATCCTCTGATAGTTTGGTCTGCTGTTCGTGCTTTAGATACAAGTGATCCAGTTAGCACAGTACACTCTCCCCTCTTACAAACCTTTAGTGTAGCCATGATTTGATGCTCTGTGCTCAGAATATCACTGTTCTCATATTTCTCCTATGTGGTGATGCTACCTGCTCAGCTACTTTGTGTTGGGAGCTTTGAGTCGATCAGCTGGGTGTCATTTAAACATTGTTTTGGTAGAAGAACCCAGCTCTGTGAAAGTGGATCCTCTGTACACAGGACTCTGCATTGTTGCTTCATCTGAGTGCTGAATTATTCATTTTACACAACTTTTTAAAATGTGTGTAGACGGTCAAACCTGCCAGCTTTTCCAGGATTTAAATACACTGTAAACCTTTTTAACAACACTGTAGGAAAACGTCCGCCTATAAACACGTTAATAGATCGATGTGTTTGGTTAGAGCAGGGCGATATGACCAAAAATATTTATCACGATATATATTTGAAAATTTGCGATAACAATATTATTGACGATATAATTGACACGAGACAAAACACTTTACAACTCCTCAACTTTATTAGTGCAAAAAAACCATCACTGTATTCTCACTGAAACAAGCAGCTGTTTTTATGTGCGTTAAAGTTATATAAAAATGTAACAGTGCAAATGCAAATTCTTGCTGACAGTTTAACCAAAAGGCATTTCCAGTGGAAACTGGCCGACACATCCTCAGCATAACCATGTTTAATATCCACAAAACTTAAAAAGAGGTTATACACACACAATACGGTAACATTATGTTGAAGCACAGTACGTATCACTCCGCGAGGCTCCGCCTACGATAGCCGTAATGCTCCGACAATCCATCAAGCGGTGCGGCTTCGTAGCTTAGCAAAGTCGTACTGAAACATTTGACAGATTTTCGAGCGCCGTGTACATAAACTCGTTTCGAGGTCAGTAAACACAACCAGAGTTCATACATAAGGCACACGGGATTATAAGGGGCTCTGTCGACTTTCAGAAAAATCAAAGGACTGATTTTAAGTGTGCCGTATTTTCCAAACAACACGGTAATAACGACGGCCCGCTAGCATGCGCTACCAAAAATAGTGCTTTGTTGTGTATCTGACGGACGAAAGCTAAACCAGTTCCACTGCTTTTTCCGCCATGTGCGTATGTAAACAAAGGCACTGCGCATGCACGTTTTACCCATATTCTATCGCCATATTTCATTTTCCTATCGTTGCCCAACATTACACCGGCATTGCTGTGAACGGTATGATATGCCCAGCCCTATGTTTGGTCATACATCAGTATCTTATGTGTTGTCAGTTTATATTTAGTTCTCATACAGTTCAATATAAAAATCTAATATCATGACATGTAGTGTAACCTAATGTAAAAATGCTCTTTAGTTTAGTAAGGCCGTCCTAAACGAGTTAAGCTGTGCTATAATTATCCAGTCGTTGGTGCAGATGATCCAAACTGCGCACAGGATCAGTTACAGTTACAGTGGTAAGTACTGCTTCTGACTTTGTTTATTTCATGGCTGCTTGGATGTTAACAGCAGGTGAATCAAATAAAAAATCCTGAGGAGGTAAATGGACTGATGTTCCAAACCTGCATTGAAGCTACTTTATTCCATGCATAGACTTGTCCACATTCATCCATCACTGTGTAATTCTCCTCTTCAGCACCAAGGACATCTTGGCATTAGGCTCAGAGGAGTCAAAGATCGAACCACCATCCTCCTGAAAAGGAATCTTCAGTGTATTTTTCCTGTGCACGTGGTTTCAGGATGCCCTCCTGTGACTCAGCTCCACTCATTCTGGTTCTTTTGTTCCATTTACTCACTGGAAATGAGCAGACCACACAGACCTTGCCACTGCTGACCCGTAGCTGTGCACATGCAGACTTATTACACAGTTAACGTTTGCCTGAAGGATGGAGACTGCACACAAGCTATTTGAAGGAGAAAGTCTGTCTCTGTCCTTGCAGAGCCCACACCTAATCAGTCAGTTCCAAGGCCAGGATTCATGAGAGTTCATTTAAAAAAAATCCCTGTGAGCATATGAAACCTCACCCCCTCCGTCCACTGAGAGGAGAGGACATCACCTCTCCTCTCACTCCCAGCGTGAATAGAACAGATATTCACAGGGACCACGAAGTTTAGAAACCACCGAGCAAAGCAAGGCCTCGACAGTTTCCTGCTGTGCTCTCTGTCACAGCCTCCATTCTGAGACCAACCCTTATAGACGAGGGATAAGGATGCTGCATTGTTCCACTGATCCTCACAAGCCTGTCACGTCTATTCATTTCCAATGAGAAATGTTTTTTCCCAAGTACTGACTGTCTTCTCCTGTTCCTGTCTCCAGCTGTTTGAGCTGCTCGGCCCAGAGGGGCTGGACATGATCTCAACCCTTCTGCAGCGAAGGGCGGCCATTGTTGACTCCCTCCTCCGCATCCAACCTGACAGGACTGTCTATCCATCAGGTAAGGCCCATGGCAGGCATGTCACCTCAGGGGGGGAAATACTCATGGAAGAAGAAGTGTTCAGTGCGTAGAGTCCTAACATGACTGCATCCTTTGGATTTTATTGCACTGTAGGGACAGTCCTGCACAGTAAAACTAGCCTAAAAGGGAGAAGCTCATTTTATCGGTGAGGGTTAAACACAGAGTTCCAGATGTCCTTGGTAATAACCTGCAGTTTTAAACGTATCTGAAGTATAAGGTTACACAGGCACCATTGCTCTGCTTGCTGTGACTGACTGTAGTAGTGTTAGCAACAAAGGCTAACAACTCTGATGCTGTTGCATGGTGGTATCAGAGGATACTGAGATATTAGCACTGGACCGTAGCACTGTGTAACAAAGTGCTGCAGTATTTCTCTGCGTGTGTGGACTGGATGGTTGTTATTTATCTAACCTGCTGTGTGTGTGTCCAGCTGACTGTGCTTTCCTCGCCATCAGGGACTGAAGCTGTTTAGACGCTGTTGTCAGATAATGATGATGAGTCTTAGAGACACAGATGATTGGTGCTACATTTGAATCTACAGTAGACCATCTTAGCAGTCTTTCCTAACTTCTTATCATCCAGCATTAAGTCTGCTTAATGTTCCTGTTGATAACAGTTCACACATTGTTGCATTGAACCTTCATTTCATTCGACATGCGACTGGTCCGACATGCGACTGGTCCGACATGCGACTGGTCCGACATGCGACTGGTCCGACATGCGACTGGTCCGACATGCGACTGGTCCGACATGCGACTGGTCCGACATGCAGTGGTGGTCACAGCCCTGACCTGATTCCCTAACAATGACTGAGAACTGAGAGCATTTCTCCATTTGTCCGTTTGTGTTTTTAACTTTTCTTAAGGACTTGAGGGAGGTTTTGTTTGTTTTTTTACAAAAATAAATGAACTAAAAAGCTGCAAAGAGCTGCCTGCATGGAGACAAACTCCTGGCTTAGTCTGAGGGAGAGTTGAACATGTAGCTGATTATAGTAAAACTATCTGCAGGTTGATTAAAGCCACCCGTCCACTCTCTTGCATTAATATCTGCAGTGTGCAGGGCTGCTCTGCAAAGGGAGCACAGGGTGTACTCCACTACATTTATTTTAGTTACTAATTAGCATGTCAATCAAACTATAAATAACAAATCAAGACTGGCAGCTGCCAGTGCTAACCCTCAGCCTCCAGGCTGTACAACCGTCAGGTGGCACCAATGCCTGAAAGTTGTAGAAAACATAATTACCATAATTACCAGTATCAGTTCAAATGGCCAAGTAGGAACACAAAGTCATGATAAATCTATAAAGCACTGAGATTCTGTCACTTTGTGTTATTGGCTTTGTTATGGTGAGGACTGCAGCTGGACCATCGGGGTTTGACTGATATTCTACTCAAACCTGTTAGCATGTTAGCATGTATGCCATAGAGATAACATTGAAGCAGAGTTACTGGAGCGACTAATCAGATGAGCTGTTACGTGTACGTGTAAGTTCATTTCATCCACCCCAGAAGGTGTGGGTGTTCATGAGAGACACACCTTTTTTTGATCAAGGTCTTTTTATTGAACAAAAAATTGCTTTTAACAACAATTAAAGCAGTATTAACACCCCCCCCCCCCCCCCCCCCCTCCAGAACAGTGTAACTAAAACCCAGCCAGAGAAGAAGAAAGAAATAAGATCAAATAAAATTACAGATAAAAAGTAAATAATAACATAAATGAATGCAAGCAAGGGGAAAAAACAAAAACAAAACACACACACATTAAGCAATAGTATCTGGATTTAAACTTTCAAAGTAAGTTAGAAAAGGTTTCCGTATGTCATAAAATGTCCGAGCCGAACCTTTTACAGTGTAGCGGATCTTGTCCAGCTGAGTATTGTACATGACGTCCTTAACCCAGTGCCCATAGACAGGTGGAAGTGGCTCTTTCCATTTCAGTAAGATCAACCTACGGCCAAAAGAGTGCAAGAAGATCAGAGTGTGATTCAGAAAGACTGGCATCATAAAGCGTCACCCCAAAAATGGCCATGAATGGACAGGCTGTGACTGGAATGCCACATCTCTTGGACATGGTTTCAAATATACTTTTCCAAAAGCTACCCAATTTTGGACAAGTCCAAAACATGTGAAGTAGAGAAGCAGGCTGTTGTCTACACCGGTCACATGTGGGGTCAAACCCATCCTTGATTTTGCTCAATCTAGTTTTAGACCAGTGGAGATGGTGAACCACTTTAAACTGAATCACCACATGCTTGAAGCAGGTAGATGATGATCCTATGCCAAGTCTCGTCTGCAATCTGTTGGCCCAGATCTCTTCCCCATTGTTCCCTAAGAGATTGCAGTGTGGACAGCTACTTAACAGCTCATAAACATCACTTATAACCCGCTTGGCGTCCAGTTTAAGATCAAAAACATCATCCAAAAGAGACGGAGGTGGACAGGACGGAAAGCAGTCAGTATTAGAAGCAACAAAGTTCCTAAGTTGTAGATACCTGAAAAAATGTGACTGAGGGATCTTGAACTTAGTCACCAATTGTCCAAGTGAACAGAAGATATTGTCTGTGAGAAGAGCATTCATTGAAGTTACTCCAAGCTTTGTCCATTTGTTAAATGCCTCGTCCGTTAAGGATGGAGAGAACATGCAGTGTCTATGCGGTGGTGCAATAAGAGAGAGTTCAGTCTGTTTAAAGTGCCTTCTGAGCTGGTACCATAATGTCAGTGAATGGATGACGAGAGGGTTTGTGGTAAAGCTGGAGACAGGTCCTGCCAGGGCTAATCTGGCACACAGCAAAGACAGCAGGGAGGATTCACTGCTCCAGTGATACCCATGAGAATTAACTACCACGAACTTTTACCCAGTACAATCATGCCTTATATTAGATGCCCAGTAATACAACAAAAAAATTAGGAGTGCTAAGCCCCCTGCGCACCACGGTCTGTTTCAGACTAGGTGGCTTTTGTTCCAAATGAAGGAAGAAATTTGACTATTCAGATTGTTAAAGAAAGACTTTGGAAATTGGAAGACATTGGAAAAAAAATATAGAAATTTAGGAAATATACTCATCTTGATGATATTTATTCTACCACCCAGCGAAAGAGGCAAGGACTCCCACTTTCCAAAATCCTCTTTTAGCTTAGACAATAAAGGAAGATAATTCGTTCTATACAAGTCTTTGTGGTTCTGTGTCAAACAAATATTTAGTTATAGCTGGGTTTGAAAGGTGCTAAAATAGACCAAAATGCCCCAGTTGTCGTTCCTATAGGCATTGCCCCGCTCTTCCCAAAATTCACCTTATATCCAGAAATTGTCCCAAATTCCTTAAGTATATCCAAAAGTTTAGGGAGGCTATTTGGAAATAAACAAAAGCACGTCGTCGGCACAAACAGAGACGTTATGTTCGATACCCCCTCGATGTATTCCCTCAACATCAACGTATTATCTCAGAGCAATAGCTAGCGGTTCAATCGCCATGGCAAAAAGAAGAGGTGACAAAGGGCACCCCTGTCGTGTGCCGCGTTGGAACTCAGATAAGGGGGACAAATTATGGTTAGTCCAAACGGCCGCTAAAGGGGAACATTACAATCATTTTATCCAAGATACAGAATTACTCTCGAAGCCAAATTTCTCAAACGTATGAAAAAGAAAATCCCATCTCTCCCGATCAAACACTTTTTCTGCATCAAGCGAAATGACAGTTTCCAAAACATTACCTTTGACAGGCCTATAAATTATATTTAATAAACGTCTAATATTAAGAAATCAATACCTATTGTTTAATAAAGCCCGTCTGAGACGATTGAGGACAAAGGAGGACAAGGATCTTGGTGTCTGAAGGATACCCGTCGGGGCCAGGAGATTTTCCAGACTGCATGCTCCCTATGGCATTTCAATTTCAACATAAGAGACAGGCTCCTCCAAACTGGTGGTCACATCTTCTAAGGAAGGGATATCAAGTTTCTCAAAGAAATGTTCAGTGCTACGTCATCTTTAGCTGGAGGCGAGCTGTATGAAGTCTGATAGTATTTTAGAAAACTGCACCTTATTCCCTGGTCATTCCGGATCTCAAGGATAGCTTGATTAGCTGTTCGTTGCTGATGAGCTAGCAGCTTGCATGTTTTTTCTCCATGTTCATACGCGTACCTACGCAACTTTGAAATTAGATACTCGGCCTGTTTTGTAGATACGAGACTGTATTCAGTTTTATTGTAACCTCCATTTATATAACACAGGATCAGGAGAATGGCTATATACAGTATCTGGTTCAGTAATTTCATCAGCTAATTGAGAGAGGCGCTCAGTCGCTATCCTTTTTTGTTTTGCACAAAATGAAATGATTTGGCCTCGCAGATATGCTTTTAGGGATTCCCAAACAGTTGAAGGTGACGTCCCTGGGGTCTGATTGTCTATTTGAGACCTTATATAATTAAGAAACTCTTCGTTTGCTAACAACACTGGCTTGAATCTCCATGGCGGATACTTAGAGCAGGCATTGGGAAGACGCATTGAAAGAACAACAGGGGAATGATCTGAAATGACCATGGCCTTGTAATCACAGTCTGTGACTAAAAGGAGGAGTTTTTGTCCAGAAACAAGTCATCTATGCGATTATATGTTTTATGGACATAAGAAAAAAAAAGAATATTGACTTGAATTTGGGTTACGAAATCTCCATACATCACACCTAGAGTCCCAGAGAGCAGCCATTTGGCTTTTCTACCTTTTAAAACCCGCCTTCCAGCCAAATGGCTGGTAGGCTTTTAGCTAGGCTTTAGCTTCAGCCAAGTGGAAGCTAAATTGGCTAGTCATCAATTCATATGTAAATTAGGTTGTTACCTGAGAATTCTGGAGGGGAGTGGGGTGTGTGAATGATTGCTGATTCCTAACTGCCAACTGCCTCTTTGTTTGTCTGGGGGGGAGCTGCTAAAAGCTGTGAACTTCCCTTTGTGTTCGTCTTGATGCATTCTCAATCATCCAGGAAAATAAATCTCCAAAAGTCACCAACTTGGAGTGGTTAGTTTCCTGAGCCACAAGGAAACTTGTGTTTCAGTTTGCCATCTTAGGGAGAAATCAACACACATGGGTGTATTTCCTTTGTTGCTGAGATTTATTGATAAAAACAGTACAAAAAAACAAAAACCAACCATTTGTACACATATTTACAAATAATAATAAAAAGTGAGTGAGTACATTTCAACATTTTCAGCAATCCCTCACAATCCTGGCACTGCCATGGTATCTGTAGTCTGCATTTACCACATGTGTATCTGTAGCAGTGAACACATCGCACAGTGGCATGATTGTTCTTGCATTTGTGTTTGACCTGTCATGGCTCTTTTTCCAGGGCTAGGTGTGGAGGGTTGTGTCCGAAGCAACTGTTCTTTTCTTGCCGTCTTCCCAGCTACATGAGAGTGAGCCAACTCTCTTGCAAGCTCCAACAGGAAGTCCACCCGTCTTTCCTTCGTCCCGGTGCATGCTTGATACAGCACATGTGCATTCAGTGCTGCCATGTCAATCATGTTATAGAACACGGCAGCTGGCCAGCGCCGTGTTCCTCTGCGGACAGTGTACTCCCGCACCATCTGGTCCATCACATCCACGCCACACTTTGTGGTGTTGTAAAGGGTGACAGTGTTTGGCTTCCTTTTGGTGGTGTTATCAGTCTGAACCACGCTGTGCATGCTGCTAAGAATATAGACTGTCTTCTTCCGTTTGGCCGCATACGCCGTCAGCGTGGCAGCAGAGGTTGAAAACACCTAAGAAATAAGATAAATTGTTATTTCCATAGCACTTTTACACACAATGAAACACATAAACATAGAACCACAAAAGACCCGCAACATACCTGAGTGGTGAATTCATTGCGATCTGTCTGTCTAGCGGATTGAGGAATTTCCCGGCGAATCTTGTTGACTGTGCCGAGGATGGTGGTTTTCCGTCTAAGAAGTTTTTGCGCAAGTGAAAGCGATGTGAAGAAATTGTCCGTGGTAACATTTCTGCCCTTGTCTAGGAATGGTTCCATCAGCCTCATCACTACATCTTCAGACAGTCTCTCCCCACTGGGACGATTGGGGTCCTTGCCAAGATATGGGAAGACATTGCAAATGAACTTGGATTTTAGGTCGCAAGCCACCCAAAACTTGATCCCAAACTTGTCAGGTTTACTTGCAATATACTGCAGGGTTAGGGTTATACTGTGGGTTTCCCAGGTTTGCTGACCAGCAGTCATGTAGTGATGGAACCCTAGTAACCCCCCGCAAGATGACAATTGCATCCACCTCAACACAAAAGGAAGTTCACAGCTTTTAGCAGCTCCCCACCCCCACACACAAACAAAGAGGCAGTTGGCAGTTAGAAATCAGCAATCATTCACACACCCCCACTCCTCAGGTAACGACCTAATTTACATATGAATTGATGCTAAAAGACTAGCCAATTTAGCTTCCACTTGGCTGACAGAGGGTTAGAAAAGCCTGGGACTTCCAGTGATACATCAGCTAACCCATAGTTATGAAGAAAACGCTGAATAACACGTGCTGATTT
The DNA here is from genome assembly GCF_051167445.1 of Perissodus microlepis. NCBI lineage: Eukaryota > Metazoa > Chordata > Actinopteri > Cichliformes > Cichlidae > Perissodus > Perissodus microlepis. Next base: position 1,367,175 of record NC_140471.1, on the reverse strand, counting down.
TGAAACAGGCGTGCTTTTGTGCGAGCTGCGGTCCATAGCAGATAATGAGCAATTTAGGTCCCCACCAAAAATATTTTGTGTTGCCATGTTGGGAAGCCGTGCAAAGACGTTAGTCACTAAATGATAGCGCTGTGCTCATCCCTGCTAAGACACGCATAGAGGAAGAAGAAAGAGAAAAAAACAAAACACACAATAATAAATAAAATAAACATATCTGGCTGAAACCGAGAACATAATGAGCAATTACACCAGACTGCACATGGTGACTGCCAAACCCCCTGCAAACAGATGCACACATATAGCCTACTGCTTGTTTGGTTTACTATAAGGCAGACCCTCAGGTTCCCGCTGACCGCGTGACGTAACATATCCTACAAATAAATGGACGTCCAAACAGGGTACAGAACTTTTTGAAACACAATGATATTGCCGTGAAATAAAATGAACCAAAATGTGCTTATGAAATGAGTTTAAATGTGTTAACAAGAAGTGTCTCTGTAAACTTTATATCACAGTGCGAACGAAACAGAGTCATGTAAACGCAGCAGTAACTGAGACAACCAACCGTAGTGCTGAACTTAGGCACGGCGCTCCCACACAGGGCTTCAGGCGCAACCTCCTCAAACGTTGACAATATGTTCTTTGACATATTCCATTGCCTTCGCCGCATCCAGAAATTCTTTCTCCTCCCTGTTCTGCGTGATACAAAGTCATGCCGGGAACCTGATCCCAAAGCGGACACCTTCTTGTTCACGGAGAAGTTTCCGGACTTCTGTAAAAGCAGCCCGAGCTCAGGCCACCGAGGTCGTAAAATCCGGGAATATTGCAATTGGTTGAACGTCAGCGGAGCTTGGGTCCTGGCACGGCGTAGAATTTCCACACAATCCTGGTAGTAATGAAGGTTGGCTATGATGGCCCGCGGGTTACCACCTGGCTTTCTCCGGACAACACTGTGAGCGGTCGACAGTAACGTCTTTGTCCATACCCAGCACTGTACGAAGCAGCGTGGATTCAGCCGTGGTGGAGCTCAAATCCGGGCCCTCCGGCACCCCTACGATGCGGATGTTAGATCTCCACATCCTTCCATGTCATCACATTTATCCTTCAGGTCCGACAGCTCCTTCTTCAAAGTCTTCACTGTAGATTGCAAGGTGACCACCTCATCGCTCCACATTGACAGCCCGTCCTCAACTTCTTTCACCGTGGCTGCAACTCCATCAGTTTCAGCGCGCACTGCCGCCGCACTGTTAGCGATCTCATTTCTCAATTCTTGCACGTCAGCTCTAATGTTATCAAAATCTTCTTTCAGTGCATTTCTGAGTTCTACTTTTAACTGATATCCTCTTTGACGGATTGAAGAAGCTCCAATTTTAGGGCATCAGTACCCACAAAATGCCCATCGCTCTGCTGAGGCTGTTCCTCAGTGGCCGCAGAGCTGGCCGCCGCCCTTGGGTCATCATTGGTACTCATGCCCGAGGATGCGCCGGGCCCAGTCGCTGTTCCTCCTGTGTTCTTATATTTTCTTGGGTGAGATGCCATTCTGTCTCGAATGAAGCTGTAATATGATGTATAAAACTGTTAGCTTCCCCAGTGACACAAAATAAGACTTTGTAGGTTGAAAAACCTGTTTGTGAAACTCGTTAGCGGGAGCCTTCAGAAACGCGTCTTACTCCATTGCTGGCTTGCTAGTGTGAGAGACACACCTTTTTGACACTATGTTTGCTGAGTGCTCATTAAATGCACAGATTAATTACAGGGTTCGCACGGGTGCTTGAAATCCTTGAAAATGCTTGAATCTTAACGCTGTCTTTTCAAGGTTTGAAAAGTGCTTGAATTTCAGATGTGGTGCTTAAAAGTGCTTGAAAGTGTAGCTGTATTTCATTCACCACAAATAACTATCTGATTGAATAGTTTTCTTATCAAATAGAGAAATAAAAGGAGTCGCAAAATGTAAAAGCTAAATTTCCCCGTCCGGGCTGCCTTGCGCCTCTGTCTGTTTCAACACGTGACCCCGCCCCTCCCTCGGACAGTCGGGGATGAGTAACATACCTGTAGGTCGCTGTTTTAATGAGTGTTAAGGGAGATGAACAAAATGCACTGGAACTGTACATAATAATATCACGGATGATAAATTAAATAGATTTTAAGCTTGTGCATTCTTAAAGTCTTATATGTTGAATTGAACTATGTGATCCGTTCAAAGCCTCTCAGTGCTGTTCTCCAGGCCTGTCTGACTGCACATGATGTTATTAGCACTTTAAACGTGATCATTTAGGACTCCAGCAATGTGCTGGAAAAGCTTGAAAAGGGACCTTGAAAGTGCTTAAACAGTGCTTGAATTTGACCCTGAAAAAGGCGTATGAACCCTATAATCAGCTGTTGATATTTGACCTCTAACATGCAGAGTGGGCTTCATCACAAAAGAACTGATACATCTATGACATCAACCTGATAATGAGTTGGCAAGATTTACAGACGACTTGACCTGAACTCTTCAAAGGTTTTTAGTTGACGCACCCATTGTGTCAGTGTGGATCATTTCCTGGTTTAAACTACACCAAACTATACTGCTGATGTAACTGACATGGTTATTAGTGCGGACAGGAACATAACATGTGTCTTTCCAACCCCGCGAGGAAATCAGTACAGTCAGTTACTAAAAAAAGCTTCACCCTGGAGACCCTGGCAGGTGATTGGCCTGATGTGGTAACCACAAATGATTGTCAATATCAATTGAAATAATACATTTAATTCAGTTTCAATTTTATTTACACCGCCAAATCACAACAACAGTCGCCTCGAGGCGCTTTATATTGTACAGTAGATCGCACAATAATCATATGACCCCCTATGAGCAGCACTTTGGCTACAGTGGGAAGGAAAAACTCCCTTTTAACAGGAAGAAACCTCCGGCAGAACCAGGCTCAGGGAGGGGCGGGGCCATCTGCTGTGATTGGTTGGGGTGAGAGAAGGAGGATAAAGACATGCTGTGGAAGAGAGACAGAGGTTAATAACAGGTATGATTCAATGCAGAGAGGTCTGTTAACACATAGTGAGTGAAGAAGAAACACCCAGTGCATCATGGGAATCCCCGGCAGCTATTGCAGCATAACTAAGGGAGGATTCAGGGTCACCTGGTCCAGCTCTAACTATATTCCTTATCAAAGAGGAAAGTTTGAAGCCTAATCTTGAAAGTAGAGATAGTGTCTACTTTCAAGATTAGGCTTCAAACTTTTGTGATTAAAAAAATCCTACGTGCCCGGTCGTCCCTGAAATACTCGTGTCACCAGAGGCAAACATCATTTCTGCTTTCTCATTAGAGACCAAACAGTGATTATTCTCAGTGATTCGTCAGAGCTCTGTGTGAACACATCTTCTTATCATGGTCGTTTTGACCACAAACTGCAGCAGTCGTGTCAGGAAGGAGTGTGGAAAGCTTTCACCACTTCAGCTCTGGCCTGCACAGTCACAGCAACGTGACGGCACAAAGGTTATTATCATGGTGAAAACTAAGCTTCGGGAAAACCTGGAAAACCAAAAAATGAAAGAAAAATGATTCATGAATGGGAGCGAGGTCCCCAAATTAAGAGTGTCAGAGGTTGTCAGGAGCCTACATGATGATGGTGTGGTTTAAAGGAGCCTACGCCACCTGCAGCTGTCACATTCACTAAACTGGTGTCTCACACTGATGTTGAGGCCGTGCTCAGCAGATGGTTTCACTGAAACAGCACCATTAATATAGACATATATAAACCAGTGGACACAGCACAGCCATGTTCAGTGTAACTCTCACACACTGAGAAGAGACGTGTTAGTTTCAGTTCAATAAGGCTGACAGCAGGTGTGCAAAATATCTGTCAGTCACCTCACATTTAATGACGTGTAAATGTTCAGAAGCAAAGCTGTGGTGAAATGCTGCCAACCCACAGCTGGGACAGTGGTGGTGTTGCTGGACCCCACTGGTGGGCTGATGTAAGCCACTGTACTTGGACAGTAACAGAACAGCTCGTTCAGTTGTGATTTTGGTCACAGCCATGCGCTGTTTCACACGTCAGCCAACTTCAAGAAGTCCCGATCAGCGTCGAAAAATTGGACTCGCCAGACAGCTTTTGAGATTACTGTTGCCTTGACAACTGAGGGTGAAATCAGGAGGGGTTAAAAAAGGCTGATTAAATTTTCCACTATTTGCATGCCATCAAGAAGAGTGGGATTTAGTGCGAATGCCTGTCTCTTGCTGATTAGCTTTTTAAATTCCAGTTTGGCGCTTGCATGTTTATCAGAGCAGATTCTCTCGGTGGCTCCTCTCCACGTGTCAGCGGCCGACGGAGGCAGCGCCGTGTGGGACGCACCGTTAAAAGACAAGATGGCCACACATGCAGAAAGTGTTTGACCAGTTTTGGAAAGAAATATTTGAGGCAGTCGTACCCAGTGTGGTACATTTTAATGCCCTCACACTTTGATGAGCTGATTCTAGGCTCCCGTGGGCAGTGGAAACATCTGCCTGTTCCTGCTGTCTCCGTGTACACGGAGGAACACGGGAGGAACACGGGAGGAACACGGGAGGAACACGGCAGGAACACGGCAGGAACACGGGAGGACCTGCCTGCCGGGCCGCTAACGTTTACAAGGCTGCAGTGTTTAACGGAAGGAAAGAACGTGGCAGAGGTTCACATCCTAGTTGGATGCTTGCAGGGTCATTAATAACAAAGTAACTTGTTATTACAGCAGATAACATTTAACATGGATACATATGATAACCTTCTGCTTTAGGCCTCACTGATTAGAAACAGCTGATAGGAACATCGTGTTCTGTGCTGGGTTTGAGAAACCTGAAGCTGAGTAAGGACATTATGTTCTCCACATTGGTTGCTGAGATGGTGACACATCATCGAGGACAGGAAAGGTCCAAGCACCTGTACATACCCAGAGGTAGCCTGCCATCCTGCACTTCGTGTACAAATGCCTTTGAGCATGTCTGTACAGATGTAGTACAGCAGGTGTCCACAGGATGTAGGAAGCGCTCTCTCTGACAACCTTAGAAAGAAGGCGATGATGCTCGTGTTGCTCTGACAAGCTTCCACAGGCGTCCTCGGGCCATAACCAGAACAGAAGCTCACAGACGACCGCGTGACAGCGAGCAGACACGAGCTCGGCTGATTCAGGGCTGTTTTCTCCATGTAAGCAAGCCCAGCAAGAAAACAACATGAATGTCTGCTACTCATTTCTGCACAGTCACGTTTCCATTGAATGACTCTGTGACTGCAGGAATGTTTAACGGGCACAAATGTTCGTGCTGCAGGCAAACACACATCAGCCCGTATGGAAAAGATATTTATAAATCTTCTAACGTTTGTGTCTGTCTTGTGTGAAACTTGTATGAAAAGCACACAAGAGTGAAAACAGATATAAGATCCCTGTGACCAAGTGACCAAGCCCACCTACGGGTGCCAGGTGACCATCCAATCAGAGCAGGAGAAACAAATGCTAAAGATGTATCGAAGGGAGGAGAAGAAATAGATCCCTTGAAAAATTATATAAAGGAAACTTGCATGTTTTGGATACTTCCTAAAACAATATGTGAAAGTAATGAGAAACGAGTAAGTCATATATGATTCACTATATGAAACAGGCCAAATCTCATGCAAGTCTTTTATGAGTTTTTTCTATTTCTTTTCCATGTGGGAGGTTTCCACTCATCATCTAATGTCCATTTGTTAGGTCTGGGTAGTGTCTCAGTCTCTTCTCTTCTAATAAGTACAAGTCTACATGACTTTACCAAGACCAGGGATACAGAACTGTGTCGCTCACATGCATGGACTCAGACTCACTAGTTAATATAATCAGTACCCAGAGGACACACACGGGGAAGCCAGAGACCCAACACTTTCATTTACACTCTGACAGCTCAGAAATGAAAATGCTTTGAATGTTTTCGTGAACGGTGAAGTGATGATCTCTCCTGCAGTCGTTCATCAGACGTCTGAGGGTCTGTCCTAACAGTGGCGTGGAGTTCGCTGTGTGTGTTTGACAGTGTCGTGTTTCGGTCCTTCAAAAACAAGATTGTCATAGAAATGTGAATGTGTGAGTGTAAAGGACTCGTCCTGCTTTGACACTGTTGCAAAGGAACATTAGAAATGTAAAATCAGACTGGATTTAGCTTTTTCATCCATGAATCTCTTTCAGACAGGCACTGCATGTCAGAGCTACCATACAGTACCACCAAACCCAAAAGCTGGTAATGACCACAAGCACCACTGTTTGTAATGTGTGAAACACCCTGATCTGTCTCGCTGACGCTCATCAGCACAATTATAGCTCTGTGATTGCTCGGGAAATGAGTCCTCGAAACCTGGAGTCGCTGTTAGAGACATATAACCAGGCACGATAGCTCCCAGAGAGGGGGCCGATAAAGGACGGGGGATGGTGCATAGAGGATGGCGAGGAGGTGGGAGGGTGAGAGTGACAGGAAGAGGGGGGCTGTTAGAGTGCAGGGGGGCTGTGCAGCAGGTAGAGCCACTAGGTGAGATAAAAAAGAAATCATTCAGTCAATCAGCCCGGGCCGTGGTGCAATCATGAGATCTCATCTGTTTTCAAGAGCAATTCTGCCTTTATTGAGCTGTTGTGTCTCAAACAGGGAGGCTGCAGCGGCCAAGCTTAACCCGTGCACTGCCAGATACATCTGTCACCACACACGAATAAAGTACTCCTACCTGACTTCAGCGTGCTGCTGAGAACTAACGATGAGCTCTTTCCTTCAGATCTCAGCCTCAAGGTCAGCGCTGAAGTGGCCAAGCCCACCTACGGGTGCCAGGTGACCATCCAATCAGAGCAGGAGAAACAAATGCTAAAGATGTATCGAAGGGAGGAGAAGAAAGAGAGGAAGAGATTCAAAGGAGGCGATGAGGGTGACTCTACGGATGCTCTCCTGACCTTTGACCCCAGAGAGATGAGAGCCCAGCGGTATGTCGTCCCTACAAACCTCATCTTAGTGTCTGTGTGTCTTTGTTGTGTGCCCACCTGTGCTCTCAGGTGTGTGTGACTGACAGCCTCCTGCATTTTTCATGACTGCTTCAAAAAAGCAAAGCTGCTTTTCTTTGGGGGGCTGGAAGATTCTTCCAAAAGTTTAATTTCAGAGGGTAAAACAGAGCAGCGATCTGTTTAATTAAAATGTTAGCGTGTGCAGATCCAGCGCAGTGTGGAGACAAAGATTAGCCACTTTATAAAGCCTCACATCTTTGCCTCTTCACTGGGCTCATCCATCACAGGTTTGTTTCCACAGCTGTGGATCAAGATGAGGGCCGCGCCGTGGATCTGACACTGTGCCAATTTAAATGTTAAAGCTCTGTTTACTGCCTTACTGTTGTACGTGTGCCTCGGTGCAGAGAGCAGGCCCTGCTGACTGCACGCCATGAACCTGTGCTGAGCAGAGACAGGGTCTACGAGCGGATCCGGTATCCCAACGTCTACGACAACCTCGCAGAGGCCACGAAGACGGCTGCGTTTGTGGGAGGAGCCAGGGTGAGGCTGATTTTACTGTGCTGCACTCTCTGCCTCTGATGTGTGACGTGACCCACAGGTTTAAGTGCGCGTGCTCTGTGCTTCGTTTTTCCTTTTCTTACTGTTCTGGAGGAAGGTTAAATCATTTATCTGTGCAGCGGGGATAATCCCATCTTAACATTGTGTGATAACATCATTCTTGCTGCTTCATTGCATTTTACACTGTGGGAGATGGCTCTCACGAAATCTGAGCCCGCGTCAGAGTGTAGAATCACTTTAGTGGCTGTCAGGCTGCTGAACGAATCACAGAGAAGAAGCACAGTGTGACCATCTCACGGCGTGGGTCTGTGACCACGACACGGTGCTGAGAACCATCACAGGAAATAGTCTCTGGGCTCAGGACGCATGTGTCTGTGTAGCAGCAGTGCTCCTTAATCGCTGGCTGGCTTCTGCTGCTCGGTAAATGAATGAACATGTGTGAGAAAAGTGATTAAGCCTGAAGAACATCTGGAACTAAAGGCTCAGCGATCAGCTTGAGCTGTCGGGCAGAAGGAAACGTTTCGTATGACAGAACCAGCTGACTGCTTCATGAAGCATGTTTCCTCCATCAGCTGGTAGAAGAGTGCGGTTCCTCTGCACAGACAGGAAGCTGGTTCACTGATGATGCTCAGAGATGGGGCGCTCTAGAGTTAGTCATGTAAAGTTGTTTTAAGGGAACGTGAGGAGGTTTGAAAGCTGAGCTCGTGGACTCATGAACCTGTGAGTCAGACGCGTCCACAGTGCGTGGCTTCATTTCCCATGTGACCGTTACTGGAGTCGGTCAGGTGGGCTCTTTTTCTCTTGACTGATTTATATGTGGAATAAATGTATAAGCACTGACTTGATGTTCATATTTAGTCTTTATTATGAAGAGATTTTTATCAATGACAGTTTCAACGTGTTTATGTTAGACTCTGTAGCCACATAGAGCAGCGGTCTCCAACCTTTGTTGCACCACGGACCGGTTTATGCCCGACAATATTTTCATGGACCGGCCTTTAAGGTGTCGCGGATAAATACAACAAAATAAAACTAGTACCGGTACCGAAAAAAAGAAGACGTATTCATAACACACCTGAAAAGACCCAGGAAAACCGAGTAAACGATCAAAACGATAACAAAATAACACTGGAAACCGATAAAAAGCCTGAAAACCAGACATTTCACACCTGAGCCTCAACTCTCGCGGCCCGGTACCAAACGACTCAACGACTTGGGGACCGCTGACATAGAGAACGTGCTACAGACCCAGTCTGGGCTCAGAGAGGCGTTTTGTTCTGTGGACCTACATCCTGTGTTGTGTTATGGACCCAGGCTGCTCTGTGCTGTTTATCTGTAACTCCCACTTAACTCCAAATACCAAGTACACTCTGCTCATAGTGTTTTGCGTTTTTGCAGTGGGGAAACTAAACGTATTGCTTCAGATTTACAGTGTTCAAATTCCTGTTAAATGTTCTGTGTCTTTGAGATATTGTGTCAAACCTTTTCTTCTGTTTGGTCGCTGACGTTCAGATGCTGCTGCCCGAGGGAATCCGCAGAGAAAACTGTAAGATGTACGAAGAAGTGGAGATCCCTCCCAATGAGCCCATGCCTGTTGGGTTTGAAGAAAAGCCCGTCTACATCTCTGAAATAGACGAGGTAGGAGCTGCTGTGTGTTTAGATATGTTTGCGGGGACCAACCGTCAGCTGTGGGGACAAAGTCCCCGCCCCCACAGGTCTGAAGCCATGTTTGAGGCTCACAGTGGGTTTACTGTCAGGGTTAAGTTTATGTTCAATAGATGTCCTCACTAAGATATGAAAACAAGTGTGTGTCTGTGTGTGTGTGTGCATTAAAAACCATGAGCATGTTAATATGGAGAATATTGACCATAACCACAATGCTTACTGGAACCCCCCCCCCCACCTCCACATGTCCCACATATGTACACTACAGGTCCTTCCACAGCAGCCACAGTCACAGCTGTACTCCAGGTCACTTCTGTCTTCTTTCAGTTCAGACTGGGTGAACTGGTCTGTCTCCAGCTTAAGTTCACACTGTTTACTTTCCCAGCATTTACTCTGTGTTGTGTCTGTAATCACCTTCTTGATATTAGTCTTATAATTATAGACACAGCTTCTGTTTGAGAGTACGATTCCAGTGATTGGAGTTTCTTCCTGCTGGGAATGCCCGAACAGGTCAGGGCCATCTTTTCCTGAAAGTAAAGGCTGGAGGTACGTTCAGAGACATTCATGACGTTTGGTTAGTTGGTGATCGAATGTTGGTGGCCATCTGTCTGTACGAGTTAGCCTGGGTCGACCCGGGTTTGTACCCTTCCCTCTCTGTCACAGCTCAGAACGGCTCCGTCCTCCTGAGCCCGGGAAAATCCTGGCGTAGAAAAGCAGTATGGACGTGGGAATGGTGTTAATGAAATACACCTGTGTTGTCTCTGCACGGCGTCTCAGGTGGCACGCTTGAGTGCGACGTAGCACACTGAGGTCCTCAGACTCGATGAAATAGCTGGTTGCTGTACTTCATCAAGTACCTGAGCATGAACCACAGGAACTGTTTGTGTGTCTGTTAAGCTGCCAGGAGAAGTTGATCATGTGGCTGTAGCAGCCAGTGACTGATGTTCAGTCTAAATGAAAGCACTGCAGCACTCACACAGCTGTCAGCCGGCACAGCGATCAGTCAGCCTGAGTGGCAGCTTGATGGACAAACCCACACTCACACTGGTACGTTCTGACTGTACCCAGTCACCATTAGCCAAACAAGAGAGAGCAGCAGGCTGGAGAACCTGCAGCTGAGTTAGATCTGTGCCCTAGAGAAGAGCAGGACTGCATCAGAGTGCACACTCATCGAAAGCTCTGCTCTGATGCTGCTGTTGAAGATGCAGCAGAAGATCACGTCGTCTGCAGTCTGTTCATGAAGACACCAACGTGGAGCATCCATGAAGCTCAAAGCTGCAGGAAATGAGTGTAACTGTTACCACTGTTAGCCTTCATGTCATTCACGCTGTAATGGACGCAATCATAAACAGGACTGATCGTTGTGATGGAAGCATGTGTGTCCTGTGCTGTGACTAACTGATGCATGGATGCTTTAATCACATCAACGCGTTGTGCCTTTTGTTGTCGTCACGGTTGACCATACTGGCTCCTGTGTGTGTGTGTGTGTGTGTGTGTGTTGGCACTGGCAGTACTTCAGTAGCTGTCAGCTTCAATCTTCATCAGTGTGTCTTTCAGCACTTCACCACTAATCCTTTCATTAGTCACAGAAACAGAGCAGGGTGCCACATTCCTCCGTTCAGCTTCCTCTCTGTGTTTCTGCAACAAGAAGCAGCTCAGAGGAGATTCCCAGATATAATCCAACCCCGTCCCACACCCATCTGTGACTTCTGCTGCACACCTCACCGCTGTTCTCATACATGCACTGCACCAGCCTCCGGTAGTGTTGTGCCACTCCCAGCAGCACCTGCAGTACCTTCAGCATCTGCACTGTCAAACCTCTGCAGGCCTCGTTCTTGCCATAACGCCATAGTCCTCCTCACTGATCGTCACTTCCATTCTTATCTTCAGCTCAATTTTCTGAATAAAGTCTTTTACATAGAACAGACTCTACCTTACAGAGCAGGAGGAACCCCATCAGAGCAAGCACTTTGTGACAGTAGGAAGGAAAAACTCCCTTTTTAAAGGAAGTAACCTCAAGCAGCACAGTCATCTGCTGTGACCGGACAGGGCTGAGCGTAAGGAGAAGAGAGCAGCAAGAGGCAGAGCCGATTCATTACTAATGACTAAACACAGCCGTGATGTGTAAACACACAGGTAGTGACAGAGATGAGTAACAAAGGTATTACATGCTGCACTGAGGTGCACCGGGACGATCACAGAGTCCACTGACAAGCCAATAAGATCATTTGTACCTTTCATCGTTTTATTGTAATTATTCAGTCAGAACTGAGCACGAAATCGAATAAAAAGTCTGAGAAACAAAACACTGAATAATAACCACAAACGAAACTATGATTTGAACAAAGCTAAGAGTGAGTAAATGAATCCAAACGGAGTTATTTATTGCTGCCACATCGACTCTGAGGACTCTCACAGTAAATACACGACGTATTCATCGTGTTGTGAGCAGGTTTCTTTATTACTAATCATAAAATACTCACAGGGACGAGAGCCACCTCATGTTCAGTTGTCCACATGTATTGGTTTCGTTGTAGGTACAGTTGAAGGTTTTATAATCCTCTTCTCTTGTGAACGCTAGCTGTAAGTTGTTGTGTTCTTTATATCAGTATTGGACTGGTTCTGCTGGTCTGGGATTGGGAGGTTGGGGGGTGACGAGAGTAAAGACACAACGCTGCAGGTCATCTTCTGGTCCCAGCTCTGGATGCTCACACAGAGCGAGCTGCTCCATCTACAGTGGGATGGATGCCTCTCTGTGAACAAGGCCAGCACCGTAACATGCAGCTGATCATGTCACTCCTCAGGCTCAAAGGAAAACTAGTCCCCACGCGTATGAGCAAAATGACATTTGGTGACCTCTACCTGACACAGCTGTGTCGTCACTCCTGACCCGAGTGTGTGTCCTTAGCCCACAGTGTGTAATGTGTTGTCTGTTAGAGGGAGTGTGTGCTCTGATAAAGCACACGACTACAAAAGTAGTCACTATGTAAACGTTAGAAATGAATCGAGCTACACAACGCAGCGCTGTGTGACCGGCACAGGAAGTGAAACCATGCGTAGTTTCATGTTGCTCTTCTTGTTCTCTCCAGGATTATGTTAAACAGTCTCATCTCCAGCTAACTGTCCTTCCTCTGTCCTCCCCCATCTCTCTCTCTGCATCCATCAGCTCCTCATCTCCTTTCTTTCTACACACACTTTCTTCACTTGTTAGCACATTTCACACTCCTCAGCCAGCTGTGCTGCACATCCTTTCCAGCTTCACCTCTGACTAACCAGGTGACAGAAGTCTTAGTGTCCAGTCTGCTTTGCCACTCTTGACTGTATGTCCAGCCTCCCAGCACTCCTGTCTACTCCTCCATGTCCCTCACTGTCCCGGAGCCTCAACTCCTCCCTGAACTCTGTGCAGCATCTTTCTTCAGCTTTCACCATTTAATCCTCGTTTTCACCATGGCTTGTTATTATGCAGTTATTCTGCAGACTAGCATCCACTGTTGCCCAGCTACATTCTCCCCTGATCTCTTTCAGATTATACCTTCTGATATAGATGTGGTCCACCTGTGTTCTTCCCTCTTCTTGAAGTACATGTTTTCCACAGTCTTTTCTGTCATTTTCACAAAGATCATCGTCGTCTGTCCTTCAGTATTTCTCTTCCTAACACCTACCCATCATCATCCCCATCATCACCTCTCTTCCCTTCATCTGCTTCAGTCACCACGCTCTGTCTCACCCTGCTTCATCAACAAAAGAAGACTTTTCCATTGCTTAGACAGATGAACATGAGATGAACGTGCAGCTGAATATGGAGTCAGTAGAAGGAAGGAGCCAGAATCCCACGTTAGTGATCAGGTGTGGTAGAGGCGTAGTGCAGTAAGTGTGCAGTGGGAATGGTGCTGTAGTGTGTGCTGATGGTGTGACTTAAGTTCTACCTTAAGCTCAGATTTAGTGCAATGCTGCAAATCAGATGAACAGCTCTTCAGCGTGCAGATAATGAGTGAAAACACGCTGCGAAAACTACCCAGCAGCATCTTAAGGCAAAGCGTTGTGAACCGGGATTCAGCTCCTCCATCCTGCTGAGTGTGGTTTTCACTTTCACAAAGCTGAGACCAGCAGCGGCTGGAGCGGCTGCATTAAAGGTGAAGCATCAATCCATCAACGTCTAAACTTTATGCACACGTTCAGCTGCCTGTTGTTGTATGTTGGCACCAAATAAATAAGACTGAATTGAATGGAGTCATTTAGTTGTTAATTACTGTGAAGTATTTAGACGCGTCAGCCTTTACAGCTAAATGAAACACAAAGTTATTTCTGAATCGTGTCCCTGCTTCACTCTTTAATGTCCCTGCCCCCCTCAGAGTTTCCTCCCTCTTTCACTTCCTGTGTAACTGATCTACATCGATATGGAAGCTCTTCTGCTGAGCGATGTGAATTAGCCTCAGTCAAGCAGCGGCTCTATTCATTAACTTAAGCCTGGGCAACTGTGGAACAAAGTGGCTCGCTGCTGAAGCGCCAGCACACAATGCCTAATACGTCTTTATTTGCTATTAGGATGGCTTTGAAAGGCAAGCTGAAAAGTCTGACGCTGCCACTTCCTTCCAGTTTACTCCGCTGCCGTTTGTCATTTATTGAAAGCTGTAATGGGAAATGGGGCTGGCATTCCTTTTAACAGTGTGAAACATTAAAAGTGAGGAATTTATTAAGGTGCTTTTCAGCGAATGAATCAGGGTCTCCGTATCCTGCACTGCCACCATGGTAAAAGCCTTCCTAATTGGTCCAAATAGATATGTACTGAGTGTGCAGAGTTAGAGCGAGTGCCAGTCAAACATGTACAGAAACTGCTGCTTCTACTTGCTGATTTACAGCAGAACGCAGCTGAAACTTGGATACGGAGACCAGTATTGACACACACACATGGCCTAAGCTGCTAATTGGTAGGAATTCACTCAGGCTGCTAACACATTCTGAAAAAATGACATGCTCCCGCAGGGAAAAAGGTCTGTAGAGGGATAAGGATTAAGGAACACAGAAAGCTTTGCTCTTTAGCAGCTGAAGGAGAGTGTGGGCTGGTTGAAAGGCATAAGTAATGAATGCCCCCCCCACTGCATATCATTCTGCTGCCTGATACTCGACGAACTGGCATTATGGCTCATTTAAATGTTTTTCTTAATGAATGGAGTATATTTAAACAGACATTGTAGTTTTCTCCAGATTCATATTACAGTGCAGATTCTCCTCCAACAGGCTGGAAGCTATTTATATCTCAAAAAGTCAGTTCATGCATTGCTGATGCAAAGTTTTATCCTAATGGAAACACTGAAGGCTTTGTAAAGACGTTCTAGATGCTGAACAATCAGTGAGTTTAAAGTCTGTAGGTTCTCAGTCATCCGGGTCATGGTAGTCTAAGCAGCTTGGAAAGACAGCAGCTGGACTTCTTTCAAATGTCTTGAAGACATTTCAGCTCTCATCGCAGAATCTGTTTCATTTCGTAAAACAAATGCTGTCCCAGGTATTTCAACGTTAGCCGGTGTTGTCCCTGAGGAGGGTCATTGAGGGTCGCGACATATTGGCAAAGAAAAGATGCCAGTGGTCAAATTTTGCACAGAGAGGACAGATGGTTTGAAAGAGGACTCAAAGAGGCCATTTATGTCCACTTTGAACAGAGGGCGGGGCTTACAGCACAACCTGTCTGCTGCCAGTGCAATGCCATGCATTCACACTCCGATGGACGCATCGGAGAGCAATTTGGGGTTAGTATCTTGCCCAAGGATATTTGGCATGCAGACTGGGGGAAGCCAGGAATTGAACCGCCAACCTTCCGATCAGTAGATGACCTACAGCCACCCACGAGTTTTCGGAGAAACGACCCACAGAAGGACAGCACCCTCCGCTCCCGTTCGCTTCAGTGCCACTCAGTGTAAGGTAATGCCATCCAGAGTAAGAATCTGCTTAGATACCATATCTCTAAGCTTTTCAGGGCCGAGTACAATAACCTCAGTTTGATCTGAATTAAGAAGCAGAAAGTTAGCGGCCATCCAGGTCTTTATGTCTTTAAGACAGTTTAACTCATTGGTGTGTGTTATCTGGCTTCATGGACAGATAGAGCTGGGTGTCATCTGCACTGAGGTCTAGCAGGAGCTACAGTATCCAGAGTCGTACGTAGTGAGGAGGCAAAATTATTAACAAGATGATCGACCTCTGTTGGAGCAGCGTTCAGGTAGCTGCTCTGCTCTGTGTTGGTACAGGGCATTGAAGATGATAACAGTGGGTGGATTATTGTGATTGTTTATGTTTAAGTTGTTTGTTGCTGGTTTTTAGTTTGTTTTTTGTCTGTTTGGGAGCTGACACAGTCTCTATGGAGATGGGGTTGTGGGGGAGTAACAGGAGGAGAAGCTGCAGAGAGGCGTGTAAGACTGCAACTCTGGATAGTCACATTTTGGGGGGGTTTAATAAATTTGGATAGATTTCTAGAAATGAGAGCTGCTCCATCCAAGGTGGGATGGATGTTGTCTCTCATAACAAGACCAGGTTTCCTCCTGAGAGTTTCCCAATTATCCTGATTTTCTCACTGAATTAACATTTACATGTAGAAGACTCCCTTGACATGGAGTTTGGAGCATGGACTGGTACCTCTTTTCAAATTCTGTGTTACAGTCAGTGTAATGTACATTACCACAGCACTAATCCATCTTCAACAGTCGTATCATTATAATCAGGGCTGGAAGTTGCACTCTTCATCACACTGTTCTCGTCTAACACTCAGATCTTCCGTCAGTAAACCTCGACACTTTAAGCAGATGTTTCACAGACTTTTTCCCCCTGCAGCTGATGTAATCAAAGGCGACTGTTGGAAAATTTATTATGAGTATATATGGAGTGGAGTGATTCATTTATCTTTGATGATAGTAAAAAAATCATTTAGCACATCACACCCCGCTCCCCTGAACAGTTTCATGTCTTTTTATCCACGACTCAGACTGGAAGGTTTGTCCAAACACCTGGAAAGATATAGTTAGAGATGTCAGATGAAGGTTTTGTGTCTGGTATTTTCAGACATCTGATGGTAGCAGGTGAGCAGTGCCGTTGTCATTCCAGTACACATGCCATTACCACTTTCACTCAAAATCCTTTGATTCTTCTGACTTGACAGCCTGCCCCCTCCTTTCCTATGCAGGAGGCAGCGTCTAAGCACAGGCATGCAAAGATGAGGCAGAACTGAACAGCCCGCCATCCATAATTAATCCACCTTGATTGCATTTTCTAATCCAGTTTGGATGTGGTTCCCCCACAGCACACACACGTGGTTCTCTAACTTTTCTTAGACTTGATTTAAGACATCTTTGAGGTTTAACACATTCACAGTCTGGTTTGGTGATGTGAGAGCATGCACAAATATACAGTACACTACATCTATATACTATACACCGTACACTACATCTATATCACTATATCACTATCACCAGCTTCTGCAGCTCCATCAACAAACATTTGGACGCACTCTGAGGAGGGGGCATTGGCTTACAGATAAAAGAGGGTGCTGTTAAAACAGCGCTATTGTTAAAACTGCTTCTATTAGCTTACTCATCCTTGTAAAACGTCCAATTCCAAATGTCAACTTTTAAATAATGGAATTTAAAATAAGGTGGTAGGAACAGCAGAAGTCTAAACTTCACCCTAAACATTGTGCAGACATGGAGACGCTTTTCTTCTCTCTTGTTATTTCACTTTTATTTACATGTTTGAAATAAAATTCTTCTGTCTAAGAAAAGCTTCTGATTTTCTTAGACAGAAGCTTATTTTCAGAAGCTTATTTCAGATGGAGATGAGAAGTGTAAAATGTCTCTTCTGGTCTGATCAGTCAGAATGAGCAGTTGTGTTTAAAAGTCATGTGCACGTGGACCCGCGCTCCTGGACCTGTGCATGTGGACCTGCGCTCCTGGACCTGTGAACGTGGACCTGCGCTCCTGGACCTGCGCTCGTGGACCTGTGCACGTGGACCTTTGCTCCTGGACCTGTGCACGTGGACATTTGCTCCTGGACCTGTGCACGTGGACCTGCGCTCCTGGACCTGCACACGTGGACCTGCGCTCCTGGACCTGCATACCTGGACCTGCGCACGTGGACCTGCGCTCCTGGACCTGTGCTCCTGGACCTGTGCACGTGGACCTGCGCTCCTGGACCTGTGCACGTGGACCTTTGCTCCTGGACCTGTGCACGTGGACCTTTGCTCCTGGACCTGCGCTCCTGGACCTGTGCACGTGGACCTTTGCACACACACACACACACACACACACACACACACACATTCGTACAGCAGTCTGTTCTCCTTTAAGTGCTTGCAGATACACACACACTCTGATTGATGCATTGCAGACAATTTGAGGTTCAGTGTCTTGCCAAAGGGCACTTTGTCCTGCAAACTGGATTAAACAGGAACAATCTAATGAGTATTTGATTGGCCCACTCTACCTCCTCAGTCGCAGCCTCATCCCCATGTATGCTGCATCTTGTTGGCTGAAGAGGAGAGTTACCATCCACACCAGTAGGGATAATGTGTGTAATGACAACAGCCGCATTAAAGCTGTCAATGTGTTCTATACGCCATGCGTGTTTTGCTGTTATATGTGGCGTGTACACATACCACTGTTAGTGTTCAGTGTTGACATTGCTAGGATGTGTTGGTTCATGGTTTTTGGGCTCACAAGCCTATTTGCTACTTCAGCAAGTGCTTCTGGATGAAGTGATGGATTACCTCACTGTTTGCTATCTCCATCATACTCCTAGCTCTCCATCTCCCTTGTTAGTGCCCTCTTCTTTCTGCTGCTGCTCTGCAGGGAAATGAATGGACCCCCTATTTGCTGCATCTGCATCTCACTCTAACGCTACCTGCGGGGAGAGTTGTTGTGCATGTGTGTGTTTCCCGAGACTCGGGAATTGATGGTGTGTGTGTTTCTAAGTGTGTCTGGCCAGGTCATTTAGTACTCTATATGCAGGCTTGGAACAGGCTGATAAGCTGTTTGCAAAAACTGGCAATTAAAAGTTGATCAGGCTGTCAATTCAAATGGAATGAAATGGAACCAGAAAGTAATTAAAAGGATGGCATGAAAATGACAACAATTATATCTCTTAGCTTCCCATTACCAATGCACACAGGAATTTAATTAGTTTAGCAGCTTATATGGGCTCATATGGTGAGCTTATACAGTAAATGCACAATAACACTAAAAGACAGCCACCGGACACACAAACACTGATGGCTGTTGTCCATAAGGCACTTTGGCCCCTGCTTTCATATTAAACCCACACAGAGAGAGGTAACACATGTTACATGCAGATATGCTGACTTTTGAACTGTTGCTGGTGGATCATTAATGCAGTCTATGTGGGTACAATTAGTGTGCTTTAAGCAGCAGTGGATTGGTGGAATATTCCCAGTCCTCCCAGTTTCCCATATGGCCATAGACTGCATATTTGCTGTGTTAATGAGCCTGTCACTTTTTATCCTGCTCAGCAAGGTCCAGAATGGCCACCTTCAACAGCACAGACTGTGTGCGTGCAGCGTTTTCACACAGTCTATGTGATTCTGTATAGAGACTTTTTTCTTCTTCATATGAAGCCAAAGATTGCTCATAGCCCGAGGAGCTTCATATTGGAGAAAATGTTGATTCCTGTTGGATCCAGCTGGGCTTTAAGATTGGTTCTGCCCCAGACTCAAACAGCTGCTCTCATTAGAAACTTTATTTAACCCTGCTGCTGAAAGCTTGACCACAGATGTGTGTGCTCTATATTTGCCAGCTGGGATCTGCAGGGCTCTCCCTCTGGATTTTTAAAGTGCCCAATGCCGAGTGCAGCCGGAAACTTTTATTTGTGATGATGCAGACTGATTTCCAACTAAACAAAAAGTTATTGTTTTGGTCTGCGTTGGTAATAAAGCGTCGTTGTCACGTCCGTGTTTTGGTCTGCGTTGGTAATAAAGCGTGGTTGTCACGTCCGTGTTTTGGTCTGCGTTGGTAATAAAGCGTGGTTGTCACGTCCGTGTTTTGGTGTGCGTTGGTAATAAAGCGTGGTTGTCACGTCCGTGTTTTGGTCTGCGTTGGTAATAAAGCGCCGTTGTCACGTCCGTGTTTTGGTCTGCGTTGGTAATAAAGCGTGGTTGTCACGTCCGTGTTTTGGTCTGCGTTGGCAATAAAGCGTGGTTGTCACGTCCGTGTTTTGGTCTGCGTTGGTAATAAAGCGCCGTTGTCACGTCCGTGTTTTGGTCTGCGTTGGTAATAAAGCGCCGTTGTCACGTCCGTGTTTTGGTCTGCGTTGGTAATAAAGCGTGGTTGTCACGTCCGTGTTTTGGTCTGCGTTGGTAATAAAGCGTGGTTGTCACGTCCGTGTTTTGGTCTGCGTTGGTAATAAAGCGCCGTTGTCACGTCCGTGTTTTGGTCTGCGTTGGTAATAAAGCGTCGTTGTCACGTCCGTGTTTTGGTCTGCGTTGGTAATAAAGCGCCGTTGTCACGTCCGTGTTTTGGTGTGCGTTGGTAATAAAGCGCCGTTGTCACGTCCGTGTTTTGGTCTGCGTTGGTAATAAAGCGCCGTTGTCACGTCCGTGTTTTGGTCTGCGTTGGTAATAAAGCGCCGTTGTCACGTCCGTGTTTTGGTCTGCGTTGGTAATAAAGCGCCGTTGTCACGTCCGTGTTTTGGTGTGCGTTGGTAATAAAGCGCCGTTGTCACGTCCGTGTTTTGGTCTGCGTTGGTAATAAAGCGCCGTTGTCACGTCCGTGTTTTGGTCTGCGTTGGTAATAAAGCGCCGTTGTCACGTCCGTGTTTTGGTCTGCGTTGGTAATAAAGCGCCGTTGTCACGTCCGTGTTTTGGTCTGCGTTGGTAATAAAGCGTCGTTGTCACGTCCGTGTTTTGGTGTGTGTTGGTAATAAAGCGTCGTTGTCACGTCCGTGTTTTGGTCTGCGTTGGTAATAAAGCGTCGTTGTGGTCTCAGAGATTTGATTGTAGCAAAAACAAAACAGGCTGCCACAGTCCTGTACTCCAAAGATGTATCTGGGGAAAGGAGAACAAATGAGCTGTTTGCACTGAATGTGCTTTATTTGAATTTCCACTTGATAAAGTCTTCTCAACTCCTGTCGGCTAAATTAACTTGGCATCTTTCCTGGCAATGTCAGTTTGACTCTTTGGCTGAAGTCTGCTTTCTGTTGCTGTGACTTAATGTCACAATGATGAGGTCTAACTGATGGACTGTCTGTCTTAACTGCTAGCATTTCTTAGTTGACTAACAAAGTAGTGTAAAACTGAGAGAATCCAGTTTAAATCTGAGGACCAATAAATGGACAATTTCAAACGCTGTATAAACAAAAGCATCTAAAACCATTAGTGTCTTATTATTCCTCCTAGGACCTGCGTCCACATATGTGGACATTACATTTTGGGTTGTCTAGACCAAAATACTAAATTTTGCTCTGCAAGGGCCTGATATCCACTTACAGGTCCCAATCAGCCCAAATAGCACAGAGAAATTAAAAATGCATGCTGTGGAAGAGTTCCGGTCTGAGGAGGTTAACCCTTTAAGACCGGTCGGAGCAGGCACGCTCCGTTTTGCGTAACTATTTTTAAACCCCTGTAGAATTGCAACCACGTAAACTAGCGCAATAATTTTTTAGTTGTACTTAAATCTTATGCCATCAGCTTGTCCTCGGTCACAGTTTCCTTCCACATATAGCTTTGCAAAAATTGCATTAAAACCACTTGCAGCAACAAAAACATAATATTCCAGAAACACGCTTTGCCGATCCGATCAGCTGTTCATAACACTTCCTACGTTGGAATAGACGCCAGCGCAAACTATCGCATGTCCGCCATTACCTGGCCGAAACCGGAAGTGATGTCATTTTCGCAGAAAATGTAGTTTTTTACCTTCAGGGCCTTATAAGGCTACACTGGTGTTTTTAAAAGTTATGTTTGACATTATGGTTTTCAGTATAGTTTCTGGGATGCTTAGAACTCAAATTGCACTGCTGGAAATAGTTTATTTTGATGCACATGCTGTTTTGTTTTTTTTTTGCAAATTTGCATTATAATATTTATTTTCGTTTTTCCTGCAGTATATAAAAATTGGTGTATCTCAAAAATAAAACTATAAAGACACTCAAAATTTCCCGTGGTTGGAAACTGCAACTGTGCAACTTTTTTGTATTTACAGTTTTGAGGGATAAGCCTCTTAAATTTCTCTCACTAAAAATATATGTAAAAAAAAACCAAAAACGATTTTCGATTTATGTAGTTACTATGGGCTTAATGCATACATATTATTAAAATTTGGGCTGCACATTGTACTCAACACAGGAGATGAAAAACATTTATAGTAAAGATGTTAAGTATGACATGAAAGCAAGTTACTACAAAAAATAGATTTGCAGCATTTTTCTATAAAGACGACACTGATGCAGCGCCATCTGGTGGCATAACAACAAAAAATTAGATTGAATGACCAATACATCTGGTACCAACCAGTGACGAGTAGTCGACCAGCCGCACACATCTGTACTGTTACCAGCTTAGCTTAATACTATGATTGTTTCTGGTCATCCGAAGAACGTCCTGCCACCATGTGATGAATGTTTACGTGGGGCTGAACACTCGACGTTTATAACACAGTTTTAGCACCTCGTGATAGACTTGGTTAATTTGAACTGAGAGTCAAATATTATAATATTCAGACACATGTGGATAAGTATGCTCTGTGTGTGTGTGGCTCGTTCTATGGCACACAGCTTGTTTACATGAGATTAGATTTAATTGTATGACCTAAACTTGAGGAAACAATTTCAAACTTTATGTAGAAAACAGGAAACTAAAGTCGGTGCAGGTCACCCAGTTAAAAAGCCGGTATGACAGTAGAGTTCACTGCTTCTGCTTATAGTCAAACCAACACGACAACTTTCATATATGAAAAATGTGATTGGAGGCTTTGATCAACAGCAGGTTGTGTTGATTGGCCAAAGTCACTTGAACTTAGAAAAGCTAACCTCCATTACTATAACAGTTTTACATCCTTTTTGTCATTAAACGAATGAAAATGTCTGCATGCCAAACTTGAAAATACCGCCCCTTCTGGCCTGACGTGCTCGGTGTCCAGCTCTCGGTCCAGTCTCCGCCTGCTACAGTCCTTAATGAGGAAGACAAAGCAGGCCTGCTTGTTTGTTACAGCTGGCTAATGCACACTGCATTTTATAGTAACTACCTCCCCACAACGTTGGTATCACACCCTTGAGACATGCTATGGCAGGCACAGCTGGATCTCCAATTGGAAGATGCGCGTGCATACATTAACATAACAATGTATCTGCAGAGGTTTTAAAGAGAGAATAAAAGCACTTAAGATTTTCAAAGATCATTAAATTATGACAACTTTGTGTTTACAACATGTAAGCTTTACCTCAAGGTGAATACTGGGGCGGGCATGCATTTGCATTAATTAGCATCTTTAAGAAGTGTGGGGACAGTGCCGTTTCATTACAACAGAAGAAGTCGATAAATCAAAAAGAGGACTGGGCGCTGGAGTGATCGTTAAGGGTCTGTGGTGGTCACAGAGCCACAGGACGGAGTGCGAGGGTGCTCTCCTAAAGCTTAGTGGTTGGTAATTATAAAGTGAATATTCATAAGTCAGAGTGCAGTATCCTGGTGGAATAAGACTGAGAACACCATTCAGTCACTGTACTTCTCACTTTGATGAAAATGTGTTTTGCCATCACAAACACTTACCTTTACTACTGGGGTCATGGAAGGAGGAGTTTCATTTTACATCTGTGTAAACTCCAACACCTGGGAGACACACAGGGTCTTAGCTGCACTCCTCCGAACAGATTCCTCTGATGTTGCTCCTGAAATCTGCTGGAGCCACTCAGGTAACCATACCTGTCAATGCTCATTTTACCATTGGGACCACTGGGGACCTTCCACACCTCCTCCGCTTCAGCCCCCAGTACCACTTCCTGATGTTCCCGGAGGATTCCCACAGATGTCACTGCTGTGGTCTTCTGTTCCTTGTCAAACACCGCTGTCTTGTTGGTTGGCCAGTATCTGCTTTTTTCTGGGTCACAGGACCTTGGCCTTCAGATGTGTCTGCCAGCAGGAGTTTGGGACTTCTGCTCAGGTTGGTCCTCCTGGTCTTACAGTCCTGGTGTACTGGTCTATGAACCAGTAGCTGGTGCTTCTGAGCTGCACTGATGCACTCACTCATATGTGCCTACTCAGCTTGGCTGCTTTGATGCCTAAGGGCGAAGCGTCCATGTGGTGGAGAGGGAGATAATCATCTGGGAGTTTGGGGTTTCTGCACTCTGAGGTTGACCTCCACTTAAGATAAATGTCAAAGGTCAACTTTTTGGAAAATTACATAGGATTTTCAAATTTATACCAGGAGGGTTAGCAGAGACGGCCGCAGTATTGTTGAATCTTACATTTGCTTCCACGTACACGGCAGGCTGTGGCACATTTGCTGTGATCAGTGTTGGGAAGGTTACTTTCAAATGTATTCCACTACAGATTACAGATTACAGGCCCCAAAATGTATTTTGTAACGTATCCCGTTACATTACTCAATGAGAGTAACGTATTCTGAATACTTTGGATTACTTAATATACTGTCAGGCTTTTTACAACTACATGAATGTCCTATTGCTGTGTGATTTATTACTGAAGGTTACTCTCCACACCAACACCAACTAGATGTTTAGATCTTAATATAAATGAGTAACAGTAGGTGGACATTAGGTAAGGCTGCACTTTTTGCAGCGATCTCGTATAGAAAACTATTCCGCGCGTATATAAAACAGGTCCGCGGCTCCGAACCGTAGTAAAGGGACCTCTGGCTAATACGTCGGGTTCGTGTCGGGCTCGTAGCTGAAAACTAGCTTTACTTTGTTGTCTGGGTCGACTTTGCTAGCGAGAGACAGAGAGAGGCGTTGAAAGGCTTTGTTTCAGGTATTGTTTCAGAGGAAAACAGGAACACAGCGTACAGTCGAGTCTTAATAGCTTACTTACAGCTGGGCTACACTGCCCATGAGGCTACATTTTACAGCTATGCCTGTAACACTGAGCCTATTTTTTTATATTAAATAATTTTTTGAACAATAATTTTTAAAAATATTTCTTCACCTCATTATGCGGCAGCAAGTAGAGGTGACATGTGCCGCGAGATTGCGACACTGGCGTTTGAGCCTCTTATTTCAACAGAGTAACTGTATTCTGAATACCACCTTTTTAAACAGTAACTGTAACGCAGTACCGTTACTCATATATTGTATTTTAAATACGTAACGCCGGTACATGTGTGCGTTACTCCCCAACACTGGTTGTGACGCAGTCACATCTGTATTATTTTAACTGAACCAACAGTGTCAAAGTAAACTGTTTATTCACACTGGACACCTTTTTGCCTGCACTTGTATTTATTGTTTAGTAAATGGATATATATGGAAAGCCTGTGATAGACCAGCACAGTCCGCTTTTTGCCCTATCACAGCTGGGATAGGCTCCATGTCCAGCTGGGCTCTGGTAGCGCACACTGACCGGTGAAATCACCGATGTTTGTGCTCATAAATTAAGGCGTTATTTATGGTGATGATATTATTATGTTAATTAGTCCCGGTTAGTAACTCTGGCCCAAAATGTCCAAGCTGTCACACGTAAGCATTCACAGCTATACCGTGTCCTCATCACAAGCCCGTGGGCCCCCACCCTACCTCGCTGAAACCACAGCCACTTACTGCTTCCAGCTTAAGTGGACTCTAATAAAGTTGCTCTTTGATGCATTAATAACTTCTTCTTCCCTTCTGGGCTGCGGGGCCAACTTCCGAACAGCACTCTGCATATCCTTGCCTGACATGCACATCTTTAATTATTTCTTTCTGTGAGGGTTGGATTGAAACGAGGGGAACAGGAAAGTGATGACATATTTCTAATGAATCCTTGAAAAAATGATACTGCTGTCTAAGCTTAAGGCATCCTGAAGAAGCCTTAGCGAGAGAAGTGGAGCACAGAAGAAAGGAGGAGCACTCCAAGTGCTATTATCTGTAATGGTCAGCTGGCTCAGTGAGAACTTAGAATGAGAATTATTTTATTAGAATTCTATCATTCTATATTATAATTATGCAAATAGAATTCTATAATTCCATTTCAATTCTATTTAATTCTATTTTATTTATACAGCGCCAACAACAGCAGTCGCCTCAAGGTGCTTTATATTGTACGGTAGAATAATACACAATAATACATCCAGAGAAAAACCCAACAATCAAATGACCCCCTGTGAGCAAGCACTTTGGTGACAGTGGCAAGGAAAAGTCCTCAACATCACCCAGCCATCCTCTTTCCCCGGCTGCTTGGGGCAGGCTCCCGGGGGCCAGCTAGCGGGGCCTACGCTGCCTTCGGCTGCACCGGCTACAGGGGCCTGGCTAGCTTCAGGTGTATCAATTCAGTAATCCTGGCCTCCAGAGCTGCAAATATGCTACATTTATTACAAGTATCATTACTGCTAAAGGAGGCCGAGGAGTAACTAACATCTGACATCAGTCTGTCCCAGGGGAGCTGTGGCTACAACTGCAGCTGCCTCCACCAGTGTGTGAGAGCGAATGAATAGTGGAATTGTAAAAGTGCTTTGAGGGTCTTGAAAAGCGCTATATAGATGCAATCCATTATTATTATTATTATTATTATTATTATTATTATTACAATGAGCAGGAAAGTGCAGGAGGGACAGGTGAAGAGGCCATGCTGCTAGCGAGTCGGCTACGAGCTCAGCTAAGCTAGTGAAACAGTACAGACACAGTGAGTGAATACTTTGGCTATAAAGTAGGGAGTGAGTACACAGAGAGTGTGCTTCGGATGAAGCACGTGACCATTATACTATGAAATAAGAAGTTATTTATACACAAAAACACCACTGTGTGTTGGAACAGGAAGTGATACTCCACTGCAGAGAGAGAGAACACCAAGTCACCATGTCACACGTCACATGACCTCTTTTTTATTCTCATACACATCACCTGCCTCCTGCTGTGGATCAACATCAGAGAAACATTTAAAAGTACAGATACACACCTTTCATCGTCTGATGAAAGCGCATATCGTTTGTTTGCACCTCAGTCTCAGTAATCATCCTGTGAGTCAGTCTTCATGTTATTGTACCTGAGTTAAATTTGTTTCCACAATCCTTACACCACTCTCTTTTCCACACTGAGTGGAAATGTATTTGTATCTGTGAGTGAAAAGTATTGTGTTCACAATCCTTTCATACAGGATCTGAGATGCTGTCAGTGTGTAGTCACGTCCCTGTGTGAGTCAGGGACAGTGGCTTTTACGCCCTATGATAATCTCATTTGCACTTCATAACCGTGTTTCTGTTTTCAGGAAGCATTCTCACTGCTGACAGTAACCACAGGCTGAGGATATTTATCACTCTCAGCTTAAAGTCACCGTTTGAAATCATTATTATTTTGTGTGTGTAAAATGTGTGCGTGTGTGTGTTTGTTTGTTCCTTTAAAAGTCACATCCATGAGAGGAAACGGTTTTATTCACATTTCTCGTGGTTGCTTTTCTAGAAGGAAAAGCCTCACCTGTGTGTGTGTGTGTGTGTGTTTGTAGTGTGTGTGTGGCACCAACTGTCCTTCACAGTGGCCGTTTCTGTCCTTATCAGAGGCAGTGTGAGATTGAGGGCCATCACCCACACTCTGTTGCCATGGTGAAGGCGGACAGAGGCCAGGTTGAGTGACAGCTCGTCTCAGCACTCATCCTCCTTCATGCTTTTTAATTTTCCAGTTTGTGTTCACACTGAGTCACTGACACGGGCTGTAACTGATCACCTGTCTGTACTGCATGTCAGGAGTCTGCAGCATGTTTCTGTCATAAAAAATGCAGTTGCCAGCGACTGCACTGAATAGTTGGCATTGGCCCAGATCTAGTTGCCAAGGGCAACCAGGCAACCAGTCCAGAGCTGCGTCAGTACTTACCAGGGTTTGTTGTACAGGTATGGCCCTAAGTCTTCATTTAGTTTAACGGCACGACCAGAATCTGCTCAGTTTATCTGAACCCAAAATACCACAAGAATCACTGTCACAGTGGGGGTCATCACAGTGGGCTGGATTCAAATAGCCTGCCTTTTATTTAGCAGAAAGGAGCATGTTGACCTGCAGAATTATTCAGTGCACATGCATTATGAATTCAGATTTTAACATTAAATATACATGGGTGTTGCCAGTTTATTTGATGGAGAATATGTGTATGGTGGTTTTGTGCTGACAGTAGAAAAGCAATGTCTTCTGGCACACGCGGTGCCCGTCAGTCATGACAGAACGTCACATGTCTCAGATTCATGGCCTGCATATGCAGAAGCTTCACGTCTGCACAGATGTGATGGAACAAGTGCAGCACAGTGATTCTGTTGGTCTCTTCAGAATAAATGACAAACGACATACATGTGATAACTGACATCAGTGGCTTCAAACAGGAATTAGCAGCAGCATCATTGCTTTATTATTACTCAGCCACTTGGATCATGCTGATGCATGGATATAAATTCAATGTAATCTGACCGTGTTATATCTAAACATGGGCAGCACCTCATCAGTCAGTGTGCTAACATTTTATTGAAAATAGAAAGTTCAGAAGTATTCACACCGTGTGTGTGAAAGTCCTGCGAGCTTCACTGCAGCCAGGTCAGACTGCACAGGCTACCCTGTAGCCTCTGTGCTTCAGTGTGTTAGTGAGTCCCAGTATAGCATATAGTCCCAGTATAAGTGTCCCAGTATAGCATGTAGTCCCAGTATAGCATATAGTCCCAGTATAAGTGTCCCAGTATAGCATGTAGTCCCAGTATAGCATATAGTCCCAGTATAAGTGTCCCAGTATAGCATGTAGTCCCAGTATAGCATGTAGTCCCAGTATAGCATATAGTCCCAGTATAAGTGTCCCAGTATAGCATATAGTCCCAGTATAGCATGTAGTCCCAGTATAGCATATAGTCCCAGTATAGCATGTAGTCCCAGTATAGCATATAGTCCCAGTATAAGTGTCCCAGTATAGCATATAGTCCCAGTATAGCATGTAGTCCCAGTATAGCATATAGTCCCAGTATAGCATATAGTCCCAGTATAGCATGTAGTCCCAGTATAGCATATAGTCCCAGTATAAGTGTCCCAGTATAGCATATAGTCCCAGTATAGCATATAGTCCCAGTATAGCATATAGTCCCAGTATAAGTGTCCCAGTATAGCATATAGTCCCAGTATAGCATGTAGTCCCAGTATAGCATATAGTCCCAGTATAGCATATAGTCCCAGTATAGCATGTAGTCCCAGTATAGCATATAGTCCCAGTATAAGTGTCCCAGTATAGCATATAGTCCCAGTATAGCATATAGTCCCAGTATAGCATGTAGTCCCAGTATAGCATATAGTCCCAGTATAAGTGTCCCAGTATAGCATATAGTCCCAGTATAGCATATAGTCCCAGTATAGCATATAGTCCCAGTATAAGTGTCCCAGTATAGCATATAGTCCCAGTATAGCATGTAGTCCCAGTATAAGTGTCCCAGTATAGCATATAGTCCCAGTATAGCATGTAGTCCCAGTATAGCATATAGTCCCAGTATAAGTGTCCCAGTATAGCATATAGTCCCAGTATAGCATGTAGTCCCAGTATAGCATGTAGTCCCAGTATAGCATGTAGTCCCAGTATAGCATATAGTCCCAGTATAGCATATAGTCCCAGTATAGCATATAGTCCCAGTATAGCATGTAGTCCCAGTATAAGTGTCCCAGTATAGCATATAGTCCCAGTATAAGTGTCCCAGTATAGCATGTAGTCCCAGTATAGCATATAGTCCCAGTATAGCATGTAGTCCCAGTATAAGTGTCCCAGTATAACATATAGTCCCAGTATAAGTGTCCCAGTATAGCATGTAGTCCCAGTATAGCATATAGTCCCAGTATAAGTGTCCCAGTATAGCATGTAGTCCCAGTATAGCATATAGTCCCAGTATAAGTGTCCCAGTATAGCATGTAGTCCCAGTATAGCATATAGTCCCAGTATAAGTGTCCCAGTATAGCATATAGTCCCAGTATAGCATGTAGTCCCAGTATAGCATATAGTCCCAGTATAGCATGTAGTCCCAGTATAGCATATAGTCCCAGTATAAGTGTCCCAGTATAGCATATAGTCCCAGTATAGCATGTAGTCCCAGTATAGCATATAGTCCCAGTATAGCATGTAGTCCCAGTATAGCATATAGTCCCAGTATAAGTGTCCCAGTATAGCATATAGTCCCAGTATAGCATATAGTCCCAGTATAGCATATAGTCCCAGTATAAGTGTCCCAGTATAGCATATAGTCCCAGTATAGCATGTAGTCCCAGTATAGCATATAGTCCCAGTATAGCATATAGTCCCAGTATAGCATATAGTCCCAGTATAAGTGTCCCAGTATAGCATATAGTCCCAGTATAGCATATAGTCCCAGTATAGCATGTAGTCCCAGTATAGCATATAGTCCCAGTATAAGTGTCCCAGTATAGCATATAGTCCCAGTATAGCATATAGTCCCAGTATAGCATATAGTCCCAGTATAAGTGTCCCAGTATAGCATATAGTCCCAGTATAGCATGTAGTCCCAGTATAGCATGTAGTCCCAGTATAAGTGTCCCAGTATAGCATATAGTCCCAGTATAGCATGTAGTCCCAGTATAGCATATAGTCCCAGTATAAGTGTCCCAGTATAGCATATAGTCCCAGTATAGCATGTAGTCCCAGTATAGCATGTAGTCCCAGTATAGCATGTAGTCCCAGTATAGCATGTAGTCCCAGTATAAGTGTCCCAGTATAGCATATAGTCCCAGTATAAGTGTCCCAGTATAGCATATAGTCCCAGTATAAGTGTCCCAGTATAGCATATAGTCCCAGTATAAGTGTCCCAGTATAGCATATAGTCCCAGTATAGCATGTAGTCCCAGTATAGCATATAGTCCCAGTATAGCATATAGTCCCAGTATAGCATGTAGTCCCAGTATAGCATATAGTCCCAGTATAAGTGTCCCAGTATAGCATATAGTCCCAGTATAGCATATAGTCCCAGTATAGCATGTAGTCCCAGTATAGCATATAGTCCCAGTATAAGTGTCCCAGTATAGCATATAGTCCCAGTATAGCATATAGTCCCAGTATAGCATATAGTCCCAGTATAAGTGTCCCAGTATAGCATATAGTCCCAGTATAGCATGTAGTCCCAGTATAGCATGTAGTCCCAGTATAAGTGTCCCAGTATAGCATATAGTCCCAGTATAGCATGTAGTCCCAGTATAGCATATAGTCCCAGTATAAGTGTCCCAGTATAGCATATAGTCCCAGTATAGCATGTAGTCCCAGTATAGCATGTAGTCCCAGTATAGCATGTAGTCCCAGTATAGCATATAGTCCCAGTATAGCATATAGTCCCAGTATAGCATGTAGTCCCAGTATAAGTGTCCCAGTATAGCATATAGTCCCAGTATAAGTGTCCCAGTATAGCATATAGTCCCAGTATAAGTGTCCCAGTATAGCATATAGTCCCAGTATAAGTGTCCCAGTATAGCATATAGTCCCAGTATAAGTGTCCCAGTATAGCATATAGTCCCAGTATAGCATGTAGTCCCAGTATAGCATATAGTCCCAGTATAAGTGTCCCAGTATAGCATATAGTCCCAGTATAGCATGTAGTCCCAGTATAGCATGTAGTCCCAGTATAGCATGTAGTCCCAGTATAGCATATAGTCCCAGTATAGCATGTAGTCCCAGTATAAGTGTCCCAGTATAGCATATAGTCCCAGTATAAGTGTCCCAGTATAGCATATAGTCCCAGTATAGCATGTAGTCCCAGTATAGCATGTAGTCCCAGTATAGCATATAGTCCCAGTATAGCATGTAGTCCCAGTATAAGTGTCCCAGTATAGCATATAGTCCCAGTATAAGTGTCCCAGTATAGCATATAGTCCCAGTATAGCATATAGTCCCAGTATAGCATGTAGTCCCAGTATAAGTGTCCCAGTATAGCATGTAGTCCCAGTATAGCATGTAGTCCCAGTATAGCATGTAGTCCCAGTATAAGTGTCCCAGTATAGCATATAGTCCCAGTATAGCATGTAGTCCCAGTATAGCATATAGTCCCAGTATAAGTGTCCCAGTATAGCATGTAGTCCCAGTATAGCATGTAGTCCCAGTATAGCATGTAGTCCCAGTATAGCATATAGTCCCAGTATAAGTGTCCCAGTATAGCATATAGTCCCAGTATAAGTGTCCCAGTATAGCATATAGTCCCAGTATAGCATGTAGTCCCAGTATAGCATATAGTCCCAGTATAAGTGTCCCAGTATAGCATATAGTCCCAGTATAGCATGTAGTCCCAGTATAGCATGTAGTCCCAGTATAGCATGTAGTCCCAGTATAAGTGTCATGGTGAAGACTTCCCTCCCTCCTCTCCTGTGCCAGTGTTTAAAAGGTGCTTATTTGTTACAAAGTGACAAAATGATACAATGACTGTTAGCGTCTACATTCCTGTTGCATATCAAAGGGTGGGAGCTTGTGTGTGAGGGGGGCAGGGGGCGGGACCTCTTATGTCCACACCCACTACAGCACACATGTGGGTTGCAAATACATCTCCTGTGTCTTTGCTTCTGTGGTCCTTTTGTGTTTGTTTGACAGACACTCTGTGTGCTGACACGGGTCGGTCACAAAGTAACACAGCACTGCTGATCACACATATTCGAACACGTGGTTTTCAGGGGTGTTAGTCATAATTCTGTGTGCTTGTCTTATCTCCACAGATTGGGCAGCTGGTGTTCAAGGGCATGAAGTGCCTGAACAGGATTCAGTCCATAGTGTTCGAGACGGCCTACAACACCAATGAGAACCTCCTGATCTGTGCTCCAACCGGTGCTGGCAAGACCAACATCGCCATGCTGACAGTTCTCCATGAAATCCGTCAGCACTTGCAGCCCGGTGGCGTCATTAAGAAAGATGAATTCAAGGTGCGATGCACACATCAGCTACACTTATTAGTGCTGTTTATGCTGAAACGGCTGTAGTATACTGATCTGTCAAGGAAAGATGTCTTTGTGATAACTGCTTCCTGTTTGTAGTGTCACTCCGGCTCGGAGCCTTTGAACACGAGTCCCGGAGATTCAGTTTGCTCCCTGTTGAAATTTCACACAAGCCCTGCAGGGATTCAGATCACTCGCTGAGATTTCAGGCAGGGAGTTAATAGGACTGCTCTGATAGGTTGAAGTCAAGGGGAGCTGGAGTCATGGGATTTTACTTCCTTTAAGATGCTTAGTTTGTTCGGTTGATTTGAACAGTTTCCGTGTTGTTTAACTCCAGTAATGATGTTTACTAGGGCTGCACGATTAATCGTTAGAAAATCGCGATCTCGATTCATACTTATGTGCGATCTCATTTCCAAATGACAACGATAAAAAAAAAAAAAGAAAAAGACGACGACGATTGAACCGCATTTTGATCCGGGACGTAAGCTGCATGAAAACAAGCGCTCACTCTTCCTGCTCAACAAATGACGAGGGCGGAGCCTTATACCACGTGATACAGAAGCTGGCTGCTAAAATTAGCAGGGAAAAAACAACGGAGAGCACGTCGGGGATGACGAGAAAGTGACAGGAGAAAATCCGTCCCGGTCAACCACCCAAACATCAATAACGGGAACCTTACAGCGCTTCCCCATACCCGTCGAACTCCCGCAGGCACAAAGACATTACGGAGGCTATCACTTATCACCTGACCAAAGATATGGCTCCATCAACACTGTGCAAAACGAGGGATTTAGGAGAACGATCAACACCCTAGACAAACGCTACGCAGTGCCGTCCCGCAACTGTTTTTCTATTGTTGCACTACCTGCTCTACACACGCAGTGTCGAGCAACGGTGGAGACGGAAATTCAAGCAGTACAACATTTTGCGGCAACGACAAAATGTGAGACATTTGTTGTTTTTATGTTTATTTATTGTTTTTATGTTCAGTCTCAACTGTTAGAAGTTGATGTGCAGTTAATAAGTGCAATAAATATTTATACTGGAAAAGAGAATCGTGAGAGAATCGTGATCTCAATTCTAAGCCAAAAAATCGTGATTCTCATTTTATGCAAAATCGTGCAGCCCTAATGTTTACCAGGTTCAGGGGTGTAGTTCTGACTTTGGGTCGAGTGTTCCCTTAACTCTTGTGAGAAGTGTACCTTATTACAATCAGCCAATGGCATTTCAGGGATGGAAAACTGCAGAGTGAAGCACTTTGAGTTTCCTGCCTACAGCTGTTACAGTTCACATCTAATGTGCCTACTGAGGGACTAAGTGTAACTTTGCTACATGTGACAGAGATGTGATGTTTCATAAAACAGCCTTTGTATTAAAGGTTGATGCTAAATGCTTTTTAAACACGTTCATTCACAGAAATGCGCCTGCGTTTAATGTGGGCGGAGCTAATCGGCCTGCATGTTCACACACCCGACACGGTTTATGTGTATGTGTCTGTGCTCGAGCAAAGAGAACGTCTCTGCTGTTTTCTTCAGAGGCTGAAGCTGAGCAGATGACTGAGTGATGATTTGTTATCAAATTTGATTGGTGAATAATGATGACCTCATTATTATGAGCCCACCTGAGCAAACAATAGTGTCCCCAGAGAAAAGCTAAAAATCACGACGGGAATGAGATGCAGAGATCAGCTGTTTGAGATTTCCAAAATAATGGCAGAAACATAATAAAGCAGTTCATGAACGTGTGCATTCGCCACACGGCGCTCGTCCACCGAGTCTCTGTAGTTCATCTGTCAGTGCTGGGTTTAGAAAAGCAGAAGATCACGGTGGTCAAAATGAAAAATAGCAACAGTTGGAAACAGACTCTGAAGCACTGGCAGTGCTGACAGCTCGGTCTAAAAGCACTGGTCTTAAACCCAGTGTCAGATCCACACACACACATCAATAATGCAGACAGCCTTTGTTCTGTGTATAAAAGCTCGTACACACTCTGACAAACACCAGCAGTGACAAAAGCTGCTTTTCATACATCACCATTACATTTTATCCATGCGAGTGCTGTGACATTTCACAATAAACTGATTTGTGCTGGTAGCTGGGGAACAAATGATCCTGCCCCTCTTTGCTCATTTATCACCAGTGTCCTTTCAGCCCCGTCTACAACCTTGCTCCACTCTCTCTCCTCCACTCACATTCATTTCCACGCCGCTCTCTCTGTAGATCGTATATGTGGCTCCGATGAAAGCCTTGGCGGCTGAGATGACGAACTACTTTGGTAAGCGGCTGGAGCCACTGGGCATCACTGTGAAAGAACTCACTGGAGACATGCAGCTTACCAAAGGAGAGATCCTTCGAACACAGGTACACACACACACACACACAGTTCACTACACAAAACAAGCTAACTCTGCCTGCTACCCTTACACGTCCTCTAGCACCTCCAGCTGGATCGGGTTGGACATCGTCCTTAGAGTATATCTGTACATACTGAGCTTATTACTCCCCTGTAATTCTGATCATCATCACATGTGCAGGTCATGGGTGAAAGCACGCTGTGTAACAGAGCACAGTGAGCGTTGTTCATATCTGTTATTGTTATGGTCACTGTGCGTGTGCGTGTGTGTGCGTGTGTGTGCGTGTGTGTGTGACATTGAAAGGATTTTAAAAGGTGGCTCATACACACGTGTAACAATGTTACACTGACGGTTCAGGGCCGCACTGAGGATTTAGGTTGAGGGGTGTTGGATGAACCCAACCATGTGCTGTAAAGTAAGGCTGTACTCAGAGACACACTCTCCTGCTGATGGTGGGATATGTAGGCAGAACTCAAATCTAAAACAAGAACATTGGTCCAGTAACACTCTGCATGTCAAATAAATAAATAAGACTTGTTTTTAATTTGTTGCTTCAAGATCATCTCCTCGTGCACCGCTGTCGGCGTGCACGTTACACAGTCCTGCTCTGTCGCTGTGCTTTTGCCTCTCGTATAAAGGTGTTCTCATTTACTCGTTTTGGACACATAGGTGATGTAGGGAGGCAGATCTGGTGATAATGCAGGTGCTGAGTAGTGAAAAGCACTAATGCTGAGGGTGGATGGATGAATGATCGGTGTCATCCATCCACCCTCCCTCCACTTATCCTCATCAGGGTCACAGGGGGCTGATCCATCCCGGGGAGCGGTCAGCAGTCACGGCCAGCACACAGACAGACACCCATGTGAACTTGCATTCACACCTCTGGGCAATATGAACCCATTCATTATCCTAACCCCACTAACTGCATGTCTTTGGATTATGGGAGGAAGCTGGAGTATAGTCTGATCAGGCAAAGCATCATGACTACCTGCTAAATCGTGCTGTTGTGAGGCGGGGCTTCCACAGATCAGGCGTGTCTGTCCAGCTCAGGAGGCCAAGTCAAACCTCCAGCTTGTTGTTGTGCTCCTCAAAGCGTTCCTGAACCATCTTTGCTTTGTGGCAGGAAGCTTTATCCTTCAGTGTGCTGAGAGAGGCCCCAGCATCAGGGAGTGCAGGCGGTTAGTGGATATCAACAGCAGGTTTGATACAGAGAGGGTGAACCCATGCTGCCATGCTAAACTGCTAGCAGGTTTCCCAGTGAGTTTAATCTACACTGATGTTATTCTACTGTATGTTTTCATGATTCTAGTTAAACCCGTTTCTTGTTCTGCCTCACCACCTGTATTTAGACCTCACTCTGTGTGAATACAGACACAATGTAGCAAGAAAGCCAGAGATGAGAGTCCGTGTCACAGCATTTACAAGTGCTGAAGCCAAATGCATTGTTATTGTGCAGCGTACGTGTCAGCCTGCTCGCCTGTGTTCAGCCGGTCTGTGCACCACCACGCTGTGCCGTTAGTGAACGAGCAGCAGACAGCAGGGTGCACTGTCTATTTAAATACAGAACTGACCCATAAAAATGCAGTTTAGCTGCTGCTTGTTATGAATATGGCAGACGCTGTGTCCTGGACTACATGCAGGAAACAGCCGGTGTGAATAATGACGCATGTTCACTTCTTAAGCTGAATTTCATGTTTAGTAAGTTTAATAAGTGAAATGCTGGTGGCACTTTTAATTGTAATGTTTCTTTAGGTTTAAATGAGATGTTTCTGTGTTAAAGAGGATGAAGCCAAAGAAAAGTTGATGATGAGAGAGTTTAGTGCTGTGGCTGTGAGAGACGTCGAGGCTGTTCAACCTGAACGACACTGGGAAAACCTGCATATCTGTTAAATCCAAAGGAGTTGGATTTAACAGATCGCACAGCTCAGATTTACCCTTCATAAGTCTCATGGGACTTACGAGTACAAAGTGTGTGTGTGTGTGTGTGTGTCTGAAATGAGGCCAATTCCAGCTAATCTGAAGGTGTTTTAAAACTGCATTTCTATCAGGTCATATGATGAGATTACACAAAGAGAATGATTAGTCAGATTCAGAGCAGCTCTGCAGCACTGCTTCACTCTCTCTAATGCCTCCGTTTCACCAGCTTATTTGTCGTGCATTTGCACAAAGTGTTGAGTGCAGAGCTGAATCCACGGTTAGTGGGCCCGAGTGATGTCATGCTCTGTAACCTTGGCTTGTTGCGTCTCCCCTCGGTCCCATCGCTCCTTTCATCACACGCCTTTGATGTTGATAGCAGAGTGGGCTTTCTGCCGTGACAGTGTAAGGAAGGGAAGCAAATACTTCTAAGAACTTGTGCTTTATGAAACTTGCATGTTGTGCCCTTTGACCTTTGTCGGGATCATTACACAACCATCGTCAAAAACAGCACATCAGGTAAAAGAAGGAAAATCACCACTGTCGTACTGGATCAGGATGTCCTGGATCTCCTTCTCAGAGGCCTCATCCACATCCTTCTGGTAGTATGCAAGCAGGGCTGTGGACATGGCTGGTGGATGGTGTAGATCTGTGCGGTGCCACGCTCCGCAGCACTGGCTCCAGAAGCTTGTTCTGGAGCGTAGCAGGCTCCACCCTCTCCTCAGGTCTGCCGTTCACCCTGATCAGGACGTCCCCCCTCCTGCACTGGGAAACTGCTGTGGTGGGTTTTTACGTCCAAACAGCTGGACAGACTCCAGAGGACCGTCAGCTGGCATGTTTCTGAAGCACACAAAGACACCACTTAGTTTCTGATTCTGCGAGGAGAAGGGAAACGTGCACCGATGAACCTGCAAGAGAGGGAACCAGTGCATGGTGGAAAGTGCCAGCCTCACCGCTCCCGAGGGACGACTCGGCGCCCTCGCGCCTGCAGCAATATCACGTATTATTGCGAGTATCAGTGCCTGGATGTCTCTGCGACCTCACAGGTCAAAAACTTTCTTTGAAAGTGAAAGTGAATTTCATGAGTTTGTGAAAGGATGAATCACGTTTGTCTCCCTCACTCTGCTTCTTACACAAAGTGTAATCCAAATCTGAAAACAAAGCAAACCCCAGAGCTGTGATTCAGAGTTAAAAGCATAGTTGCTTTGGATTGGCATTGTTTCGTGTAAAAACATGACAGTGTAATGATTGCAGGATACGAACACTGCTGCTCTTCTCTACTGGTCACTTTCCTTTTTATTTTATTCCTCCCACTCGTCAAATCCAGCGTCATCCACTCACTAGGCAGCAGGAGAGAGCAGCAGTTCCCACTGAAATGGTTTTTCCACATCAGAGTGTAACGACGTGCGCGCTCGCACAGACTCGTGCACACAGAGTGGAGCTTTGAGAAGGTTCTCATTACAGTTGGCCTTGACAGGCTGTTAGTTGTTAACATATCACAATGTAGTGAACGTTTTTCTGTAACCGACCCACTCCATCGTCCACCCGCCCACCTCAACCTCCTACGTGCTCCTCTCTCTGTAACGGCAGAGTTACTATGGAAACAGAAAGAGTTTGGAGGGATCCTGCCATGTGGAAGCCAGCGTGGTTTGGACGGCATGCGGGGACGTCCGGGCACCTTTGCTCTGTCCAGAGGGGAAACATGAGTTAATGACAGTGAGGAAGGAGCAGCGACGCAGGTTTCTGAAACAGCAGCGAGTGTGAGAATGAGTCCGTGTTTCCTGGTCGAGGGAAAAAGCAAAACAGGCTCCATGAACTGGGTTCAAAAAAGAACAAACTGCAGGTCGGTGAAACTGTGAAGACAGAGCCCATCAAAGCAGCTGAAGAAAGATCAAGTCATTACTGAAGTGCCATGCTGGACTGAGTCACGGCACTTACTGTAAAGATCAGTTAGTCAAGTGATCATCGCTTGTCTGATGCTCTCTCAGCGAAGTCAGTAATTAGTATTTAAGTGCTGAGAGTTGGCGAGATGTGTCGTGGCGTTGCTGCACGTGTCCGTGCTAACCTTAGCTCGCACCAGCGAGCAACAATCTTCCTCCCACTCAGGCAGCGACCTGCAGGGGTGCACGGGGATGTGCATGTAGCTGCAGCTGCACTTCCTGCAGACTAAAACTCCAGCTATTATCTGTTTAATTACATGTTTGTGGTAGTCAGAGATGGGCAGTAACACGTTACTGTAATCCGATTACTTTTTTCAAGTAACGAGTAAAGTAAGGGATTACTATTGCAAAACAGTAATTAGATTACCGTTACTTTCCCGTAGGAACGCTGCGTTACTGCGTTACTAAAACCGTGATTTTTGTTTGCGAGAATGTCTCATGACAGTGACGTAAGCGAGCGCGACGTTCGTGACAACAGCTGTGTGCAGATCAACAATGGATCATATATGGAGTGCGGAGAGAGTATGAGCGTGCAGCGTTTAAAGCGTGGAAGTACTGACCTTACTTTGAGTTTGATTCCATAAAAAGTGACAAAAACATTAGTGTCCGTTGTGCGTGGGAAGAAAACTTCTTTTTGCAGCGAAAAAACCCCTAAACTTCCGAGCAAGCACCGAGTAGCTACGACGTGATGGGAAACTCACAGAGAAACTCGCGGATTCTTCCACTGACCGCTGCGGCTCACCTGCACCAGGGTAAACCTCCGCCTACCCCACTCCTGCTTTACAGGTGAAAATAGAGCAAAAGGACCGCTAGTCTGTGACTTTATTTATTTTCTGCTGCGTTTTACTTGCATCTATTTGAAAGACTGAGTGTAAACACAAAAAATATTTTATGTGCAGGAATGTGCAGAAAATAGGTTTAAATGTTAAACTAATTTCTTCCAGTCAGAGAATGTTGCATATAATTAAATTTTTGCTTGATGCATAAAGTTAAAAGGTTAAAACTAATAAAACAAGTAAAAAAAGAGACTTTTCCATTTGATTACATTTTGTATGATGGGTTATGCAGAAAGAGTAGAATTGGGCTGAAAGATCTATCACTTTATCACCTATTCAGGTTGTGAATCCTGTTTTTAAAAAGTAACTAAGTAACTAATTACTTTTGAAAATAAGTAATCAGTAAAGTAACGGGATTACTTTGGGGGAAGTAATTAGTTACTGATTACTGTTTTCAAGTAACTTGACCAACACTGGTGGTAGTTACAGAAATAGTTTTGTGTGGTTTCCCCACGGCTGCCGTGGACGTCTCCATGTGGTTTGGTTGTTTTTGGAGCATTTTTAATGGAGTCAATAACTAATAATGTGACTGTGTGTTTGCTGTGTGTGTTCAGTACACCCACAGTGACTGCAGATGAAGCAGAGACATGAAGGGATCTGATCTGTTGTCTATGGAAAATATTACAGTCATCATTGTCAATAAAAGTGCAGTACAATAAAAAAACTGCTGCAATGACCATAAATCCAGCAGCACCGAGTTTATGTTTTAAGCCTCTGTGTGCACAGCAGCTCGTTGTAACATCAACCAGGTTTGCTGAACGAGTGCAGTTACAAAGACTTTTAGAAACCTGTGTGAAAGTTTGTAAAGTGTGTGTGTGTTATGTGTGTAACGATCAGGAATAAGGAACAAATCAACAGTTCATCAGATGTACTCCGGCACATCCAGATAAATGGCGTAAAGACCGTCTCATATAATGTCTAATGATATGGTAACAAGGTTTCCTTGGAAGTGCTGCAGGAAATGTCACTGGTGTCTCCCAACGCTGAACATGTTTCAGCCTAAGTATTCCCAAAGGGGGAAACAGGCATTCATCTGTGCACCTGCCAGGAACGGTGAGGAACGTCAGCTGGATGTAACTAAATGTTTCTGTCCACACATCAACGCAGACCGACCGTAAATCACGTGAAGCCGGCTCGTAGTCTAAGAATCAGTCACATTTATACGTCACTCAGTAATCACCAGCTCATTGTAAAAATACGAAGTCAATGACTTTTGTTTTTTATAGTAATTAAATCAGTGAGTTTGTTTTTGGATCATTTCTCTGGTGATCCCCGACCGTCTGCATCCAGTAAGGCTCCTGGTCCTCCAGCCCTCATCGGGCTGAAGCCAGCTGCTCTGACATATTGGTTACATATTTGATAAGCAGGTTGTCTCTTTGCTCTAATTCAGTAATTAATGTCTGAAAAGAACAATTTTTCTAGGCCACTTTATTTCTCGTGTGTGAATTTGTCTGATTAAATTGTCACATTTGAGAAACCTTAACTTACATTTTCTTCTATGAAATATGAAGAATGAGCCAATTTAGAGGGTTGATTGCAGTCCTGGAGCGATCATTTGATTAACTGGCTAAATAACACCATTAAGGAAAACAATTACATGTTTTCTCTGCACCTCCTCGTGTGTGTTTGTAAAGCAATTAAAAAAGCACTTTGGCCTCTGCTCCATTTGCCAGAGCCTCCATTTAAATTAACCAGTACGTCCAATTAGGAGCATGCGCTTCCTTTCCTGTGAGCGTGCCCGTCTCTAATAGCTGGATAGATTGATTTAAATGCAAACTAGAGGGAATTTAATGAACTGCTTTTACAGGAAGACTTTAATAGGAATTTGCACATCCTCCAACAGGTTCACACTCCATTAATTATGCATTGTAGTATCTTTTTCCTCAAACAGAGACAAATATTGCACTGGAAGCTGCAGATACTAAGACGTATGCAGAGAAGCTTTCTGTTGTCATTTGATTCAGAAAGATATGCTGATGCTCTTCAATTTAATTAGTCTGAGAGGCAAAGTAGCAGCGTTTATACTGATGGTGCCGTCACACAGCAGACTCATCGACGGGCACAGGGTGCGTACTGTAACTCAGCACACAGTGGGACAGGCTAACGTCTGTCATTACCTGTTATTACTGCGATGGAGCAGGTCTGTGGGCACCTGTGCAGTGACCACCCATCAATCTAAGATCATCTGTTGGAACGACGCTGCTTTGGCTTCAAACAGTGTGGGAGTCTTGGTGTGACCGATGTTCTAGATGTTTCCAGATGTGTTCGAGTAAACAAATACCAGCCGATTGTGCGTGTGTAAGCATTATGCCAGTGCTAGCACAGCTGATATATTCATTAGTGACTTTTGAACGTGGGCGTGGCCGGTGCTGTCATAGTGTCACCAGGAGCTGAGAGAGATGAGAACAGGTGATGTGAAATCTAGGAAAGTGCACGTTGCCATGACGACAGTGAAATAAATTCATGTAGACAGTCCTGCATCTCCCCGCTAACTAACAGTAATCTGTTGTGGGTTTGTTTGTCTGTTGTTTTTTCAGTTCCATTCATAAACTTGAGTTCTTCCAAAACCAGTTCAGCCAGTAAGTGTGATGGACGTGACTCTGTCTGTCAGAGGTGTCAGCTGTTTGGGGCCTTCGTCAGGTGACTGACCGTGGCTGATGCTGATGCTGTGGGTCATTCTTACTTTGTGAAATCGTATCCAGTCAGTTTCTTGTTGAGTTGAAGTAACACACCTTCGTCTTGGCTGCTGAGAACTGGACTGGATGTTGTGAAGAGGTTTGTATTAACCAAGGACACAATTTTAACGTCATCCACTTAATTTGTGTTTTGTGATTTTTTTTATTTAATTCGGGTGCCGCTGAGCTGGCCAGCACGTTGCTTCTCTTTACTGTACCACACTGTTTATCTGACACTCCTCTGTTGGCTTTACTTCCGCCTCTGTCAGTGCGCCCAGGGCAGCTGTGGCTACATGTAGCTGCCATCACCAGTGTGTGAATGTGTGGATGACTGAATGTAGTGTAAAGCGCTTTGGGGTCCTTAGGGACAAAGTAAAGCGCTATACAAATACAGGCCGTTGACCATTTTTACCATTTCTCTCAGCCTAATGAGGACCTGCTTCTCTCTCAGTTGTGCTCATGCTGAGCGTGAACAGCTACTGAAGGAGCTCAACAGGCCTTACATGTCGTCGTGTAGTTCTTGTTCAGTCTCTGACGGTGGGGGGACTTTGCATAAAAATGGCAGTAATTCCTAAACAGCTGGGATTGCTGTGGTGGTGTACAGAGGCACAGCTACAACACTGAGTCCGACCACACTGTGGGCACAAACTGAACACTTTCACGGCCTCACTAAACTCCCACTCTCGAG
Organism: Perissodus microlepis; assembly: GCF_051167445.1. Taxonomy (NCBI): domain Eukaryota; kingdom Metazoa; phylum Chordata; class Actinopteri; order Cichliformes; family Cichlidae; genus Perissodus; species Perissodus microlepis. Next base: position 1,324,510 of record NC_140471.1, on the reverse strand, counting down.
TCTCTGCCTCGGCAGCCACAAGGCTGTAATCCAGCTGGCTCACCTGTACCTGTCGGCCGGTGTTCAGCCCCCACAGGCCTACACGCCAACTAAGCTCTTGGTGGAGGTGGGAGTTGGAGGTCGCTGTAAGAAACTCCCAGCACACTCTTATCAAACTCTTGGATCTACCAGGCCTGTGCAGCGTCTGTCCAGCTCACTATGAAGTGGGGTTCAGCTCCTCTTTTCCCTGACGTGTCCGAGACATCCGTAGATGACAGAGTCAGTCGTTACCCTGCAGCCCAGGACCGCAGCAGCCCAACAGCTGGAGCTCAATTCAAGAGCTCTAATTCCCAGGATGGAGTGATGTAACCTACAAACCTTTCAATACTGAAACAATCAGTGGCCTTTTTTTAATGTTGTTTTGAGAACATCAAGTATTCCTCTGTGACTCACAGCACCAATAAACTGAGTAATGTGTTTATTTAGTTCATTATTATTTCTTAACTCTTGAATTTCTTGTGCTACATTAAAGCCAACATGTCCAAAGAAATCATTCAATTCATTTGCAGTGTCGTTAATTTTATGAAGCACAATATCTTCAGCACGGTGGTCAGCACTGTTGCCGCACAGCAAGAAGGGCCTGAGTTCAATTCCACCATCAGGCCGGGTCTTTCTGTGTGGAGTTTGCATGTTCTCCCCGTGTTTGCGTGGGTTCCCTCCGGGTACTCCGGCTTCCTCCCACCGTCCAAAGACATGCACTTAGTGGGGATAGGTTACTTGATTAATCCAAATTGCCCATAGGTGTGAATGTGCGAGTGAATGTGAGTGCAAATGGTTGTCTGTCTCTGTGTGTTGGCCCTGCGACAGACTGGCGACCTGTCCAGGGTGAACCCCGCCTCTCGCCCTATGACAGCTGGGATAGGCTCCAGCGCCCCCCGCGACCCTGAAAAGGAGAAGCGAATGGATGGATGGATGGACAATATCTTCATCTTTTCTAAAATATTCTGGATGTCTTGTTTTTCGAGCCCTTTTTGATTATACTATTTAATAACCTCCATGTTTCTTGTGATCCACTCCTGCTTTGCTCCAATAATGTGTGGTAGTACTTTTAATATTTACTAATCTATTTTTATATGACTTGTACTTAATAAATCTCTTATATAGATTATTTTTGTTCATCTATCCCCTTTGTGATCCGTGGCCTATTTGAGCCGTGATGCTTTTCAGTGAGTTTCACTAAAGGACGATGTTTGTCATATACATCACAGTTGACAAATGCACCATGTGCACGATGAGTCCGCCTGCAGGGCAGCAGTGGCTCGTGTCATGTTTGATTCTTTGTTTAGTTTTTCAGGTTTGCTGATGTTGCAGTTCTTTCGTTTTACTGGAGAAACATTTTATTATAGAACATGTTCTTGAAGGGGAAATGCATGATAATCTATAGAGGAACTTGTGCTGTTTTCAGATGTTGGTGACGACTCCGGAGAAGTGGGACGTTGTGACCAGGAAGAGTGTTGGCGATGTGGCTCTGTCACAGATTGTACGGCTCCTCATCTTGGATGAAGTCCATCTATTGCATGAAGATCGAGGCCCGGTTCTTGAGAGTCTGGTGGCCCGGACCATCAGACAGGTTAGTGTTCCTCCTCGTTCCTCCTACACTGAGTTCACATACACAGTGGGGGGGGCAAAGTCTTTGTCCCGTCCTCATTTCATATTTTTCACTTAAATGTTTCAGATCATCAAACAAATTCAAATATTAGTCAAAGAAAACACCATTAAACACAAAATGCAGTTTCTAAGTGAAGGTGTTTATTATTAAGGGGAGAAAGTCCCAAACGTGATGGCCTGCTCTGTTATGACTGTGGGATCTCTGAAAAGCTGAGCAGTGATGAAAGGACTCCAGCAGTTAGTCCGGGTGTGATTCTCTCTGAGGGTCGGGTCTTATTCGGAGCTTCTTCACTACCTCAGCGGTGTGTTTCCCATGTCAGGTCCTCCCTGATGTCTCGATGCACGCGCAGTCATCCAGGTGAGGAAATCCTAAAATGTAGATTCTGTTCATCTGGATGTTTTCAGGGGTCCTCCCTGACTCTCTCAGACCTTCTCCACTCAGACCCCAGCGATGGTCTTTGTCTTTGTGGTCTTTGTGGTGTTCAAGACCAAGTTGTTGTTCCTACATCACGCTGTCAGCTGCTCCGCCTCATCCCTGTAGGCGTGCTCATCCCTCCAGAAATCAGTCCCACCACCGTCTGCAAACTTAACAAAGGTGTTACTGTGGTGAGTGTGGAGCAGGGGGCTCCAGCCCTGTGGGGGGCCAGTACTGAGTCTGTGGATGTGGAGAGGTGCTGATTCTAACTCTCTGTGTGCGGCTTCTTAGGAAGTCCTTAATCCAAAGGCAAGTGGAGTGTGGAGGCCCAATGTTGGACAGTGTGGTCACCAGTCTGTGGGGGAGGATAATAGGGCTGCCACGATTAGTCGACTAGTCACGATTACGTCGACTATCAAAATCGTCGACGACTGATTTAATAGTCGACGCATCGTTTGAAGCTTTGTAAGATCCTGAAAGACGCAGGAATAAGTAGTAGGATTTAAGAGTGTAATAACGGACTGAAACAGAAGATGGCAGCACTGTATGTACAAGTATGCCAGCTGCTGTTAAACCCCGAAGAAGAAGAAGCAGCGTCCCAGAATTCATAGCGCAGCCCAGCTCAGTTTCCAACAATGGCGGCAGCTAGTTAGTTTTAATATTACTCTTATTATTCTTTCTGGGTCACAAAATAAACGTTTAACATGTTTTCAGGTGAGATTGTAGCTGTGTAAACCTCAAATATCTGCTCAGTTTATCAAGACACCACATATTTTCAAAAGCGCTCCGACGTTTTCGGAGACGTCTGTTACCCACTAGCTCGATAGCTAGCCGGGGTCAAGGGTCACTAGAGCCGTGAGAACACCGGACTCCCGGCAAATCGTTTTCAAACCCACCGCCGTCTTTCGCTACTCAGGTTAAATATATATAAGTCACTTAGATAACTTACAAATGTTATTGTTTGGCCTTTTTCAGTATTTTATTTGTTCCTGAGTAAATCGGTTTGGCTGAGATTAAAGTTCTAGTTTTTACACAGCTGAATAAACGTCAAGCAGACAGCTGATCATCAGAAGTGTGAGATGCTCGAGAATTTACTCCGGTGTCCTGTTATATTTTAGATAGCAAGGAGTTTATTAAACTTCACCGAAACAATCTGCAAATTTCATTAAAATGTAATAAACTATCATCTTGTCTTTATGTTTAGTTAGCACCTGAAACACTTACAGCTGTAAGCTAATGATAGTTATATAAGAGCAGAGCTGCTGGTGCAATAAGCTGTACGTCCAATGGATGATGATCTGATTAGTGACTAATCGCAGAAATACTCGGTGACTAGTCGACTATCAGAATAATCGTTCGTGGCAGCCCTGGAGGATAATGGTAGGAGCAGCCGTGTGCAGCTTCAAGTGGGGTAGAGCAGCATGGACGCTGTGGCCACAGTGTTCTCTGTAGGCAAAGCACATTACCTCATGATCCTACTTGATAATTTACATTTTTCATTAAATATACAGTCTTTGAAAAACAAGTTCTGATGTTTGGTCTTTGTGTCCAGTGAGATGCAAACAGGTCCCAGTCATGTTTCAGACACATCCAGTCCCTCTGGCATGTTGTTGCTGTGATAAGCAATCATCAGTTCACTGTCTGAGCTGCTGATTCCCTGTAATGATGACTGACGTGTGCAGGAAGCAACCTGGATATTTCCCATAGAGAGTGATTATCCAACTGTAGAAAGAGACAGAACTTAATTTCCAATAAGCCAGCGTGATGCAGTGCTGTCACATGTCAGTTCATGGAGGAATGTTAATAAGTGGAGAAGTCTATTTTTAGCCTGTCACTGACTCAACCTTGCATCTTATTCTGTGAACTGCATGTGAATCCAGAAAAATCTGCCAAAATACCAAATACATGTATGAATGTGTCCTCGGACCCGAATGATCTCAGTGTGCACCCAGTTCATGAAAGCCTTTAGATTTGGATCATGCATGAAACACACAGCAGTACATGTAGCCTGTGTAGCATAAATATACATCTCAGCACCGTCGTTGAGTTGTATACGTTAGAGAGTAATGAGAAGATGAAGAGAAGACGATGGATAAATCTGATGTGTGTGTAAATCACATTAGCAGTGAGCCAAAGGATGCTGTCCATATGCATGACTGCTTTGTTCAGTGGTGGTTATTTATAGCAGCTCTTAGAGTTAATAATTCACCTGCCTGGCCTGTAAACCATCATCAGCAGTAATGTCTTATCATCGCCATGAATCTTCACAAAGCCAGTAAGGAAGGGTTTGCAGTTATATACAAACTGTTTCTCTATAAAAGGTAGAGCAGGAATTCATTTGAATGGGGCGCAGTAACTCAGCATGCACCGATCAGAAGGTCAGTAGTTTGATTCCCAAAGTCCCAAAGCTGATCCACAGTGTGAGTGCACGCCATGAAATCTGTGTGAAGCTGTGAATGTTGCTCTAAGCGCTCAGAGCGCTCAGAGCGCCACATAGACCAGTTAGACCAGTTAGAGCACCACGTAGACCAGTTAGAGCGCCGCGTAGACCAGTTGGAGCGCCACATAGACCAGTTAGAGCACCACGTAGACCAGTTAGAGCGCCGCGTAGACCAGTTAGAGCGCCACGTAGACCAGTTGGAGCGCCACATAGACCAGTTAGACCAGTTAGAGCGCCACGTAGACCAGTTAGAGCGCCGCGTAGACCAGTTAGAGCGCCACGTAGACCAGTTAGACCAGTTAGAGCACCACGTAGACCAGTTAGAGCGCCGCGTAGACCAGTTAGAGCGCCACGTAGACCAGTTAGAGCGCCACGTAGACCAGTTAGAGCGCCACATAGACCAGTTAGACCAGTTAGAGCGCCACGTAGACCAGTTAGAGCGCCACGTAGACCAGTTAGAGCGCCACATAGACCAGTTAGACCAGTTAGAGCACCACGTAGACCAGTTAGAGCGCCGCGTAGACCAGTTAGAGTGCCACGTAGACCAGTTAGAGCGCCACATAGACCAGTTAGACCAGTTAGAGCGCCGCGTAGACCAGTTAGAGCGCCACATAGACCAGTTAGACCAGTTAGAGCACCACGTAGACCAGTTAGAGCGCCGCGTAGACCAGTTAGAGCGCCACATAGACCAGTTAGACCAGTTAGAGCACCACGTAGACCAGTTAGAGCGCCGCGTAGACCAGTTAGAGCGCCACATAGACCAGTTAGACCAGTTAGAGCACCACATAGACCAGTTAGAGCGCCGCGTAGACCAGTTAGAGCGCCGCGTAGACCAGTTAGAGCGCCACGTAGACCAGTTAGACCAGTTAGAGCGCCACATAGACCAGTTAGACCAGTTAGAGCGCCACGTAGACTAGTTAGAGCACCACGTAGACCAGTTAGAGCGCCGCGCAGACCAGTTAGAGCGCCGCGCAGACCAGTTAGAGCGCCGCGCAGACCAGTTAGAGCGCCGCGCAGACCAGGCCATTCACCATCTTGTCCTAATGCAAATGTGATTGGAGTGATGCACTGTTGGACCGAGTGTTTGTGAGGGGGAATAGTGTGGCAAAGACGTCAGAGCAGAGAGAGCATGGAGCAGCACTGAAACACAGCGGCAGGGACGAGCTGCTGTGCTGAGCAGCGACTCTGACCTCTTTGGCGAGGTTAACCGCAAGGTAATTGAAAACTGGGCTGTACATGTGACCGCTGTTTATTCGGTTCACAGCCCATTTATCTGCAGGTTGAGCTGATATTACTGAAGAAGGGCTGACTGGGCTCTTTGTACACCTTGAAGCTGTGCTGCAGTGCACAAGTTTGAAGCCTCTTGACTGTCTGTGTAGTTGCCAGCAGACTGCATATGTGGTCAGGGCTTAACGATAGCTGTAGAATGAAACCAGCGGTATTAGCAGAGAAACATGGCGCTCATGGAAAGCACTGTGCCACAGCAGTAATTATGCTAGAAAGTAGAACTTTCAAGGAAAACGTTTTTTAAGCACAGCAGGCAAACCAGCGTTTGTGTTTTTATCCTCGGTGATTCTGTGCATGAAGGTTTAATCTCCACGTGACCGATGACATTCAAATGCTTTAAAAAGAGCTGCTCCAGTAGCTGCTCAAGGCCCTTTGAAGGTGGCTGCTGATGGATGAGTTTTGATTCTACAGTATAAGGACTTAACTTACCAAGAAAAGAAAAGCTTCACTGTTTCCATCAGCTTTTCGTGCACGCTTAGCAAGTCAATGGATCTTATTGGAAACTCAGTTTTCCCCTTTACTGTTACACTGTACTGTACTGCTACTAACAAAGCACAACCTATTCCAGCGTGCTGCTGTAGTGTGGTGATACAGTGGTCAGCACGTTCGCCTCACTCCAGGAGGGCTCCTGTGTGAACCCCATTTGGAACGTTTCTGTGTGTTTTGTCTGCTTAGGTTTTACTCCCACAGTCAAAATACAGAACTGTAAAGTGGGGATTCTAAATTGGAAAGTTGACCACAAAGTTGTTAAATAAATATCTGTTTATTTCTATGATACTTTGCTAGGAGTAAAGTAGGTGTTGGGTGGCTGGACTAGAGCTATTCTGCTTGAGTTTTTGCCATAAAGCTGAACAAGGAGCCTCTTTGGGCTTGGTTGGCCCAGGGGTCTCGTGAAGCAGAAAATGGGTATTGCCCCAAAAGGGCTGTGGCACTGGCAGTTGCTGAAGAAAATAAAAGAGTCTGAGCACAGTTAAGGGAGGCCATGGAGGACTACTTTGGGCAGCCCACAAAGAAGTTCTGCCAAGCTGCCCTGGAAGGACTTGACACAGGCCATTTGCAGTCAGGAAGGACACTGATGACCTGATATTGAGATGCTGTTGGGTGGTGGAAACAGTACTTTGAGGAACGCTTCATTCCAGTCAAAGTAGCCGACGCAGAGGAAGCAGAGCCTGAGGACTGTGGGAAAGTCTTATGAATTATACTGGTATGCTGGCAGAGGTCACTGGGGGAGTTGAGAAGCTCCCTGCAGCCACGGCACTGGGTTTGGATGCAATGCTAAAGACTAGACACTGTGGGGTTGTCTTGGTTACCTGGAGCGTGTGCTCCAGTTACTGAGGTATTATTCTGCCCAGTTTATTTCAGGATGCTGGAAGGGAACCTCCAGCCAGCTGTCCAAACTTGGACCTAGGAGGAACAGTGCAAACAGTCTGCATGTGCTTTGTAGACCCTGGAGGCACCTGTACTGCAGGAGAACAGGGCCCCTGCTGCTATGGGCCATTAGGTCCGTGTATAACCAAAGGTAGAGATCTCTTGGCCCAAAGCAGAGCACTCAGTGGACCATGGTTGGCCCCTTTGTCCAATCCTGTTCTTGATTTTCATGGACAATAATCAGCCTGTAGTCAGGCTGAGGAGTGCGTCCACTTTGGCTCAGAAATGGATCTCTGTGGTTCTGTTGGGTTCATCGGAGCATGACCTGCAGCATGCCGTGTGAAACGGCTGGGATGAGAGCCAGCACCTTCAGGTTTTTGGAGATCTTATTCAGGAGTGATTAGCAGGAATGCAGATGTACCCAACTGTCGTGGTGAAGAGAAAGCTGAGCTTTTGATTTCCTACTTCATCTGCATCCCAAACCTCACCTATAACCATGAAATCTGAGAAATAACCAAAAAATAAGATCATAAATACAAGGCCCCTCCTCCACATGGTGACCTGGTTAAGTCTTAGAAATAGGCTGAGGAGCTCAGCCATCTGGAGCGGTCTGGGACTAGAGCTGCTGCCTCAAGTCTGTTCAAAGAAGCCAGTTGAACTGGTTTGGGAACTTGGTTAGGATTGACTGGACGGGATTGACTGGGAATGCTTTGTGGAGTTTTGGAATATCCTCCTTAGGCTCCAGCCACGTGGAAGATTATGGATGGATGGAGTATAATTCCCATGATCAAGGTGATGCATGGCTTGTCTTCTGGTTGGCCATGTATACTGCAAACCCAGTTACTGTGTGTCTCATTTAAGGCTGGTAGTGAAAATGGTTGCTTGACAGTTGTGTAACAATTGTGACTGATTTAGATTTTTATAACGTGCAGTGTTTCATCATCGATAGCGACGTTACTCCTGGAATGTCTCGTCGTTTCTCCCAGTCTTCCTGTGACTGAGAAACCTGGCAGGAGCTCAGAGGCTCTGCCAGCTGTGTACAACTGTAGTTATTACAAAGTAGAAGTGCTGACTGTGTGTAACGCTGGCATAGGGAAGGAAATATTATACATAATGTTTCATTTGTTTATACTGCTGGGTGGCACCTCCCTTCCTGTAACATTAAACATGTTGTGAAAGGTGGCAAACGTGAAGGATCTGGGAGTCTGTCACTAAAAAGCAAGATTTAATGACTTTTTAATGACCCAATCTGACACTGTGACGAGCAGGAAACCTGTTTGTTTCTTCTTGTATGTACGTGAGAACTTGTTTACAACATGTAGTCCACTCTCCAACAGAAGATTTTGGGTACCAGCAGAGCGCCTGGCAGACCTCCCCCTCCTCCTTCATCTCTCTGTCCAATTATTGCCACACCTGACAGACTGCTATAATTGTTTGTGCTGAAGGAATTACGCTGGCTGCTGCCGATGCGCTAGGTGCTTAAGTTCACATCCTCAGACACATTAATATGGAAATCCCTGTAAACTAAATATTTGTCCCCCTTTTTATGCAAATGTCTTAGAACAAAGACAGATATCACTTTGATGTTTTGCTTCGAAGAGTTTTAGTTTTCACTGCCTTTTCTTGGCTCGGTATAGCGCTACCAATTATGCCCTGCATTCAAGATAAAACTCCCTCTAACCTTTATGAAAAAAGTAAAGGTTACTGTGCTGTACAGCTTCTTCTTTGTGGTTTAAGCAGCATCTGTGTTCTACCTAAGCTCACAGACACACATTTTATAACAAGGGTCATTCAGTGGAATGCTTATTGTGTTTAATGCTAGAAGAATATACAGTTTTTATGAGTTTGTTAAGTTGGTTCATCCATGAATTTCACTGGGGCAGATGTAGAGATACTGTGCTATTATAGCTACGGCTGCCACGATTAGTCGACTATCAAAATCGTCGACGACTGATTTAATAGTCGACGCGTCGTTTGAAGCTTTGTAAGATCCTGAAAGACGCAGGAATAAGTAGCAGGATTTAAGAGTGTAATAACGGACTGAAACAGAAGATGGCAGCACTGCATGTACAAGGATGCCAGCTGCCGTTAAACCCCGAAGAAGAAGAAGAAGCTGTGTCCCAGAATTCATAGCGCGGCCCAGCTCAGTTTCCAGCAATGGCGGCAGCTAGTTAGTTTTAATATTGCTCTTATTATTCTTTCTGGGTCACAAAATAAACGTTTAACATATTTTCAGGCGAGAATGTAGCTGCGTAAACCTCAAATATCTGCTCAGTTTATCAAGACACCACATATTTTCAAAAGCGCTCCGACGTTTTCGGAGACGTCTGTTACCCACTAGCTCGATAGCGAGCCGGGGGCAAGGCTCAGTAGAGCCGTGAGAACACCGGACTCCCGGCTAATCGTTTTCAAACCCACCGCCGTCTTTCGTTACTCAGGTTAAACATGATATATGAGTCACTTAGATAACTTACAAATGTTATTGTTTGGCTTTTTTCAGTATTTTATTTGTTCCCGAGTAAATCGGTTTGGCTGAGATTAAAGTTATAGTTTTTACACAGCTGAATAAACGTCAAGCAGACAGCTGATCATCAGAAGTGTGAGATGCTGGAGAATTTACTCCGGTGTCCTGTTATATTTTAGATAGCAAGGAGTTTATTAAACTTCACCGAAACAATCTGCAAATTTCATTAATTTAATAAACTATCATCTTGTCTTTATTTTTAGTTAGCACCTGAAACACTTACAGCTGTAAGCTAATGATAGTTATATAAGAGCAGATGCTGCTGGTGCAATAAGCTGTACGTTTTACGTCCAATGGATGATGATCTGATGATCTGATTAGTGACTAATCGCAGAAATACTCGGTGACTAGTCGACTATCAGAATAATCGTTTGTGGCAGCCCTAATGATAACATGTACTTGTCCTTAGTGCGCTCTTGTAATAGGTTTCTGTTGAAGCCCCTGACTTGCTCGTCATGCATATAAACTGATCCTTTAAGTTACAAACTGATTACATCACACAGATCAGTACTCAGACTCAGGTCCAGCTTTCTGTTTTGGTTTTTCAGCCTGAAGGTTGTCCATTGTCATGTTGACTTAGCTGCTGCTCTGAGAAAACCTAGAGATGCCGTAATACCACTTCTTTATACCACTGCCTCGACTGCCTCCTGGTACCAATCGTATGCTGCCTTTCTCTCTCTGGAACGATGATGCCACTGGGCTAACCAGATTAGCTTCATCCATGTTACTCATATCCTATCTTCCTAAAAGTTCAGTTAGGCATTTTTATGTTAATAGATCGTATTGATTGTATTAGGCTGAGTACTGGATTGTTGCCTTCCCAGTATAACCACTGCTCTATCTGACCATTAAAACACATTAGAATGTATTAACTGGTCTGTTCAGTTGAATGTAGTTAATTTCATGCCAAATCACAGTCACCTCACTACACTTCATGTTGTAAGGTAAAGACCCAACCTGTGTTAAAAACAACCTCACTAAAATGAGCTCCATACAGCAAATCCTTCATCACTTTGTTCCTGTTGTTTTCTGTTTGTTGTCAAGAGGTCTGTGAAACAAAGATGACTCTTTAGAAAGTGGAACATGTGGTTAAATACAAAGAAAGACAGTGTCAGGACAGTCAGAGGCAAACAGCCAAACACCATATGGCACGCTCTGCTATCATTTCCCTGTCAGTGAGTCAGGAACTGCTAGCAGCTATATTTTTGAAAGCAGGACACTTACAGGAACAAACACTATCAATACTAGAAAGAAAGGACTCTCAAAGATAAGGCTGTGTACTCATGTTTGTTAGTGCTATAATGGAAAAACTGTGAGAAAATAAATCAGAATCAGAATACTTTATTAATCCCGAAGGAAATTAGGGTTACAGCAGGCAGCACGCTAATGGCGCATGCGCACTTACAAAGGAACCTTCTGACCAACTTTACACAAACATCACGTTGGGGAGACATGTCAGAAAGGTCGGCTGATAGGAAAAAGACAACGAAAATACATAACATGAGGTGAGAGGAGGAGAAAAAAAACTCCACTCAGACTGAGCTCCTAGTGGGAGAACAGTTTGATAACAGAAAAAACACCTCAGCACAAAAAGCACATGACTATCAGTACACCATAGAAACACAAGACAAGCAACAGGGGCGGGTAAAGGGTGAGAGAGAGCCGGTGTAGACAGCGCATCCGGTCCTGCAGCATGTCTGCGCTGGTCCGGTCGACCGCCATCTTCCCCGGTAGGGCACAAGCATCGAAGGCGTTTGGAAAGGGAGGGGGGATCAGTGTGTGCATATCAGTGTGTGTGTGTGTGTCCAGAGTTCAGCTGAGACAGTGTCCTCCTCCCTGCTAGGCTAAGTAAACAGTCTTCCAGCCAACCCAGGTGGCCTTGCATGGAGTGGGGGGAACAGACTCAACACAGTTGTTATCAGGGAGTTTTGTTCAGCTCCAGCCTTGAGGCCGCAGCTGGCGCCGAAGGGGTCTCCGCATGAAGTGATGGTGGTTTTTACTTTAGTGCGAACAACTCATATGAATTTCAAAGCAGTTCAACAGTCCGACACTGGTCTCTCAATCTCCCGTTGGAGAGCCGCGAGCTTTCTATGATGTTATCCAAACTTACGTTCCGTGATGTTGTCCTTCTTTTTGCTCAAAGAGCAGGTTCTGAGAACTCACGACCGCAGTGCACTTCCCCAAATCATTCTACAATAAATGAGAATTAAGGGTGTTTTAGGAGCCTGCAGTACTGATAACAGATTAACTAGAGGCCATGACTTGAGGGAAGAATAAAAAAGGAAACTGAATTTATCCATTATTATGTTCAACACTGTTTCCCAGATTCAAAATGATTACGTAGCTAGCTTTCACATTGTATCCATTTATTTCAGAGAAGGGAAACTAAGTAGCGCATGCCTCAAGAACAGTCATTTATCAATGTGTAGCCACTTCCTCTGCTTCTGCAACAAACATACAACCTAGAAAGTACATTGCAACATATATATCCAGCCTTATAAAGCATGATGTTAACAGCACTGGGAGGAACTAATCCTCTTTAAAGGATCTGTTTCAGTATTTGTGGAAAGACGCTTGGCGAGGCATAAACTAAAGCCGGTGTCCCAGTCATGGCAGTGTAACCTGGTGTTACCTGCACTCTGTTTGAGCTACAACAGAGTGCAAACACACAAATGACTTCACAGGTATTCATTTTATTCCACTCATTACCCACTCCCTGCAAGGGAGTTGGTTACTTTAGCTGTTGATCACAATGAATCTGATGATTCCACAAATGTACCTGAAACAGGATCCAGAGAAGCAGTTCAGTTCCTATTTGTGCAACTTCAAATGTACTGCAGCCTCTTTAACTCTCTGCATAATGAGCACAGTGCATGTCTGTGTGTGTGGAGGCTCCACAGCATTGCTGTGAGTGTGCAGTGAAGCCCTGGTTGGGCCGCAGGGATTGGTTAGATCTTATCTTGATAGGATGGTTTGACAGGTACTGCATCACATTAAAGGCCTTACCAATCTTCCCTGTCACTTCCAGCAGGAGGCATATAGATAGGGCAGCCCGCCCCTCCACCAGCGCCTTCTCACCCACGTTGATACACAACATATTGAATCTTCTTCGAGTTTCAAAGACAGATTAAAGACACTAAATGAGCATGATGGGTTTTTTGTCCCTGAAGTCAAGGACATAGTACATGTCAAAGCTACTTCCCCCCTCCCCCTTTTATCCTGTAAATGTTGCAATAGGAAAAATCTTTTTTCCACTTTTTGAATTGAACACAATTCTTGACACTGCCCCCCCCAAAAAAAACAAAACAAAACAAAACAAACAAAAAAACCACCTTTTTTGAGACAGGAGCACAAGACGAACTGATAACAGCTGGTACTGCACCCAGTGTTTAGCAGCACTGTGCTTAACAAAGACTGGAGGTATGCAGTTTTTTCACAGCCTGCTTCAATGTCTTTAGTATGCAGGATAAATTCAGCCCTAAATCCCTTTACAGCAGCAGTCAGACAGTTCATCATTTTTGTGGACTGAATTTATCGGTGCTTCATCAACTAATGACCTTCAGTTTGCACTGGTTTACTTTGAAGCCGAGTGCAAAGTTCCTGAGTTGAGACTTTGCAGCCACCACCTTCAGGCGATGGTACTCAACGAGTAAAGTCCCCTAACGAAAGAGGTGATGTTGCAAAGAGTTTAGTTCATGAGTGAGGGAAACGTGGTGACAGTCAAACCTGCAGCGCTTTACTGGTGAGTTGTGGTAAAGAGAGAGGTGGCCATGGAGACAGGGAAAATCAGTAATTAAGCTAATGTACTGTGTGTAAGATTGGAAAGCTGCAGTCAGCTGAGACTGGAGAAGTCACCCGATGATGATGAAACCTTTCTCCCACTGAAAACATCCAGATGAACAGAATCAACTTCTGGGGAACATAGGGAGTAGTGCTGGGACATTTGTGGTTTCAAACCATCAACCCTGTGCAAACCACTGCCACCTGAATCTCATCTGCCCTATTAGAAATATGCAACCAACCAAAAAATGACATTAAATGTTAAATAAAAATGTAAGATTTGATGTAATTTAAACTGAATTGGTGAACTGTCATTTGTGAACCCTGTAGTGTGACTATTTGAGTACATTGTAGCAAAGATGCAGAGGAGATGGTGAAAGCAGCAAACTGTATACTGAGTAACCAGCATACCATCCTCTCTGCGGTCAGCTGATCATTGTATTGGACTCTGCTTTACGTTCATTCGTCATGTTACTCATTAACATTGCAATTGTTCAAAATCTAACAGATGATATCACTGAATGTATAAATGGTGTTGAATATTATACAGTGTGGTGAGTATGACACTATCTGTAATTTGTTACTTTTTTGTAAATGTGTTGACACCTATGACTGATTTGGACGCCACACAGTGATCGGGTGACGTTTCCTTTCGGTGTACTTCATTTGCACACGCTGAGTTTTTGTTCCAGCTGACTCCACCCTCTCCACTCTGGTCCCCGGCCTCAATAAATAGAGGAGAGACTTCATTAGACTGATTACTTCCACCTGCCTGGCACTGCCCCATGAGCCACACCTACCCTTCAGCAGAACTGAAAACCACACCCCTGCCACGCCCCCCACCGCCCGACGGAGGCCGGGGCGGCTTCTGGCCACTGTGTGGCACCTCCACTGTACAACCATATAACCTTATAGTCAGCGTCCCCCCCCATTTGCCGTGTAACCACGAAGGGTCCTTGCCACTTGGCGAGTAATTTCAAGCTAGGAGAAGAGAGTAACACAGGCACTTTGTCTCCCGGTGAACAATTCCCAGGAGGTCCAGGATGTACTGAATCTGGTTTATAGCCAGGCTTGGAACTTCCTCCCAGTTTTCTTTAATTAAGCCCCCCCACGGCTTCCTGCCCAACAGTAACTGATAAAATCCCGTGGAGGCCTGGGGCACCTCCCGCACTGCAAACAACAGAGGGTTGCATTTATCCTCGTCAATGAACTTACGAATCATGGACTTTAAAGTGTTGTTCAGCTGCTTCACCAAGCAGTCAGTCTGCGGGTGGTAGGCGCTGGTCCGAGCACATTTAATACCCAATCATTCACACGGGTCTTTTAGTGTGCGAGACATGAACGACCTGCCGTGGTCAGTCAGTATCTCTTTCTGGGATGCCGACCCCGGAGATGACCTGAAACACGGCTTCAGGGTGCACCAAGTGACCATCAGTTTTTATCATTTGGTTGAAGGCTGAGTGTAGGGTTGTAGGGTGTCATCATGACACATGAGATACAACCCGGACAGCCCAGCATCACCGCTGAGTGCCACGCAGGCACTACACGCTACTAAAGGTCCACTCAGTCTCCAATAAGCTGCTGATAGCTTCAGGGACTTGTCTAGAGTAGCTACCTGTCTCTTGGACTCTCCTCCACGCTCTTGAGACTGTGCTGGGAGACAAACCTTCCTGCAACGACATGATGTGCCATCCTGCAGCTGTTGGACTGCCTGAGCATCCTCTGCAGGGTCCAGGTATCACCTCATGCTATCAGCACTCACACTGATTCTAGCCAAATTCAGAACCAGTGAAAATGAGTCAGAAAAGATGAGAAGGTGGCGTGCACCTGTGAAACTGGTATTATTTTAACCTTTCTTTCTGCCTAGATTAAACCCTGAGATGGACTCTGGTCTAACTACAGCAGTATGTGGTTTTGGGTTTAGGTGGAGTCCACCCAGAGCATGATCAGGATTCTGGGACTGTCTGCTACCCTGCCTAACTATCTGGATGTGGCCACCTTCCTACATGTCAACCCATATATTGGTCTCTTCTTCTTTGACGGTCGCTTCAGACCAGTGCCTCTGGGACAGACCTTTGTTGGCATCAAAACCAACAACAAGGTATGAACATTTAAGATGGATGTACAGAAAAATAAGACGGGTAATGTTTAGAAGTGCTAAGAGCTGTGATTGCATCCTGTTCACTGTGCTTTCTGTTCAGATCCAGCAGATCCATGACATGGAGGAGGTTTGTTATAACAAAGTTCTGGAACAGGTGAAGGCAGGTCACCAGGTAAGGGCTTTGCTTTGTATTTGACCCAGGTGTGTGGGCTTTGGTGGGGACACAGGATTCATCGAGCCTGTGTTATACTGTGTGTAACCCACGGACTGAGCTCCGCCTGAGGCATACAGTCTGAACGTGTATTTGTAGCATTTCTCAGCTCTTTAGTGCCCGCGCTCTGTTGAAGAGTCGTTTTTTCTGCATGCATGTACTTCCTGATTGCTTTAGACCTAAAGCCCCGCAGCATGCATGCTTCCTAACACCACCCGTGTGGAGTGATGTTGGTGTAGCGCCACAATCTTTTCCTCCCAAATATTTCCCTGAACTTTTTCATGAATAGCAACCGTGCTGCAGTAAATATTTTGTGTGAACCTTTTGGAATGAACACCTGTTATCTAAATTCTCTCAAGTCCTTATCTCCCCCGGTTTTACCTCCCCCTCCTTCCCCATCCACCCACCCCCTCCACTCATTCTGCTTCCACTCTGCAGCCTGTTGGGAACAGGAGAGCTGTGAATTCAGACTTTACCGTTTAGCTTCCATCTGCTGCAGAGGTTGAACAGCCTATTGAGGACTGTTGTTATCCTGTCTGCATCTTTTTTCCAAGTGCGCCCACATATACGCTCCGGTTTTCCGAGCTTCCCCGTCTTTGTCCCATTCCTTCCCTCAGAGGCAAAGCTGATATGAACTTTTCTGTAGTCTTTGACACCATGTAAGCCGGTTCGATTGTCCAAAACATGAAACGTGCTGCGCACATGTGTTTGTGGTTGGACGGTTTCACTGCTACAGTCTAGAGAGCTTACTGCTCAGCCAGCGATCCTTCTTCTTCTCTCAGTAATGAATTGTCAGGAAGTGGCTGTGACATATATTAATTGACGTGATTTTCTTTAAGACCCCCCGGGCTCGCCGAGTGTCTCACTGCTCTGTTCGAGCTGAACTCAGCGTGGCTGTAACGGTGCTGCTTCAGTGCAGCGAGATTACTAAAGCGTCTCTGTATATCACTGGGCTGTGTTAATACTCTGGTGTGTTGAAGCCGTGCGTCTGTGCCCAGGTGATGGTGTTTGTCCATGCTCGTAATGCCACAGTGAGGACGGCCATGGGGCTCATCGAGATGGCGAAGAACCGTGGAGAGATTTGTTTCTTTCAACCAGACCAAGGATCAGACTACGGCCAGTGTGAGAAACAGGTAACAAGTGTCCACACATCGTTTCACTTCATGTGATCATGTTCAGCGAGAACCTTCAGATACATCTAGGAAATGTTGAATGCATGCATGCATGTGGCTGATTAAAGACAGCACAGCGCTGTCAGAGTGTGTGATGAGGTATTTTTAGATTCAGCATTTTCACAGCCTGGAGGATCAAGTGGGGCAAACCTGCAGAGCAGCACATCACACGTTATGGAGGAATGTTTTGCAGACTAATTGGAGAAGAAAAGTGACATTCCTCATTTTATTCCAAGACAAATACTTCATGAGAACAAACAGGAAAAGGCAGCAACACTGCCAGGAATAGTTAAAGAGCTTCAGGTTTCACTGGTAGATTGATTAGTGATTAGTGCGCTGCTCGCACATGAGCCCAGAGCCTAATGCAATAATCGGGTGTGTCCGGTTCCCTAACACTGAGACAACCAGCTCTCTAACAAACTGGCTTACAGACTTTAGGGCAGTTAGAGACTTTGAACCTGCAGACAGGAAACCACATCGTGTGTGTTAGATGAATATAATGCAAACAGTTTGCAACAGAGACCAGGGGGCTCCACACGCCCGGCTGTGGGACGCCGTCTGGCAACCATAAGGTAACATAGAAGAGAAGCACGGGTTTCATTTTCCCTCAACACTGTTTAGCTTTGACACCATAATGCGTGCGAGCGCAGGCGTGAGGGTGGAACACTGATGGCGTGCGTGCGTGTAATTAATGGTCTTTGTGCTGTGAGAGTACACAGAGGTGGAGCTATATTTTCCCTCCGAGGACGGTCAGTCAGATGCCAAGTCCCATATTTAAATCTGCTGCCTGGGAAGGCAGAGTGATAAATTTAGTAACCTTTTCCTCTGTTCCCCGGGGCTCAGCCAAGATTGATGTGTCTCTAATCTTCTTTCTATTTAAATGGGTTATGTATACAAATCAGATCACTTTTCATGCTTTCTAAAACTGGAAATAGCGACGAGAGATTACGTCGGGGGACTGAAACGATGCGTTGTGGCCTGGTTAGTCTTTGAAGCAGTACTTAAAAAGCAATTGTGTAACTGTTCCTTTAGTTTCTGTGCACGCAGGAAGTTTTATGTGCACCAGCTGAAAATGGTTTTGCCTGTGTCCCAACATAATGAGTATTATCCGTTCCATTAGTTCATCTTTGAGTGTTTGTCAGTCAGACTTGCTCTGGTGAAGGAAGGGGCACAGGGCTGGCTCGACTCTAAGCCCACACAGAGATAATGCACTGCTTATTTGCACACTGCAAATTGCCCCACATTAATATTTATAGGTGTTTTTTTTTTATCTCCAATATGCATATGCAGTGAATAAAGGCCCTATAAGGTCAGACGTATAATCAGCGTTTATTTATCCAGCTTTAGAAGTCGCTCTGTTTTCCCGTCTCCTGTCTGTATTATTTAATTGGCTTTATCTGGGGTTTGGAGAGGCTGTCAGTCAAGCTCGGATATCTGAATGTGCCACTGCAGTCTAATCTAGTTACACAGGACGTGTGGTGTGCTCTTGAATGAAAAGAGTCTTTTTAAAGAACTACTTTAGATCCATGCTGTTGGATCGTGTGTGTATTCTTGGCTTTACAGTTCTATGTTCTGAAACACGAGGTGTGCCATCGTCTCACTAAAATAAAGAAGAGCTTCCCTGAAGAGACGTCGTTTAACTCTCCTCAGAAAGGATCATTTATTCGTGTCTCCTGTTCGAGCTTCAGCGAGTCAGCTGTTCGATCCACACTGATGCTGGGAATGAACAGGGCCGGATCTACAGGCGTTGTCTTTTATTAAAAACACATATGCAGGTGTTACATGTGGTTCAAATGATTCAATGCAGTAAGTATACACACGTTTCTATAACTGAATTATTTTCCATAATGAAACATCTAAGTTGGGTAACACACGTACATGTATGGAGCCCAATAAGTATCAAATGCAGAAAGCTGCACAGCATGGGGGGTTATTTACAAACACAGGGATAACTGAAGTTTCACTTTGTTAGAAAACATCAAATTGTTGCTTAAATTTACACAAAATGTCAGAAATCATGAACAGAAATGTAAACCTGATTTTTCAGCACGTGTTGGGTTCACCCTCTGGGGAGCACGACCGCACATCGTTGCTCCTTTTTTGTATTTCACCCTTTGATGTTGTTTGGTCTCATTTCATCAGCTCAGTGTGAATCTACACTGATTGTTTCATCGTCATGCTGCAGTAACACAACTGATCTGAAATCACACAAAAACATCAAATCCTGGTAGTAGTTTAGCCCACAGACATGTTCAGTGAATTGTTTGAATAACTTGGATTGCAAACATAAACTGTAAAATTTGAAAACGTATGCACAAATTTTGTGAGCAATAAATTCATAAAACAACTATTTATCTAAAAATGCAGCCAGCACATCTGGCATTTTTAACATTTTCTACAACCACTTAAAAATATTAGAACAATCAGGTGTCACAATGAGATGCACCACAAATTATTTGTGCCAGTAAACAAAAGTTTGTTTCTGTGTTTACTGTTGTCACGCTGTCCTTTTTAAACCCGTCCTTCTGCACTAAACGTGACGTATTTAGAAAAAAGCATGGCTCACATATATTTTTAATCATAACTCTGGATTTAATGGCCTGTCATGTAGGGCTGCCACGATTAGTCGACTAGTCACGATTACGTCGACTATCAAAATCGTCGACGACTGATTTAATAGTCGACGGGTCGTTTGAAGCTTTGTAAGATCCCAAAAGACGCAGGAATAAGTAGTAGGATTTAAGAGTGTAATAACGGACTGAAACACAAGATGGCAGCACTGCATGTACAAGGATGCCAGCTGCCGTTAAACCGCGAAGAAGAAGAAGTAGCTGTGTCCCAGAATTCATAGCGCAGCCCAGCTCAGTTTCCAACAATAGCAGCAGCTAGTTAGATTTAATATTATTCTTATTACTCTTTCTGGGTCACAAAATAAACGTTTAACATATTTTCAGGCGAGAATGTAGCTGTGTAAACCTCAAATATCTGCTCAGTTTATCAAGACACCACATATTTTCAAAAGCGCTCCGACGTTTTCGGAGACGTCTGTTACCCACTAGCTCGATAGCGAGCCGGGGGCAAGGGTCACTAGAGCCGTGAGAACACCGGACTCCCGGCAAATCGTTTTCAAACCCACCGCCCTCTTTCGCTACTCAGGTTAAATGTGATATATAAGTCACTTAGATAACTTAAAAAAATGTATTGTTTGGCTTTTTTTAGTCTATTATTTGTTCCTGAGTAAATCAGTTTGGCTGAGATTAAAGTTATAGTTTTTACACAGCTGAATAAACGTCAAGCAGACAGCTGATTATCAGAAGTGTGAGATGCTCGAGAATTTACTCCGGTGTCCTGTTATATTTTAGATAGCAAGGAGTTTATTAAACTTCACCGAAACAATCTGCAAATTTCATTAAAATGTAATAAACTATCATCTTGTCTTTATTTTTAGTTAGCACCTGAAACACTTAAAGCTGTAAGCTAATGATAGTTATATAAGAGCAGATGGATGATGATCTGATTAGTCGACTAATCGCAAAAATAATCGGTGACTAGTCGACTATCAAAATAATCGTTTGTGGCAGCCCTACTGTCAATAAAATTTAAGAACTTGTATATTCTCTGAAGTCCCAACTTTCAACACACATGAATCAGAGACGCCGTGTGGCTGCAGCTTGTTGCTGTGTTAGCTTAAATCAGTGTGATTTGGAGGTGCGGCGTGTCCGTGGACCCCAGAGGGTTAATCACTCTCACCTTCAGTCCATTTACAGAGCGTAACAACCACCTGTGTCAAATCTGAAACGCCCTTGGTGTTGATTCAAATATGCTCAGGCACAATCAGAAGCATCGTTGCTTATGTAATATATTCAGTGTTAACTGTAGCCAGGCTCAAAGTCTTAATGCTGTCTTATTTTAATAAACAACACTGTCATATGCAAAGCTAGGGTGGCACATGCCACCCCATGCCACCCCTCTAGATCCGCCCCTGGTAATGAACCTAATTAGTTTTCAGACGTTGCTTTTTTGCATACACTTCATGTGTAACAAATATTTGGAGCCAGCTGTTACTTTTTTCCTGATATTGTCCTGATATAGAGGCAAATTAAAACAAAGCACAAACTCTCTGTCTCCACTTGCTGGCTAATGTGCATTTTGACTTTTGCTGCCATGATGCCAGGTCAGATTTTTTACCTGGATAAATGACGGACTAATAAAATGTAACCAATATCTACAGTTTATTCTGTCTATATGTTTTCATAATTCTGGTGAGTTTCTGGATAAGGCTCCATGTTTATGATAACAACATGAGATATGCTGGGATAACGTGCTTTACTGTATAAACATGAAATATTTCTGACTTATAGACACAAAGTCTCCTGATACAGCTGAATTTCAAACATAGCTAAAGGTGCATTTATTAATGATGTTGTGCTGTAGCAGAGTGTGAGTGAGGATGATGAGGGAATATGTCACCCTGCAGTTTACTGAAGAGTTTGGAGAACATCATCTACAGATGGGTTTATTAGGATCAGCGACTCTAATGAGTTCTCTTCTTCATTAATAATATACAGTGTTGTAGACAGTACAATGCTGTGCAGGAAGTGCTGCTGCCACTTTATCAGTTGAAATCCATCACTTGATAAATTGAAGTATATGAATCACAGATTAGAAGAAACATGTTTGAATAGACAATAAATGAGTTTGCAGCATAAGCTGTGCAGGAAACCTGAAGCTCTCACCTGAGAGGATTCAAAGCCTATCTGACTTTCATTTACTCGACTTTGACAGTCCGCACTCTCTCCCCTGCCCCCCTCTCTGCGCCCCCACCCCGTGGTAAGAATCCAGTTGTGAGACATGAAACCGTGTGGCTGCTTTCAAAGGGAAGCAGAGTTATTATGGAGGATAAGAGCCACCTAGTGGCCCCGTGAGTCCATTACACTTATCATTCTACAGACCCGTCGTGTTTTCTGACACAGCGGGGGCGTAACACCCCTTTCACACTGTGGCCAACAGTGGCGAGCTCGGCATGCCGGAGCAGTGTTTGTCAAAGCATACATTCACATGAACTGAGGGACCAAATTACTGCTAGAGAACAGCGAACGAGTGTATCGGCTTCTCTTTGAAGCTCGCTCTTCTCTGGCCTTCAGATGTGCTGCTTCCCTGTCATTTTGTTTGACAACATACACAGATGCAGACACACTCACGCCTCTGAGTGCAAAGCCTCCAGGGACTCTACAGCAACACCCGACTGTGCTCATTAATGTCTCCATTTTCTTTCATTTGGTGCTATTTTTACAAGTCGAGTCCACTGCTGCTGCTTTCGTTGTGACAGATCTGTGACAGCCTGTCACTGTGCCCAACCAGTTACCCACTGCAGTGATCAACAACAATGAGCCGCACCTGAAACGCTGCTGGAAGCAGGAGTGACACCGTGGACTGACAGCACGGAAACAGCAGCCTTAAAAACAAAGGCAGCTTTGTCCAACAGTGTGAAGTGCTTCTGCAAACGCCCAGCCTCCTCTGTTTGCAGCTCATCTGCAGTCTCATAGCCTCAGGGAGCAGCCTTGCATGTTATCATGGCACTGCATAGCAAGTCCATTTTCCTGTTTAATTGCTTCTTCATCAGCATTTAAACAGCTGACTGGAGTGTTCAGTGTTTTGCTGTGCCACCTCCAATGTTCAGGAACAAAGGACCAGGATCATATTTGTCTTCAAGCAACATTTATTTTTCAGCAGTGTTGAAACCCGTGGCCGGGGGGGGGGGTGTTTAACCCCTGATGGACGTGACTCACTAACAGTGTCTGTAGTTTCATTTTAATGGAGAGAGCATCAGCTGCAGTACACACAGAGTTAGAGTTGGGCACATTTTCACGTCATGCAGTGAAATGAGTATTTGATCACCAAGCAAAACACCAGTCGGTGCGACCAGTAGCCTTGTGGGCGAGCATAGTGGTGAGATGTTTCCTGTAGTAGGTCATCAGCCCTGCTCACATCTCAGGAGAGCGTTCCTCTGCATCCACCTCTGGCACCTTGAAGCTTCAGGTGCCAGAGGTGGATGTCGGCTGGCCGGGATGCTCCCTGACTCTTCCTCAGCTACTTCTTTGTGTCTTGGTCCTTATCATGCTGATGCCACCACAGATCTTCAGGGTTCTGGCTGAAGGTTCGTGTCCAGGATTTCATACGTGGCCCTGTTGTTGCCCCCTCATCCAGTGAAGTCAGCATCAAGCGTCCACCTCTGTGCTGTGGGGACACTGGGATTTTCTCTTCCCCCAAACATCATCATCTGACCGCAGCACCTTCTGCCGAGCCCTGACCGTGTGCCTCCTGGATCAGGGCAGCTTGTGAGCACTGCAAACGTCCAGACCATTACAGCACACTGTGTTAGTAATGGTGTTTCTGGAGGCTGTGGTAACCTGTAGGTCAGTAATCAGCTCCTTCTGTGGGGTCAGCTTTGAGCGGACCCATCCTCACGATTGTTCTCATGAGTGAGGCGGCAGCTGCCATGAAGGCAGACTCTGACACAGCGCTGCATTACCTGACTGAAACGTTTAACTTGGTCATCGCCCAAACTGACTGTACGCGGGCTGTGCTGTGGGAGGAGGAGCTGATAGCAGTAAGGAACATCAGAGGAAATGCTCTTAACATCACTTACAGGACCCATTTTTAGAAGTGCGGCATCACTGGAAACCAGTCCCAGCTGGGCTGTTTCTCTTGTATTGTTCTAGACGCTGCAGCCAATTAAATCCTTATTTCGCACGTCTGTCATGTTTCTGTGTGCTTACAGCAGATGGTGGTGAGGGAAGTTTAAAGATTTAAGAACTCTCACAGAGATCTCTGATAACTCCAGCAGAGCCCGATCACTCGTCCTCCTGCTGAACAGCATTGGGTAACATCTCACGTACAACATGTGCCGATGAGCACGTCGGGTAATGTGGTGAAAGTGTGACAACAGTGAGTATCCCGGTACGACGATGAGGTCACTGCTGACCGTGATGCTGTGCCATGTGACCACAGACACCGTGATAACCACGGAGGCTTTTATGAACGCTGCCTCAGGCAGCAAACACGTTCCTTCACTGACACCTTCTCCTGTCTGACCAAGTACTAAACTGTTACTGGATTATTGCTTTACTCATTAGATAGTACTGACTTCATTGGTACATATTTACTGTCTACTCATACAGTGAAGTATGAAGCAGCTGTAGTACTTCCTGTATTGATCAACAGCTGAACGATATGGCAACCTGGATAAACTGTGCTTCTTCTCTCTGGAGCTACAGCAGCAGGCAGAGAGGTGAAGTGTGGAGGTCGTGAGTGGAGACGTATCCTCTGCAGCACCAAACATGGCCATCAACGGCCACTAAATCCACAATTAGCCATCATGGCTCAATACAGCAAAGATAATGAAGTGATAGCAGCGGGCTGTGGGAGAGCACATTCACCACAGATCACAAGTGTCATTTGTCACATTTTCACAGTGATATTTGAAATCTCAGCTTTGAAGCTGGAGTGTGCTGCACAAAAATCCTGTTTCTACCACACGTCTAACAAGGCTTCAGCACTGTGCGCTACCACTCAAAGCACCAGGGATGTGCAGAGCTCAGTTGGATTGTCACACATTTGAAACCCGTTTCACTTAGATGTAGGCACTCTTTGAATTTTGGGGTAATTTAGTTTAGCTGTGGTGTAAGCTGATGTTCTTTCCATGGGCGTGAGAGACGGTGAGTGGAGCTGGCAGCTTGCTGTCTGTGTACTGACGGAGCTGTGCAGCAGGAGCTGCAGCCAGCGGCAGGCCTAATGGAAGCTGATCAGGAGCTTAGGTCACTGCCATCTCAAATATAGTCATGGCACAGCAGACGTCAGCACTAACTCACCTTAGATTAGAGGCTGGAAGCATGTCTGTAACACACTCTGACACCTCAAAAAGAAGCCTCAGCCACAGCATTTCAATTACCTGCTTCCCCAGGAAAGTGCACAGCCTTACCCTGACGACTCCACCGCACGCTGTCAGAGAAACCTCGGGAGAGAAGCTCCATGTTTCTGCTTCACTGGTTTTAAAAGAGATGCTCTGATTTATTAATGCATTTATATATTAGTTTGTTTGTTTGGGATGAAAGGACTGATTGAGCCCAAACCTCCCTACGTGCTGGACGCCTGCAGTTCCCTCAGATTTACATGCACTCAGTTTTCTAACTAAATAATACAAATATGTCTCCTTTGTGATGATAAATAATCAATAATCAGTTGGTCATCTTGTAGACCGACAGCTCCACCTTCTTGAACTGAAGGTAGCCACAGTAGTCCTTGTTCTGCACATGGACCAGTTCTCCAGTGCAGCTTCACACCCAGACGACTGTCTTCTTCCCTTCTCTGTATTATTGTAGCTGCGTGACAGTATGAAGCAGCTCGAGGCAACTGTACGAATAAAGTTTAATTGAATGAGAAACGCTGGACTGTGAAATCTATACCATGTGATTCATACGGCTTTCATATTTAACAACTGCTCAGTGAGCGGACGGCCCAACACAGCAGAGCCTCTGTTCACACCTACAGGCCAGTGGACACTCTTCAAGGATGAGGATGTAACATCCTGGACAGGGAGGAACGCTGGTTTGAGGGCGGAGCCAAGGAGGGAAAGGCCATCTGAATGGAGGAGGGGGCCTGAGGGTCCATCTGTCACCATCTCACAATGCTGTGATTGCAGCCACTCCCCAACTCTCTGTGAATGGTGGAGAAGCATCAAGACGCTCAGTGGGGCCTCGTGTCACATGAGACAGGAGCGCCGCTCTCAGAGGGAACAACATATGATGAAATGTGATTACCGTAAATCCCGGACTACAGAGCACACCTGATTAAAAGCTGCATGCTCTAATTGTAGAGAGATAATCGATTTTGCACCTGTACAGGCCGCACCGGATTTTAAGCCGCATGCGTTTCACCTGTAATGTGAGATATCTACACAGAAATATTACGCGTGAGGATTTTTAACGTTTAATTTAATCCGTAAGGTAACATAAACGTTATGGTAACATACAAAAATACTGCAAATGCTTCTTTTCCTCGAACTGCGCCTGTAACACGCCTACCTGTAAGTACACGTGCGTATCAGTAACACACAAATTACGTTGCTTATGGTTTTTTTTACAGAACAGCGCACAAACAACGTTACAACGTCTCTTAACAACCAATAAAAATATATACCGTATATATACTACTTATCATTTTGATTGGTCTACTGTTACCAGGCAAAATGTTTTTGGCTGCATGAAAAAAAATATGCATTAGCCGCACGTCAGTGTTCACAGTGTGGGGGAAAGTAGCGGCTGATGACCCGAAAACTACGGTACTCAGAAAAACTATCGTATTTATTTGTAATGAGCATTTTTCAAAGGAGGCGTGATGACACTGACCCTGGACAAGCACTAACAGACCCACTGATCCCTCAGTGTGTGGTTGTGTCACTGCTGTGTGATGTAGAAGCACCCTGATGTTGGTGTGGGTGACTCAGGCAGAGAGGGAGTATGAAGGACGCACAACAGTGTGTTTCCATGAAACAGGTTGTGTTGCTGTGACTTCTGACCAGCTGAATGTCCGCACTCAGCTGTGGACGCATAAGTTTGACACACAGGGACGTCCAAACGTGCTGAAAAGCTCCTGTCATGAATAATTTCAGGGTGGATCGGAGGTTCTGTGAGTCGCCATCTTGACCTGCTTGAAAGAAACCAGGAACATGTTTCAGAGTGTGTGGAGGAAGTGAGAGCGTGTGCGGAGGAAGTGAGAGCGTGTGCGGAGGAAGCGAGAGCGTGTAGTGGAGGAAGTGAGAGCGTGTGCGGAGGAAGTGAGAGCGTGTGCGGAAGAAGTGAGAGCGTGTGCGGAGGAAGTGAGAGCGTGTGCGGAAGAAGTGAGAGCGTGTGCGGAGGAAGTGAGAGCGTGTGCGGAGGAAGTGAGAGCGTGTGCGGAAGAAGTGAGAGCGTGTGCGGAGGAAGTGAGAGCGTGTGCGGAGGAAGTGAGAGCGTGTGCGGAAGAAGTGAGAGCGTGTGCGGAGGAAGTGAGAGCGTGTGCGGAGGAAGTGAGAGCGTGTGCGGAGGAAGTGAGAGCGTGTAGTGGAGGAAGTGAGAACGTGTGCGGAGGAAGTGAGAGCGTGTAGTGGAGGAAGTGAGAGCGTGTAGTGGAGGAAGTGAGAACGTGTGCGGAGGAAGTGAGAGCGTGTGCGGAGGAAGTGAGAGCGTGTGCGGAGGAAGTGAGAGCGTGTGCGGAAGAAGTGAGAGCGTGTGCGGAGGAAGTGAGAACGTGTGCGGAGGAAGTGAGAGCGTGTGCGGAAGAAGTGAGAGCGTGTGCGGAGGAAGTGAGAGCGTGTGCGGAGGAAGTGAGCGTGTGCGGAGGAAGTGAGAGCGTGTGCGGAGGAAGTGAGAGCGTGTGCGGAAGAAGTGAGAGCGTGTGCGGAAGAAGTGAGAGCGTGTGCGGAGGAAGTGAGAGCGTGTGCGGAGGAAGTGAGAGCGTGTGCGGAAGAAGTGAGAGCGTGTGCGGAGGAAGTGAGAACGTGTGCGGAGGAAGTGAGAGTGTGTAGTGGAGGAAGTGAGAACGTGTGCGGAGGAAGTGAGAGTGTGTAGTGGAGGAAGTGAGAACGTGTGCGGAGGAAGTGAGAGTGTGTAGTGGAGGAAGTGAGAGCGTGTGCGGAAGAAGTGAGAGCGTGTGCGGAGGAAGTGAGAGCGTGTGCGGAGGAAGTGAGAGCGTGTGCGGAAGAAGTGAGAGCGTGTGCGGAGGAAGTGAGAGCGTGTGCGGAGGAAGTGAGAGCGTGTGCGGAGGAAGTGAGAGCGTGTAGTGGAGGAAGTGAGAACGTGTGCGGAGGAAGTGAGAACGTGTGCGGAGGAAGTGAGAGCGTGTGCGGAGGAAGTGAGAGCGTGTGCGGAGGAAGTGAGCGTGTGCGGAGGAAGTGAGAGCGTGTGCGGAAGAAGTGAGAGCGTGTGCGGAGGAAGTGAGAGCGTGTGCGGAGGAAGTGAGAGCGTGTGCGGAGGAAGTGAGAGCGTGTAGTGGAGGAAGTGAGAACGTGTGCGGAGGAAGTGAGAGCGTGTAGTGGAGGAAGTGAGAGCGTGTAGTGGAGGAAGTGAGAACGTGTGCGGAGGAAGTGAGAGCGTGTGCGGAGGAAGTGAGAGCGTGTGCGGAGGAAGTGAGAGCGTGTGCGGAAGAAGTGAGAGCGTGTGCGGAGGAAGTGAGAACGTGTGCGGAGGAAGTGAGAGCGTGTGCGGAAGAAGTGAGAGCGTGTGCGGAGGAAGTGAGAGCGTGTGCGGAGGAAGTGAGCGTGTGCGGAGGAAGTGAGAGCGTGTGCGGAGGAAGTGAGAGCGTGTGCGGAAGAAGTGAGAGCGTGTGCGGAAGAAGTGAGAGCGTGTGCGGAGGAAGTGAGAGCGTGTGCGGAGGAAGTGAGAGCGTGTGCGGAAGAAGTGAGAGCGTGTGCGGAGGAAGTGAGAACGTGTGCGGAGGAAGTGAGAGTGTGTAGTGGAGGAAGTGAGAACGTGTGCGGAGGAAGTGAGAGTGTGTAGTGGAGGAAGTGAGAACGTGTGCGGAGGAAGTGAGAGTGTGTAGTGGAGGAAGTGAGAACGTGTGCGGAAGAAGTGAGAGCGTGTGCGGAGGAAGTGAGAACGTGTGCGGAGGAAGTGAGAGCGTGTGCGGAAGAAGTGAGAGCGTGTGCGGAGGAAGTGAGAGCGTGTGCGGAAGAAGTGAGAGCGTGTGCGGAGGAAGTGAGAGCGTGTGCGGAGGAAGTGAGAGCGTGTGCGGAAGAAGTGAGAGCGTGTGCGGAGGAAGTGAGAGCGTGTGCGGAGGAAGTGAGAGCGTGTAGTGGAGGAAGTGAGAACGTGTGCGGAGGAAGTGAGAACGTGTGCGGAGGAAGTGAGAGCGTGTGCGGAGGAAGTGAGAGCGTGTGCGGAGGAAGTGAGCGTGTGCGGAGGAAGTGAGAGCGTGTGCGGAGGAAGTGAGCGTGTGCGGAGAGCGTGTGCGGAGGAAGTGAGAGCGTGTAGTGGAGGAAGTGAGAGCGTGTGCGGAGGAAGTGAGAGCGTGTGCGGAGGAAGTGAGAGCGTGTGCGGAAGAAGTGAGAGCGTGTAGTGGAGGAAGTGAGAGCGTGTGCGGAGGAAGTGAGCGCGCGTGTAGTGGAGGAAGTGAGAGCGTGTGCGGAAGAAGTGAGAGCGTGTGCGGAGGAAGTGAGAGCGTGTGCGGAGGAAGTGAGAGCGTGTGCGGAGGAAGTGAGAGTGTGTAGTGGAGGAAGTGAGCGTGTGCGGAGGAAGTGAGCGCGTGTCTCAGGAACGTCTGTGATCCGTCTGCAGACCAGTGTGTCAGTCTGTACCACACAGAGCTTTGTGTGGATCGTTACAAACAGCTGTTCTGAGATCAGTGTGTGTCTGTGTGTGAGAGCACAATCACAGAGACCAACAGCATCACAGCCTTCCTCTAAGTCTTCCTCAGCTCCCACTTCCACTCTGGTCACAGTGTTTATACAGAGCTTGGTTCTTCCAGCACATCAGAGCGCGTGCAGTTACAAAAGCATCATGATGACTGTTTGAAAACTGAAACCAGTGTGGCAGTTTTTAAACGTGCACTCCTGTTAATGGCCACACTGGGAAATGCCACTGGCTGTAAAACACACGCCTGTGTGGCCTTACTGCTACTCAGTGTATGACCTGAGGAAACCCTTTGTGTGCTCATCATTGCTTTTATTAATGATGATGTCATTTACAGAGCATGACTGAGGATGTGCGTGGACCTCAGATCCTCCGCTTTCAAACGTCGAGATGCTGTCGAGGTTTCACAGCAGGACTCGAACCATTATTCAAAGTCAAAGTGCAGCGTACAGAGAGAAAAACAACCTGAGAAATATACACTCAAGACTCAGAGGATCAAGAGAAGTTACAATTTAAACTGATGTCTTACTGGGTATCACAGAGATGACATTTGTGTTTAACACAGACGTTACCTCCTCAGTCACTGCGGGTGAGTAACCGTCTCCAGTGTCTCCAGTTTGGGGACATGTCAGACAGCTGTTCTCCAGTATGGAGACGTCTGCTTCTTTCCCTGGGACTCGGCGCCTTCAGGCGACTCTGGTTGTGATTTGGCGCCACATGCAGAATAAAATGAGAAGAGACTGAAAAAGAAAAGAGCCGTGTTATTAAAACTGCAGTATTCTGAACAGACCAAGTGAAAGCTGGCAGTAACCTGTGTGGTACAATCATTAGTCACTGAGGCTAACCAACAAATGTTTTTGGCTTATGGCAGCAAAGCTTTACCTCTGTGACATTTTACCTGCACAGTCAGCCTCCAGCTTGTATCCACAGGGTTTGCATACAAATGCAGACAATCACTGCAATCCAAACATTCGTGGAGTGTGTGAGGCAGACAGCTGCTGGCAGTAATGGGATTTCTCTTTGCCGCGCAGAAGCCTGCTGGGCGCTGACCTCCATTTAGATGCCCAGAGAGAGAGATAAAGCCTTGTGATGAGGACTCCCCCCGTGGCCGGCCGGGTCACAGGGCTGCTGTCAGTCACAGCACACATCTCACTCTGTGTGCATGTGCTGTGAGCTGCAGATGCTGCTGGAGTGTGCAGCGGACCTACAGCCGTGTGCATGTATTACACTCTGCTTTAGTAGGCCGCCAGTGGCTGATTACTGCATGTCGTCCCCGTACTGTACAGGAAATGTTTGATTCCCGACTGCTGCTGCTGTTTTGTGTAAACACTTACAGCTGAGAGTCTGAGACTCACCTCCTTCTGAAACTCCTTCTTTGACCATCTCTTTCAGATCCAGCGCTCCAGGAACAAGCAGATGAAAGAAATGTTTCCTGAAGGTTTTGGCATCCACCACGCCGGCATGCTGCGCTCTGACCGCAGCCTGATGGAGAGCATGTTCTCCAGAGGCCACCTCAAGGTCCTGGTCTGTACCGCCACCTTGGCCTGGGGAGTGAACCTGCCGGCTCACGCTGTCATCATCAAGGTCCTTCATGGATTTAATGTGTTTGTGCCTGCTACCCTGAGGGAGCTCAGAGCATCCTTTACTTTGCACATTTCATCTAAAGTCAGTTGAGGGCTTTTAATTGGCTCTGTAACTTTAAGCGTCTCACAAATGTGAAGGTTATTCCTGTAAAAGCCTCACGTATCTGCAGTCAGCTTGTGAGATCATGCGCTGAAGTTTAACCTGGTTTTATTTGCCATTTTAGTTTCAGAATGCTGAGAGGCTGTAAAGATTCACTGGGTGATATCGCTCGGTTACTCTGAGCGTTCTCCGCCTCACACACCTGTCTCTGCTCTGATGCAGGGTACCCAAATTTACGATGCCAAGCGCGGCGCTGTGGTGGATCTGGGCATCCTGGACGTCATGCAGATTTTTGGAAGAGCAGGTCGTCCGCAGTTTGATAAGTATGGTGAGGGAACCATCATCACCACCCACGACAAGCTGAGCCATTACCTGACCCTGCTCACCCAGCAGAACGCCATAGAGAGTCGGTTCCTGGACAGCCTGGCCGATAACCTCAACGCTGAGGTAACGCAGTTTCCTTCTGCTTCACTTTGAGCAAAGTTTAGCTTCCACAGTCCGAACAGGGCAGCGATGACATACAGACAGGTGCCAGGATGCCTGTTACCCTTAAATAACCAGGATAACACATAGCTAACATTTAACATGGACTACAAGCTGACTCAGGTCATAGTGTTTGAAACAAGCTGTCTTCAAATCTGTGAACTTGCCTCAGTTGTAAAAAGCTGTTTTACATCTTTAAGAAAAGGATTAATAGCACGTGTTGCTGGGCAGAGTAGAGAGGAGCAGCTGTGCTTTCAGGTAGTGTCCATTAGATGGCGACAGAGGTCTGTGAGCCGCTGTTCTCTCTCCTGCTACAGATTGCTCTGGGAACGGTCACCAACGTGGAGGAAGCTGTGAAGTGGCTCAGCTACACCTACCTTTATGTTCGCATGAGGGCCAACCCACTGGCGTACGGCATCAACCACAAAGCCTCTCAGGTTGGTCCAGATCCCCGGAGGGCGGGGCCGTCCCCGGGGGAGGGCGGGGACGTACACTGGTGTGGAAAAGTGCTTTTTTTATATGTTTGTCTCACTTAAGTGTTTCAGATCATCAAACACATGTAGATATACAGATACACGTAACACAAAGTTTCTAAATGGTGGGAGCCAAATCCAGACCTACATGGCCCTGTGTGGAAAAGTGCTTCCCCCTAAAGCTGGTCGCTGATTGGACCACAGCAGGGGCAAAGACTTTTTCACAGTGTTTACTGCAAAACACCCAAATGATGAATAGAAACAATAATAATACTTTTATTTGTGTTACATCAAAGATAAGTGCCGACACACACCTGCGCACACGTTCAGCTGACGAGCCGAGGGAGGCTGTAACTGTGACGTGTGTGCAGGGGCCTGTAGGTGTGGAGCTTTCTGTGCGGATTTCACTGGGAGCCCATGAAGGGAACTTAAAAACATGTCAGCTTTGGCTGTGCAGCTGCACCGACACGAGGAAGGAGAGAAGAAAGATCGAGTGTAAAAGTGCAGAGTAAAAGTAGAAGGTTCATTTCTGCAGGGTTTCTTGGAGGACTTCAGAGATTCAGACTTTGCTCAGAAGTGACAGCAAGGTTCTTAGCACATGGTGTATGAAATGTTAGACGAGGTCATAACTGAACTATAAATGAAGAAAAACAAAGTGTGATTACTGAAGTCTTTCTCGTGCTGCGGGAGCTCAGATGGATCCAGCTTTGGAGCTGTACAGGAAGGATCTGGTGGTGGAGTCGGGCAGGAAGCTGGATAAGGCCAGGATGATCCGCTTCGACGAGCGCACCGGCTACTTCGCCTCCACAGACCTGGGCAGGACTGCGAGCCACTTCTACATCAAATATAACACCATAGAGGTGAACGCCTCACACGCCCCACATGTTCACTCTGTTCACTGCAGAGGTCGATGGAGCATCACACACACACACACACAGACACACACACACACACACACTCAGACACACACACACACACACACACACAGACTCAGACACACACACACACACACACACACACAGACTCAGACACACACACACACACACACACACACACACACACACACTCAGACACACTCAGACACACACACACACACACATAGACACACACACACATACACATAGACACACACAGACACACACACACACAGACACACACACACACACACTCAGACACACACACTCAGACACACACACACACAGACTCAGACACACACACTCAGACACACACACACACAGACTCAGACACACACAGACTCAGACACACACACACACACAGACTCAGACACACACACACTCAGACACACACAGACTCAGACACACACACACACAGACACACACACACTCAGACACACACACACAGACACACACTCAGACACACACTCACACACACACTCACACACACACAGACACACACACACTCAGACACACACAGACATACACACACTCAGACACACACACACACACACACTCACACACACTCAGACACACACACACTCAGACACACACAGACATACACACACTCAGACACACACACACACACACACACAGACTCAGACACACACACACACACACAGACACACACTCAGACACACACACACACTCAAACACACACAGACTCAGACACACACACACACACACACACAGACACACACACACACAGACACACACACACACACAGACACACACTCAGACACACACACACACAGACACACACTCAAACACACACAGACTCAGACACACACACACACAGACTCAGACACACACACACACACACAGACTCAGACACACAAACACACACACACACACACAGACACACACAGACTCAGACACACACACACACAGACTCAGACACACACACACACACACAGACTCAGACACACAAACACACACACACAGACACACACAGACTCAGACACACAGACACACACACACACTCAGACACACACGCACACAGACACACACTCAGACACACACACACACTCAAACACACACACACTCAGACACACAGACACACAGACACACACTCAGACACACACGCACACAGACACACACTCAGACACACACACACACTCAAACACACACAGACTCAGACACACACACACACACAGACTCAGACACACACACACACACACACAGACACACACAGACTCAGACACACACACACACACAGACACACACACTCAGACACACACACACTCAGACACACACAGACTCAGACACACACACACACTCAGACACACACAGACTCAGACACACACACACAGACACACACACATAGACACATACACACAGACACACACACACAGACACACACACACAGACACACACACACTCAGACACACACAGACACACACACACTCAGACACACACAGACTCAGACACACACAGACACACACACACACAGACACACACACTCAGACACACACACAGACACACACACACTCAGACACACACACATACAGACACACACACACACACACACACAGTCAGACACACTCAGACACACACAGACACACACACACACACACTCAGACACACACACACACACTCAGACACACACACACACACTCAGACACACTCAGACACACACACACACACTCAGACACACTCAGACACACACACACACACACACACTGAGACACACTCAGACACACACAGACACACACACACAGACACACACAGACACACACACACACACTCAGACACACACACACACACTCAGACACACTCAGACACACACACACACACACACACACTGAGACACACACAGACACACACACACAGACACACACACACAGACACACACACACTCAGACACACACAGACACACTCAGACACACACACACACACACACACACACACACAGACTCAGACACAGACACACTCAGACACACACACACACACACACACATAGACACACACTCAGACACACACACACACACACACACAGACACACACAGACACACTCAGACACACACACAGACACACACACAGACACACACACACAGACACACACACACACAGACACACACACACTCAGACACACACAGACACACACACACTCAGACACACACAGACTCAGACACACACAGACACACACACACACAGACACACACACTCAGACACACACACAGACACACACACACTCAGACACACACACACTCAGACACACACACACAGACACACACACACACACACACACACACACACACACAGACAGACACACACACACAGACAGACACACACACACTCAGACACACTCAGACACACACACACACACACTCAGACACACTCAGACACACACACACACTCAGACACACTCAGACACACACACACACACACACACACTCAGACACACTCAGACACACACACACTCAGACACACTCAGACACACACACACACACACATAGACACACACACACACACACACACACATAGACACACACACACAGACTCAGACACAGACACACACACACACACACATAGACACACACACACAGACTCAGACACAGACACACACACACACACACATAGACACACACACACACACACACACATAGACACACACACACACACACAGACTCAGACACAGACACACTCAGACACACTCAGACACACACACACATAGACACACACACACACACACAGACTCAGACACAGACACACTCAGACACACTCAGACACACACACACATAGACACACACACACACAGACTCAGACACAGACACACTCAGACACACACACACACACACACACACATAGACACACACACACACACACACACACACACAGACTCAGACACAGACACACACAGACACACTCAGACACACACACACACACACACACATAGACACACACACAGACTCAGACACAGACACACTCAGACACACACACACACACACACACACATAGACACACACACACACACACACACACACACAGACTCAGACACAGACACACACAGACACACTCAGACACACACACACACACACACACACACACACACAGACTCAGACACAGACACACACAGACACACTCAGACACACACACACACACACACACACACACACAGACTCAGACACAGACACACTCAGACACACACACACAGACACACACAGACTCAGACACACACACACACACACACAGACTCAGACACACACACACACATAGACACACACACACAGACACACACACATAGACACACACACACACACAGACTCAGACACACTCAGACAGACACACACACACACACTCAGACACACACACACACACACACACACACACACACACACACAGACTCAGACACACACAGACACAGTGTGTGTCTGTGTGTGTCTGAGTCTAGTACACGTGTTTGAGAGCATCCAGGTGAGAACCTGCAGGCTGCAGAGCAGCATGGCGTCCTGATAACGGAGAAAGGGTCACGTTTCGAGCCGCTCACAGTGCTTCTGTTCAAACACGTTCCAACTGTTAGACACACGAGTGCATCACAACCATTCATAGTGTCCTTCACACAGGCTGCAGCAGCTGGATGAAGCACAGCTGCCAGGAGCTTCTCATCAGCAGTTTACAGTTCCTGTAAGCACAGTACACGCTCTGGTTGATCCAATAATCACGAACGTTTCTCTTTCCTCCACATGTGAAGACGTTCAATGAACATTTCAACCCTCAGGGAACAGAAGCCGACATCCTCAGCATCGTCTCCAAAGCTGAGGAGTTTGAACAACTCAAGGTGAGCTGTGGCCGTCAGAACGTATATAGCTATGAATAGTACAGTTTGTGTTCATCCAATAAAAAGCTCTGTTACAACTGAACACAGCTCATATAATCCAGCTCGGTATGTGTCGCTGTGTGTCGCTGTGTGTCGCTGTGTGTCGCCAGGTTCGAGAGGAGGAGATGGAGGAGCTGGAGCAGATGCTGGGTAACTACTGTCATCTTCCAGCTGCAGGAGGTGTGGAGAACGGCTACGGCAAGGTCAACATCCTGCTGCAGACGTACATCGGCCGAGGAGAAGTGGACAGCTTCTCGCTCATCTCGGACCTGTCCTATGTTGCACAGGTGAGGACAGCAGGTGCTGCAGGACGCTCGCGTTGCATTCACCCACCTGTTATACGCACACAGTCAGACCCATGCTGTGGTGTTTGCTGCCACACTAACTCTGACTCAACGATTTTAAATCACTGTAGATTTTTGGGATTTTAATGGAAACAAAAAGAGGCGGGGCAAAAGTACGCAGGTGAAAAAATATAAAACCTGAAGACTGATTGAAAATGAAATAATTAGAATGACATCAGAGGATGTTGGTGCTGATGACTGCACACAAGCCTCGCTCTAAAACTACAGTAGCTCATTTCCTGTTGACATGCGATGGACAGCTGAGCACTGATCATGTGACTTTGACTTGTCCCCCCCTGGTCAGTGAGCAAACTGTGTAAAAGACTCATGAGTGGTGCTGGGGTCGAAGTTTGACTGCACGAGTCGACGGGGCTGAAGCTGTGAAACTACAAAGAGCGTGCACGTGCCACGCTGCTCAAGAACAAACAAAACCTGCATACATGTCAGTACACATGATCCCAGTGTTTATTAAAATGACGTTTTCAATTCAGAACTGAAAAGATAAAAAACATTTATTATAATATTTGTTTTCATGCTGTTATTAAATCAATAGTTTGACTGTTGACAGGAAGATGCAGGCCTTCCTGTGAACGCCTGCTCTTAAACACAGGCCTCCCACCACACTGCTGAGCGATGTGCCCACCAGCTGCTCCTCTGCTCTGTGTAGTGTGGAACCTCTGGCTGATGTTGTTCCCACTGTCACCCACAGAACGCTGCTCGGATCGTGAGGGCCTTGTTTGAGATCGCTTTGAGGAAGCGCTGGCCGCTTATGACCCGTCGACTGCTCACCCTGTGCAAGGTGATCGACAAGCGGCTGCGGGACTCTGCCCACCCCCTCCGGCAGTTCCCCAACCTGAGCCCCGTCGTGCTGAACCGCTTGGAGGAGAAGAAGCTGACTGTGGACAAACTGAAGGAGATGAGGAAGGATGACATTGGTGAGTGCAGCCCAGTGTTTGTATTTGTGCTGCAGAGGCCTTTCACAGCACTGCTGTGCAACACTGGCATCACGGCACTTTGTTCGACTTTGCCTTATTTATTGAAACCACAGTAAATCGTGCCGGTGCATCCGTGTGTCTGTCCTGATGGGATCATACTGTTTTTATTAACTGCAGCTTAAAAGAAAAGTGTTTTGAGTGGAAGAAGCTCAGACTAGTGCTTAATCCAACATAAGCCGAGCTTTTATTTAAATATTAGCTTTTGCTGATATACAGAAAGTTCACGCACACTCGTTTTAATAAACACCTTAATGCCAGGTGTACTTTTTCCAGGTCACATGCTGCACCACGTCAACATCGGGTTAACGGTCAAACAGTGTGTCCACCAGATCCCCTCGATCTCAATGGAGGCCACCATCCAGCCAATCACACGCACCGTGCTGCGTGTTCGTCTCATCGTCACACCTGATTTTCGCTGGAATGACCAGGTACAGACAGATTACTTATCCTTGAGTCAGGATGGTTTGCTGTGCAGCATTTTCCAGAGACGGACAAATATTTTACCAGCACATAAAGCAGCTGAGCTGAGTGTGAGGGGCAGATGTCAGGGTTAGACCAACCTTTGATCTGCTGTCACATATTTACAGTTCAAGTCTCCGTCCGTCCTTTCATCCATCGCCTCAGGTGACCCAAAGGAACAGAACGCTAAGCAGGACATTCCAGATTGATTGATCGATCGATCGATCGATCATACTTTATTCATCCCGAGGGAAATTGGGTTAAGGCTGCCAGCCGTGCCAGCGCCATCTTACCCTCCGACCACACATACATGACACAAACATCACATGGGGAAGACAGGTCAGAGGTATAACAATGGAAAATACACCACATGAGGAAAGACGCCCTCTCCCCACTTTCCAGTTCCTCCTGGGGGATCCCACAGTGTCCCCAGGCCAGATGACATGTCCTGGGTCACCTCCCAGTTAGTCCTACCCAGAAAACCTCCAAAGGGACGTGCCAAGGAAACATCCCTGAACCGCACGCAGGCGCTCGACTCCGAGCTCATCGCCCTATCTGTAAGCCTGAGCCCAGCCGCCCATTACCATAGCAGCTTTATTTATAAGGGACTTTAAAACAACCACAATGGACCAACGTGCTGCACAGCAGAGTAAAGACATCAAGACAGATTCAAATGAAAAAGACAGAAAACAACTAAAATGAAATCAACAGGAGGTGACCAGCCAGAGGAGGCGCCGGTGTCACATGTTAGGAGCTGCGGCAGCAAAGGCTCCTCCCCTCTGAGCTCACTGCGAGTCTGCGGGCAGCGCCGCTTCTAAGACCCAGAGACTGAAAGGACCCTGGCTGTTCTGAACAATCAGGGACTCGTCCCCACACAGCGCCTCTCACCACGGGACACTCTGGAATAACAAAGGCTCCAGCCCTTTTCCAGAGCCCTCTCCCAAAGTCCCCCCTCCTCAGTTTACATCGTGGCTTCTGCTGTGAACATATCACAATCCACCCCTTTAATTATGCATTTAAACACATTATCGTGTCACATACTGATGCATGCATCGGGGCAGTTTGCTCAAAGACGTGCGGACATTAAGGCCGATGGTCGCTCCCTCCTACTGAGGAGAGAAGAATGAGGAGTCCAGGGAGAGCTGGGCTGTCCATATGTTCGTTCTCCTCCTGTGCTCGGGCACCAGATACATACCAAAACTACTCACAGGCATTCATATTTCCACACTGGCCCAAAGAAGAGCACCCCACCTACCTTGTTCTCCCAGCCAGGGAATCTCCATCTGTCCCTGAGAGCCAGCCTGTCCCACCTTAGTGGGCAGCAGGGATCATGTGCAGCTTAGTCCAAAGTTTGTCACGCGCAGAAAGCTCGTTGCAGGGGCTGAATACGAAGATGAATGTTTATGTCCGATTAGCAATGCATGCTGCAATCATGGGAGAGTGGTAATGGAATACCGGCTGGCTTAACCGTGATCCTGCTGCAGAGCCGCGACACATGCACCGACACATGAGCCACTTCCCTGGTGGCAGCCAGGAAACGCACCACGCTGACTCATTATGATACAGGATGACATCATTCTCCAAGGAGCATTGGCTGTTTGTGGCAAACTGCTGCTGGTTTGGTGATTTAGGTTGTAACATCAGCACTGGGCATTCAAATGTTTGTCATGTCCCCAAATTCAAGTGATTCACCCGAGTGTTGTGTACACGCTCACAGGTGGGAATGAACAGAACGCAGCTCCAGGTCACCTCGGTACTCTAGCAAGGGGGGGCACAGTGCTTCTGCTTATGGGACTGACTCCATGATGGTGAGATGGCGCTCTGTGGGTCCTCGCCATCTGTTACAGGATCCATGTTCATCTTTGCCAAAGAAAGTTTCATGTGACTTTACAGGGACACAGAGAACGTATGATGTGTAACGATGTGTAACGATGTGTAAGACATCCTGGGTTTCCCTCTGGCACAGGTCAGGGGTGTCCAGCTCCAGGCCTCGAGGGCCCGTGTGCTGCAGGGTAGACGTGTCAGCTGATTTAATGACCTCCTCAACATGTTCTGAAGTTCTCCAGAGGCTAATCAACTAATCGTGTGATTCAGGTGTGCTGACCCAGGGTGAGGTCTAAAACCTGCAGGACCCTGGCCCTCGAGGCCTGGAGTTGCACACCCCTGGTCTAAGTGGTAGTAGTACCAGACATTCATGGGGGGGTTAAAAACCTGAGCTCTCTTTCTGTGCTGTTTCCAAAACTTCAATTCAGTGATAGATGAATGTTTATACTAATTTTCTGTTTCTTCGTTTCAAACTATGGCAAAGTTGTTGTTAGACTTCTACATGACACCTACACATGGTTTCAAGAATGCACAGATGTGGCCAGTGCGGTGATGCATGTAGACAGACGGACGTGCAGACAGATGCCACATATTTTGCAAAAGAGAGAGAGATTAAAGGCTTTCAAACGAGCTACACTCAGTGGGTTTTGTAGCTCTTGGGGTTTTTGCAGTTTCTCTGGGCCTTGCAGGGCGAACCTGGGTTAATCAGGGAACTAAAATAAGTGTTGGTTCCCTGAAAAGACTGTAATTCAACGCTGTTCTTTGTGTGGTTCAGGTCCATGGATCAGTGGGTGAGCCCTGGTGGTTGTGGGTGGAAGATGCCATGAATGATCACATCTACCACTCTGAGTACTTCCTCCTGCAGAAGAAACAGGTTTGCTGTATGAGTCTTGGAGCTTAGCTGAGATGAACACAAAGAACAGAGAATGACGGCGTCTGTTCTCCTCAGGTGGTGTCAGGAGAGCCTCAGCACATCGTGTTCACCATTCCCATCTTTGAGCCGTTGCCCTCACAGTACTACATCAGGGCCGTCTCTGACCGATGGCTCGGTGCTGAAGCTGTCTGCATTATCAACTTCCAGGACCTGATCTTACCAGAGCGACACCCCCCACACACTGGTACACACTCAGACACACAGTGCCCCCCACAGGTCCTTCATGATGTTACTCTGAGCTCTGTGAAGAAGGTGGACCAGTCCTTACAGCCCTTTTAGTAGAAGCTGTATTCACTGATTTTGTTCACATATTTATTGATTGATTTTTGCATTTACACCCACGGATCTGTCTGGAGCACTTTGGTGTTGTTAGGGTCGAAGCGCTGACCTTCAGATTACTGGACTCTACTTCTTGAGCCACACTGGTTATGTCAGATACAGCCTAGAAGGCTATAAGTGTAGTTTGTCCAAATAAGGACACTGACTGGTCAGCTGACCTTCTCATTATTAGACAAACCAGTCAAGGCCATAATAAGCAGAGCTGCAGAGCCGTGTGTCCACTTCAGCCACATGTGTCTTTCCCACAGCTGGAGCTTTGGACATAAAAGCTCTGAGTGCTCTGTTTCTCACTGGAACCAGAGCGCACTGATCATCCCGATAAGGTTTGAAAAAGTAAACTGCACAACATTAGCTGCTGGGGACAAGCCTGCTGCACACTGGGGCCAGGTCACGTTACACACTCTGATCAGCATCACGGTTTGGATATAAAAGTCTCACATTGGTACTTTCTGTTGTTTCTAATAACTATTGTATCATGTAGCCACCTTTAAACTCTCAGCTGTCTTGTGACCCTTGTCCCATGATCCTTTGCATGACTTCTTCACTCTCAGAGCTACTAGACCTCCAGCCGTTGCCAGTGACTGCTCTGGGTAACCGAGAGTACGAGAGCCTTTACAAGTTCACTCACTTCAACCCCATCCAGACCCAAATCTTCCACACACTGTACCACACCGACACCAACGTGTTGCTGGGAGCGCCGACGGGCTCTGGAAAAACCATCGCAGCAGAGATGGCCATGTTCCGGGTCTTCAACAAGTATCCGTCCTCCAAGGTAGCGTCACCGAGTCCCTGTGTAGGCATGTTCAAGGAATCCACTGATGTGTAAGGAACAGAGAACCCTCCGCAGTGCCGTGTACAGCATCAGCTCTTTGCTTTTACAGTCATCGTAGCATCGTTCCATCAACGCTTTACAGGCCCACACTGCCTTTCATTGAGACATGATGTAAATTCAGATGACTACATAAGTACATATGAACTGTGGGCTTGGACATTGGGGATTTTAGGAATAGATAAATTAAAGGAAAAGGATGTGCTGGAAGGTAAAAACAAGCACACCGTTGCAGAACTTTGAGCTCTGTGGTTTTGTTTTCATAATTCTTGCACTTGTTTGGGAGTCAAAACTGAATTGAAGTGAACATCTGCTCCATTATAAGCAACTGTGTGATGGTCACAGTCTGCACAGCTGGAAGTGTTAGCCTCACTATAGTGGGCTAACTGGTAAACAGTGGCACAGCGGGCTAGTCCATTTTATTGCAACAACACGCGGTCACATGCTAGCTGTACCGTAATGATCACATCGTGTGTTTAAAACTAGATTCATTCAAGAGTTTCCTCTGATTTTAGTTTCAGGCGATGACCTCATTAAGAGGAATAACAGGGCTAAAAGTGGGAAAAGCCATTACCAGTAATCTGGTAGCTACTCTGAGGAATATGAACATAGTTTTGGTGTCTGTAGGTTTGTTCTACACGACTCTCGTTACGTCCATAACTTTGACTTGTATTGTGTAAATTTAGAGGAAGTCGTCATGAAGAATTTTGCTCTTTAGTTCGATGGTGGTTAGTGTACCCACAGGTCAACGCTAACAGAGTCAGCTGTGGCTCCTGGAGGTTCCTCAGCAACGCACCGAGCTGCACTGGTAGTGATGCTGATAAGGAATCCACTGTTACTTCAACATCAGCTCTGGGGCTTTGATGGTGTGAATGATGCCACGTCCACTTAGTCTGGTTAACTGTTTGCTTTGCAGACAACCTGCTGTTGTCACTGACTGTGAATGAATGGATGCACAGCACACATACACAGAATTATTCTTTATAAAAGGCAATGAGTCTATCAACGGTCTGCATGTTACTGTTATTTTTGGCCATTTGATAAAAATGTATTTCAGCTCTGGAGAAAGAAACCCTAATGATGAGTGTAAAAGCTCTCTGTGGATCGCCTTACTGTGGTCGTTTCACTCATGTAGTCAACAGGATCCACACCCTTCCTTACCCTGTGACACCTGGATCCCAGCAGCAGTTAGCACAGGTGGTTTAAACACACAGCAAAGGCAGCTGAGATGCTGCAGCAGAGCAGTCAGTGTAGGGAAACTAGCCAAGCTTGATCGAGTTATTGTTTGCCTGTGTTCTGTGTTCAGGTCGTGTATATTGCCCCTTTGAAGGCCCTGGTGAGGGAGCGCATTGAGGACTGGA
The DNA here is from genome assembly GCF_051167445.1 of Perissodus microlepis. NCBI lineage: Eukaryota > Metazoa > Chordata > Actinopteri > Cichliformes > Cichlidae > Perissodus > Perissodus microlepis. The sequence goes on along the minus strand of NC_140471.1, from coordinate 1,280,682 downwards.
AGGTCAGGATTGAAGAGAAACTTGGAAAAAAGTAAGAACAGAGAAACTCTGCATGTGAAGAGGCCTTAAACACATGAAACTAGCTAATGATGACATGGTTTTTAAACTGGTATCAATTAGGTCTTAAACATAATCGAGTTACTCCTGCAGACACACTGTAAATGCTGTTTATATGACACCAACAAACAGTTTCTTCTTGTGCTTGTGAAGCGTGGTGGAGCTAACCGGGGACGTGACTCCAGACATGAGAGCCATAGCAAAAGCTGACCTGATCGTCACCACGCCCGAAAAGTGGGATGGAGTCAGCAGGAGTTGGCAGAATCGAAGCTACGTCCAGAAAGTAGCTATTCTCATTATCGATGAGATCCACCTGCTGGGTAAGAGTCTACAGCACACCTGGGCCCGTTGGTGTGGAGCAGGTCCTCCCTGTATGTTCTTCACCACGGCTCAAAAAAGCTTTTGCTCCATGTAACCCATGATGTCCTAAATATAAACATGTGAAGGCCCTGAAACAGGACTCTCTGTTAGCTGTGTTAGCGTTAGCACTGTGTCTGTTTCCAGGTGAGGACAGAGGTCCGGTCCTCGAGGTCATTGTGTCCAGGACCAACTTCATCTCGTCTCACACTTCCAAGAGTGTTCGAGTAGTTGGGCTGTCCACGGCTCTGGCCAACGCTCGAGACCTGGCTGACTGGTTGGGCATCGGACAGGTCGGCACCTGCATTACATCACACTAGGGCTGGGCGATATGGACTAACATCCATATCACAGTATAATCTGAAGCATGTGCGGTAAAGATATGTATCGCGATATATTCTTTTCTTCTGTATAACATATTTTACACACTATAAGGCGCACTTAAAATCCTTTAATTTTCTCAAAAATTTACAGTGCTCCTTATGTATGAATTCTGGTTGTGCTTACTGACCTCGAACCGATTTTATGTGCTACACAGCGCTCAAATAGCTGTCAAAAATGTTTTAGTACGACTTTCCTAAGCTATGAAGCCGCACCGCCTGATGGATTGTTGGAGCATTAAGGCTGCCGTAGTCAGGAGCCTCGCGGAGTGATCTGGGTCCTAAACTCCGTCTGCTTCAGGTCCCAAAGCCAAACGAACACTGCAGCATCACTGAGAGTTACAAACTGTCTAATTTCTTTCATCTTTAATAAAGTGATCAGTGTTGCTGCTTTACCAGGTGTAACAATTAAGCAGAGGTGGAAAGAGTACTAAAATATTTTACTCAAGTAAAAGTACTATTACTTTGCTGAAATTTTACTCAAGTACAATTAAAATTAGCTGTCTAAAAATTTACTCAAGTAAAAGTAAAAAGTAGCTCATTTAAAATGTACTCAGAGTAAAAGTTACATAGTTACTTTTCTGTCAGCAGGAGGACAGCCTCTTCTGAGTAGTGCAAAAAAGACAATGGGATAAATCTCAAAGTAGTTGTTTTTTAATTAAAAGAAAAACTGTGCAGTGGCAGTTAAACTGCAAGTCTATACATCAAAACGGATAATGGTCACCAAACCAACCAAACTGTCAAAACCATATAATTCTTTTACATGAGAATGTTTTCTAAACTGTCAAATAAGAGAACAAGTACTGAATTGAGCTGTACAGCAGCTGCTATAAAAATGTGTTTTCATTTTTTAAACTTGGCCCTGCTCTGTTAATTTTGAGGAGCAATTCAATTCAATTCAATAAAACTTTATTGATCCTGAAGGTTGACCCCGAAGGAAATTGGGTTAAGGTTGCCAACCTTTGCCAGCGCTGACTTACCCTCCAACCATACATACATTACACAAACATCACATGGGGAAGACAGGTCAGAGAGGTATAACGATGGAAAACGCACAACATGAGGAAAGATAAGGAGAAAAAAATAACCCCCCCCAGACTGAGCTCCAACAGGGAGATCAGTTTGAGAACAGAAAAAAACACCTCTGCACAAAGCACATGTTATTCTTTTGCCTGCAGTGTGAACATATGTGGCTTAAGTAAGAAAGTAGCCGCTTCCGTCTTCTGTCTAATTTAACTATTTTTAAAAAAATAAATTATTATTATTAACAAACAGGAAAAGTGAACACACTTTCTTTTGGCAATTTACCAATCAAGTAAAAATATTTTAAGTTGCGTGGACAACAACGTGCCCAGTAACAGCTTATGTCTTAACTTAATGGGATTAACTTGAACACAGCTTTTTTGCTAAAATAACTGTACAAGTTTCATTTAACTTAGCTCTACATGCTTGCGCAGGTTTGATGTGGAATTTCTAAAAGCTGCTAACTCGGTCTCTCTGGGCAAACACAGCTTACACTGCATAATAAACCTGTTGAATTTCTTGCACTTGAAGCCGAAATGGTTCCTTAAATACGGCCAGGGGTTCACATCGGTTTCTTCGAGTTCAGAGTCAGCAGAATTCGACGGGGTTTCTTTTTTCGCTGGATCCGTACCACCGATGTCAGACTCCATTTTTATCGTGACCCAACGCCAATTTGTTCTACTACCCATCATTCCCTGCAGTATTTCCGAAGCGCAATGTTGTTTTGTTTTTTTTTTTTGTTCTTTTAATTTACTCTTTTAATTTACTCAGTAACGGGTGTGATTGAAAATGTAGCAAAGTACAATACTTTTTAAAAAATATACTTAAGTAAAAGTAAAATTACCGACTTGGAAAATGACTTTAAAAAGTACAAATACACAAAAAAACTACTCAATTACAGTAACGCAAGTAAATGTAATTCGTTACTTTCCACCTTTGCAATTAAGTTTAACATCCAGGCATCCATGAAAACAGAATTTATGATGTTTAATGGAGTTAGAAGTTAGCAGGAAGTTAGCTCGCTAGTTTCCACCTAAACATGATGTAGCATGTTCTGACTGAGAGATTTCTGAAAACATTAAAACGTACAGCTCTGCTATCACTTCCAACATAAATGAAGACAGAAAACTAAACAGCAGTGATGTTTGTAGGGTTACTGAAGTTGGGCTAGCTGCTATATAATGATGTGCTACTTGATCCCTAGCAAAACAGCTACGTTAGCCTAACATAAACACAGTGAAGCTGGAGGATGAACGCTAACTTTTTTCCACTCGATAAAAGTTAACGTGAGGGTTCCTGATGGTTAGAGACAAATGCAATCACATGGCAGGATGCTGTAAACGGACCAAACTTCAGTCAGCAGAACAACTGAGATAATCCATCCACAATACCAGGTTAGTCATTAACCCTTTAAGACCTACCATAGCACCAAGTCCACCAGAGCTTATCTTTATATTCTTACATGCTGTAGTGCCATTTGTGGGAGCATTTCAAGTTGTTATACATCAATACAACCGTTACAGCCCAAATTTTAATAATATGTATGCATTAAGCCCATAGTAACTACATAAATTGCAAAAAAGTGCAATAACCTACAAAAAATTGAAAGTCGTTTTTGTTTTGTTTTTTACATATATTTCTAATTAGAGAAATTTAAGAGGCTTATCCCTCAAAACTGTAAATACAAAAAAGTTGCACAAAATAGTTTCCAACCGGGGGAAATTTGTCTTCATAGTTTTATTTTTGAGATACACCAATTTTTATATACTGCAGGAAAACGAAAATAAATATTATAATGCAAATTTGCATAAAAACAGCATGTGCATCAAAATAAACTGTTTCCAGCAGTGCAGTTTGAGTTCTAAGCATCACAGAAACTATTCAGAAAAGCATAAAGTCAAACATAACTTTTAAAAACACCAGTGTAGGCTTATAAGGCCCTGAAGGTAAAAAAAAACCTACATTTTCCGAGAAAATGACATCACTTCCGGTTTCGGTCAGGCAATGGCGGACACGCGATAGTTCGCGCTGACATCTATTCCAACGTAGGAAGTGTTATGAACAGCTGATCGGATCGGCAAAGCGTGTTTCTGGAATGTTTTTGTTGTTGCAAGGGGTTTTTATGCAATTTTTGGGAAGCTATATGTGGAAGGAAACCGTGATGTAGGACAAGGGTTAATATACTGCAACAACATGGGAACAGAGCAGCTGCCAGAGAATTCAACATTAATGAATCAATGTTACGGAGGTGGAGGAAGCGCAGTTTTTGGCTTTCCTCATATTCCAAAAGTGCTTCATCTCTTTCCTATGACTGTCGCCCGCCATAATTTGCAGATGATGTTGTTTGCAGCCGCTGCCATGCTTTCGACCAAAACAGGTTCAGCTTGATGACATCATCAACATGCGCTATCGCAGTAGAGCGGTATAGTCAAAATCTCTACTGGTGGCCAAATTTATATTGTTTCTACCATATACCGTTTATACCGCCCACCCCTACATCATACACTGCCATCCTTTATATACAGGCTTACCAGCTACAGCCAGTCAAATATTTTGTAACGTAAAACAGCGTCTGTGTGTGTGTGTGTGTGTGTGTGTGCGCGTGTTAGCGCGGGTGTGTGTGCGTGCGCATGTTAGCGCACGTGTGTGTGTGTGTGCGCGTGTTAGCGCGGGTGTGTGTGCGTGCGTGTGTGTGCGCGCATGTTAGCGCACGTGTGTGTGTGTGTGTGCGTGTCAGTTCACGTATAGCTTTGGATGGCTGTCTGCTTGCTCTTTGTTGTTCAGGCAGAAACCATAAATATCCATTCTGTGTTTTCATGTCTGTATCATTGTATCAGTGTGACATATATGATACATAATAACAACATTGAGCGTCAGAGTGATGGAGAGGAAACATTTTACTGTAACACTGATGGATGTCACATTCTCAGCTCTTAACATGCATACAAGGCTCGTTGTGCTCTCGTCCTGAGCCAACTGTGTCCAGGGTCGTAGGACTAAATCTGTGTTCACTAGTTAATATTTGATCATCTATCATAGATTAGAATTCAGATTCTTCTTGTTTTCACATCATAATGAAGTGTTTAGTTTTCTTATTTTTCCCACTCATGTTTTGTCTTTTAATGACTGTTTATGTCACACAGGCAGACAAAGACACACACATGTGGCATTGGCTCCACCCAGGGTAATAGTTACTCATGGTAATAGTAACTCAGGGTAACAGTTACTCTGCTAGTGGTGGAAACTGTCCCAGTTCAAACAAAGGACAAAGTCCTCAACGTGCTGAGTTTGGTGTTGAAGCTGTACCTGAAGCTGTACCTGAAGCACTGCTCGTGCCCTGCAGCTGCTGCTCAATGATGAGCTTCATCAGCAGCCTCCATGTTTGTGTGTAGTCCATCCAGTACTTTGATTTTGTGGTGTGTCATGAACATTAGAGACTATAAGGAGCTTGCAGCAGTTTAATAAACCTTTATATCAGCCAGTCTTTGTAGTGTGTGTAGATGTGAGTTACACTTTGCACCATCAGAGTCAAACACTGTAGCTTTCCTTTGCTCTGCCTTCAGAGCTGTAGAGGAGACGTGCTGTCTTTGTGTTGTCCATAAATCTGGCTGCTTGGCTGCTGTTGGGACTGAGCTGCTAATCCATTATCCAGGCTTTTAAGACATCTGCACACATGCTGCAGCCCTCAATATAATAACACAGCAAAAAATGCCACACACACTTTCAACGTCCTATCACACAGTAAGTTCACTTTGGCCATAGCGCCTTATCACTCAGTAAACACAGAGAGCAGCTCTGTGCCTCCATGACAGTGACAGAGTGTTCACATTGCAGACAGACGGGCCTCCTGTTGCCAGCTGCGCACATTAAATCTCTCTTCTTCTCGTCTTTGGTCTAACAGGTGGGTTTGTTTAACTTCCGTCCGTCTGTGCGCCCGGTCCCGCTTGAAGTTCACATCCACGGTTTTCCAGGACAGCACTACTGCCCCCGCATGGCCAGCATGAACAAGCCCACCTTCCAAGGTGCAGCTTTGTACACTGTTTTTGCACGTTAGCACATGTGCACGTGAGATGTTGCTGGCTTTTCATGCAGCACTGTTTGGTAATACTCCTTGACCATGTGCAATATTGAAACTAACTCTACTGTTTTGGACTCCCCACAGCGATACGCGCTCACTCTCCAGCCAAGCCTGTGCTCATTTTTGTGTCGTCACGAAGGCAAACTCGCCTGACCGCCCTGGACCTCATCGCCTACCTGGCTACAGAGGACAACCCCAAACAGTGGCTGCACCAGGATGAGAGAGAGGTTTGCTGACACACAGCAGTACTGCTCTTTCATGCACGCTGCGCTCATATGTAATAATAATATTCAAACATTTTAAAGACCCTCAAGGTCACCTTACATTAGTGCAACAAAATCAAAACAAGAATAAGTAGTGTATATATATTACACACACACACGGACACACACTCACATAGACACACACACACACAGACACACATACACAGACACACATACACACAGACACACACACATAGACACACACACACACACACATACACATAGACACACACACATAGACACACACACACAGACACACACACATAGACACACACAGACACAGACACAGACACACACACAGACACATACACATAGACACACACACATAGACACACACACACACACACACATAGAGACACACACACACACACACACACACACACAGACACACACACAGACACATACACATAGACACACAGACACATACACATAGACACACACACATAGACACACACAGACACACACACAGACACATACACATAGACACACACACATAGACACACACACATAGACACACACAGACACACACACAGACACATACACATAGACACACAGACACATACACATAGACACACACACATAGACACACACACACAGACACACACACATAGACACACACAGACACATACACATACACATAGACACACACACACACAGACACATACACATAGACACACACACATAGACACACACACACACACACAGACACACACACACACACACACACACACAGACACACACTTCTGTGGGGCTGGGTCGTGGGGGCAGCAGCCCAATCAGAGAAGCCCAGGCCTCCCTCTCCCACCTCCTCCAGCTGAGAGATATAATCTCTCCAGCGTGTCCCGGGTCTGTCCCGGGGCCTCTTCCCGGGGCGGCATCTTGGATCCATATATAATCTTTTACACAGAATCAAAATTATGAAAAAAATAAAAACTTCCAGGATCAACATTATTGGCCCCTCGATTGTACGAGTTAGTTGTGGAACAAACAAGCAGCAGTGATTGGTTGTCGTTACACGTCTCCTGATCATTCCCAGCCTGCTCTTCCGTGGCAAATCTAAAACTCCTCCACGTTTGATGGGAGGGATTCAGGTCAGGGCTCTGAATATTCACTGGATTTCTGGAGGTTGCTCTTCACCGGGAACACGACATGTTTTGGGTGATTGTGGAAAACCACCCAGTTCTACTGCTGACTGCTGCTGAGCTTTCTTTCTAAATGTTATGTGTCCTTCTGTCCTTCCATCACAACATCATTGTCACTTCTAGAGACACTGATCCCACAGCAGGATACTCCCACAGCCGTGTTTCACTGCTGGGGCAGCGTTCACCCTCCCTTCTGATGCCAAATACATGATTAATTCATAGATTTGGATTCTTTATTAATGATGTTCACAGTGAATCTATTTAAGTTAGGCCTCCCTTCGTGGACACTGAGAACATGTAATGAGCTGAGCACTGTGCCCGTCCTCACCCTTCTGTTACCTGTTTATTTATCTGGATTAACATTTCTAATCTAACCTAAATTATAGATCTCAAAGTCATAGATCTGCTTTCCTGGGCCCTGCAGACTCAGTAAATATGCAGTGTCTTATACCATAGGCAGATTTCTGTGTGTATAGCCCTCCTGCCTCAGTGTGTGTGTGTTCCACTGATATATGCCGCTGCCTGCTGCTTCCCTGCACCAGCCTGTGTAACAGCTCAGCTTCCTGCTGTTTGACTGACAGGCTTCTAGTGATGGCTGCTTAACGCTCGCCGGGGGTCACCGCCACGACAAATCCCATCTCTGACCTGACAGCTCTTTCTTCCCTCTGCTGCTGCTCTCAGGGCCTGATGTTTCTCTTCCATTTGATTTCTACAGCCTGAGCGTTATTATCTCATACCCACTGTTTCACTTCAGTTAGTGTATTTGAAATTTAAAATGTAATTTGAATCACTGTTTTTATTCAACGTCATCTTTCTTTCTCCCAAAGCTGGGTTGGAATTGGTTCTTATGTGCATCGTTTCATTTTACTGCTACACAGACACTTCTCAGAATAATGACATATTATCTCATATATATCTACATATATATATCTACATATCTATATCTATATAGATATAGATATAGATATGTGTGTGTAGATATATATATATATATATCTACACACACACACACACACATATATATATATATATATATATATATATATATATATATATATATATATATGTGTGTGTGTGTAGATATATATATATATATATCTACACACACACACACATATATATATATATATATATATATATATATGTGTGTGTGTGTGTAGATATATATATATATATATCTACACACACACACATATATATATATATATATATATATATATGTGTGTAGATATATATATCTACATATATATATATGTGTGTGTGTGTGTGTATGTGTGTAGATATATATATCTACATATATATATATATATATATATATATATATATATATATATATATATATGTATCTACATATACATATATATATATATATATGTATCTACATATACATATATATATATATATATATATATATATATATGTATATATATGTGTGTATATCACACACATTCAGACTCTGATGGATGCATCAGAGAGCACCATGGGGTCAAAAGATATTTGGCAAGCAGACTGGAGGAGTCTAGGATCAAACCACCAACCTAGTTTTTTCCATATCAGTCAATATGAGATTTGTGAGTCAGGATTGGGTTGATGTCCAGTTTAAATATGTTATACATGTACATGAGGATGGCAAACGTCCACACGACGCGCCCAGTGTAACAGCACAATTTTGAATAAATGAACACGACAGACCACATTAGAAGCAAAGTTTATCGTAATGAAGCCCTGGGACTAGAGAGCTCGTTACTCCTCGGTGAGATTTGTTTTTCGTACTAATCACTGTTTGTGCTCTGGTTTGTTTGCAGATAGAGGACATCATTGGCACCGTTCGAGATTCCAACCTGAAGCTGACACTGGCCTTTGGGATCGGCATGCATCATGCAGGCCTCCATGAGAGAGACAGAAAGACTGTAGAGGAGCTGTTTGTCAACTGTAAGATTCAGGTATTCCCTCACCCTGGTGCTGGGCTGCTAATCTGGCACAGCTGATGCACATGTAGGCTGATGGGTTAGTGTCTCCATAAATATACAGGCTACGGCCCTAGCAGCACTGACAGCAGCCTGTTCATTCATTTGCATAACTGACACTGGATTGACCAATCGAATCTCTTAATGCAACCGGCCCCTCCCCTGCCCTTCCTGTGCGCTCATGCACCTAATAGAACTGCAGTTTAGTGAGGAAGAAGTGACTGATAAGGACGGACAAACAAAAGTAAAAAGTGCTTTACAGTGTTGTTCACATGGCTCTTTGGCGTTCTCATGTACGCACGTTTCCAGCTGCACTCTCCTGCTCACACACCACACAGCTCTCTCCTAAGGCAGCTACTGAAATGAGGACGACACGGTTGGTGTGATGGATGACAGCTGTGGCAGCCAGCCTCCCCTGGCACCGCCCCCTGAACCCACTGCTCCACCCTTCCCCTGCAGCTGAGCCACAAACCACACCCTGCCACAGTGGGGTCAGCATCTGCATCTGCTGACCCCACTGTGCATGTGAAGGCAGACAAACTCGAACCTACTGCACCAATGTAGTGTACATAGAAATGCAGCATGTGTGGCAAAATTCAATTCAATTCAATTTTATTTATATAGCGCCAAATCACAACAAAAGTCGCCTCAAGGCGCTTCATAGATACAGAGGAAAACCCAACAATCATATGACCCCCTGTGAGCAAGCACTTTGGTGACAGTGGGAAGGAAAAACTCCCTTTTAACAGGAAGAAACCTCCAGCAGAACCAGGCTCAGGGAGGGGCGGGGCCATCTGCTGTGATTGGTTGGGGTGAGAGAAGGAAGACAGGATAAAGACATGCTGTGGAAGAGAGACAGGGGTTAATAACAGATATGATTCAATGCAGAGAGGTCTGTTAACACATCTACACCTATTGCAGCATAACTAAGGGAGGATCCAGGGTCACCTGGTCCAGCTCTAACTATATGCTTTAGCAAAAAGGAAAGTTTGAAGCCTAATCTTGAAAGTAGAGATAGTGACATGTTTAACAGTGTTAAAGTCTGTGTTCGGTATGACCTCCTTATTCTTCATCACAGCCTGAACTGTCTTAGGAAAGCCTTCCTGTCATTTCCTTTAGTGGTCTTCAGGAATAGTTTTCCAGGCTCTTTGAAGGACATTCCAAAGCTTTGGAATTTCTGTAATTGGGCAAAACCCCAGCTGTCTCTCTCCGTCTGCCTGTCCTCACTTCCTGTTGTTCTGTCTGCTCCACACACAGGTCTGTTAGTGCTACAGAGGATGAATGCTGCTACATTAATCCTGTGCACAGTTAGACGCTGTCACGCCTCAGCTGCTGTGTCTATATCTCACATCCTGTTTGGTTGTAACTCATTTCTAAAACGTCACCAGGTTCTGATTGCTACCAGCACTCTGGCCTGGGGAGTGAACTTCCCCGCTCACCTGGTTGTCGTCAAGGGAACCGAGTACTACGATGGCAAATCCAGGCGCTATGTGGACTACCCCATCACAGGTACAGCTCAGTGACAGCCTGGGTGTGGTCTCTGTGGAACAGGAAGTGTGCTTCCTCCAGTCTGTGTGACGTTAAACTCCGCATTAAGAAGCTCTCTCATATAGCTGTCACTGACGCTCAGAACAAACTGCATTAGCAGATCGTAAACGTTCTGCTCTAAAGGTTGTGTGTAACAGTGTGTGTGTGTGTGTGTGTGTAGACGTGCTGCAGATGATGGGGCGAGCAGGCCGTCCTCAGTTTGATGATCAGGGCAAAGCAGTCATCCTTGTCCACGACATAAAGAAGGATTTCTACAAGAAGTTTCTGTACGAGCCGTTTCCTGTAGAGTCCAGGTAACAGCACAATCTTCATCATCAGGATTCCTGCCATAGTCATCTGTTAGTGTCAAAGACTGGGCCCATCTGTGGATGTCTAATGTATTTAAATCTTTATGACCCGTTACTGTCCACACCAAGGTTAAAGTAATGTGATATATATCAGGCCTTATGTGAAAGCATGTTGTCAGTACAACAACGATGCTGCTGTTTCCCCTTCGGATCAGTCTGTCCTGCAGCACTGAGAGCGTCTGTGGGACGAGATACTTTCAGTCTGTACATGATGCTTTCTGTTCACACAACACACAACACACCTGCAGCCGTAGTTCCTCAGTGTTTTACACTGTGTGTGTGTTTTACACTGTGTTTGTGTGTTTTACCCTGTGTTTGTGTGTTTTACCCTGTGTTTGTGTGTGTGTGTTTTACACTGTGTGTGTGTTTTACACTGTGTTTGTGTGTTTTACCCTGTGTTTGTGTGTTTTACCCTGTGTTTGTGTGTTTTACCCTGTGTTTGTGTGTGTGTGTTTTACACTGTGTGTGTGTTTTACACTGTGTGTGTGTTTTACACTGTGTGTGTGTTTTACCCTGTGTTTGTGTGTTTTACCCTGTGTTTGTGTGTTTTACCCTGTGTTTGTGTGTGTGTGTTTTACACTGTGTGTGTGTTTTACACTGTGTGTGTGTTTTACCCTGTGTTTGTGTGTTTTACCCTGTGTTTGTGTGTGTGTGTTTTACACTGTGTGTGTGTTTTACCCTGTGTTTGTGTGTTTTACCCTGTGTTTGTGTGTGTGTGTTTTACACTGTGTGTGTTTTACCCTGTGTGTGTGTGTTTTACACTGTGTGTGTGTTTTACCCTGTGTGTGTGTGTGTTTTACACTGTGTGTGTGTTTTACCCTGTGTGTGTGTGTTTTACACTGTGTGTGTGTTTTACCCTGTGTGTGTGTGTTTTACACTGTGTGTGTGTGTTTGTGTGTTTTACACTGTGTGTGTGTGTTTTACCCTGTGTTTGTGTGTGTGTGTTTTACACTGTGTGTGTGTTTTACCCTGTGTTTGTGTGTGTGTGTGTGTGTGTGTTTTACCCTGTGTGTGTGTGTTTGTGTGTTTTACCCTGTGTGTGTGTGTTTTACCCTGTGTTTGTGTGTGTGTGTTTTACACTGTGTGTGTGTGTTTGTGTGTGTGTGTTTTACCCTGTGTGTGTGTTTTACACTGTGTGTGTGTGTTTGTGTGTGTTTTACACTGTGTGTGTGTGTTTGTGTGTGTGTGTTTTACCCTGTGTGTGTGTGTTTGTGTTTTACACTGTGTGTGTGTGTTTGTGTGTGTTTTACCCTGTGTGTGTGTTTTACACTGTGTGTGTGTGTTTTACCCTGTGTGTGTGTTTTACACTGTGTGTGTGTGTTTTACACTGTGTGTGTGTGTTTTACACTGTGTGTGTTTGTGTGTTTTACACTGTGTGTGTGTTTTACCCTGTGTTTGTGTTTGTGTGTGTGTGTTTTACACTGTGTGTGTGTTTTACCCTGTGTGTGTGTGTTTTACACTGTGTGTGTGTTTTACCCTGTGTGTGTGTGTTTTACCCTGTGTGTGTGTTTTACACTGTGTGTGTGTGTTTGTGTGTTTTACACTGTGTGTGTGTGTTTTACCCTGTGTTTGTGTGTGTGTGTTTTACACTGTGTGTGTGTTTTACCCTGTGTTTGTGTGTGTGTGTGTGTTTTACACTGTGTGTGTGTGTTTTACACTGTGTGTGTGTGTTTGTGTGTTTTACACTGTGTGTGTGTTTTACCCTGTGTTTGTGTGTGTGTGTGTGTGTTTTACACTGTGTGTGTGTGTTTGTGTGTTTTACACTGTGTGTGTTTTACACTGTGTGTGTGTTTTACCCTGTGTGTGTGTGTTTGTGTGTTTTACACTGTGTGTGTGTGTTTTACCCTGTGTTTGTGTGTGTGTGTTTTACACTGTGTGTGTGTGTTTGTGTGTGTGTGTTTTACACTGTGTGTGTGTGTGTTTGTGTGTGTGTGTTTTACCCTGTGTGTGTGTTTTACACTGTGTGTGTGTGTTTGTGTGTGTGTGTTTTACCCTGTGTGTGTGTGTGTTTGTGTTTTACACTGTGTGTGTGTGTTTTACCCTGTGTTTGTGTGTGTGTGTTTTACCCTGTGTGTGTGTTTTACACTGTGTGTGTGTGTTTGTGTGTGTGTGTTTTACACTGTGTGTGTGTGTTTGTGTGTTTTACACTGTGTGTGTGTGTTTGTGTGTGTTTTACACTGTGTGTGTGTGTTTGTGTGTGTTTTACCCTGTGTGTGTGTTTTACACTGTGTGTGTGTGTTTGTGTGTGTTTTACCCTGTGTGTGTGTTTTACACTGTGTGTGTGTGTTTGTGTGTTTTACACTGTGTTTGTGTGTTTTACCCTGTGTTTGTGTGTGTGTGTTTTACACTGTGTGTGTTTGTGTGTTTTACACTGTGTGTGTTTTACCCTGTGTTTGTGTGTGTGTGTGTGTTTTACCCTGTGTGTGTGTGTTTGTGTGTTTTACACTGTGTGTGTGTTTTACCCTGTGTGTGTGTTTTACACTGTGTGTGTGTGTGTTTGTGTGTGTGTGTTTTACCCTGTGTGTGTGTTTTACACTGTGTGTGTGTGTGTGTGTTTTACCCTGTGTGTGTGTTTGTGTGTGTGTTTTACACTGTGTGTGTGTTTGTGTGTGTGTTTTACACTGTGTGTGTGTTTGTGTGTGTGTTTTACACTGTGTGTGTGTTATACACTGTGTGTGTGTTATACACTGTGTGTGTGTGTTTTACACTGTGTGTGTGTGTGTGTGTGTTTTACACTGTGTGTGTGTTTTACACTGTGTGTGTGTGTGTGTGCGTGTTTTACACTGTGTGTGTGTGTGTGTTTTACACTGTGTGTGTGTGTTTTACACTGTGTGTGTGTGTGTGTGTGTGTGTTTTACACTGTGTGTGTGTTTGTGTGTGTGTGTTTTACACTGTGTGTGTGTTTTACCCTGTGTTTGTGTGTGTGTGTGTGTTTTACCCTGTGTGTGTGTGTTTGTGTGTTTTACACTGTGTGTGTGTTTTACCCTGTGTTTGTGTGTGTGTGTTTTACACTGTGTGTGTGTGTTTTACCCTGTGTTTGTGTGTGTGTGTTTTACACTGTGTGTGTGTGTTTGTGTGTGTGTGTTTTACCCTGTGTGTGTGTTTTACACTGTGTGTGTGTGTTTGTGTGTGTGTGTTTTACCCTGTGTGTGTGTTTTACACTGTGTGTGTGTGTGTTTTACCCTGTGTGTGTGTTTGTGTTTTACACTGTGTGTGTGTGTTTTACACTGTGTGTGTGTTTGTGTGTGTGTTTTACACTGTGTGTGTGTTTGTGTGTGTGTTTTACACAGTGTGTGTGTGTTTTACACTGTGTGTGTGTTTGTGTGTGTGTTTTACACTGTGTGTGTGTGTTTGTGTGTGTGTGTTTTACCCTGTGTGTGTGTTTTACACTGTGTGTGTGTGTTTGTGTGTGTGTGTTTTACCCTGTGTGTGTGTTTTACACTGTGTGTGTGTGTGTTTTACCCTGTGTGTGTGTTTGTGTTTTACACTGTGTGTGTGTGTTTTACACTGTGTGTGTGTTTGTGTGTGTGTTTTACACTGTGTGTGTGTTTGTGTGTGTGTTTTACACAGTGTGTGTGTGTTTTACACTGTGTGTGTGTTTGTGTGTGTGTTTGACACTGTGTGTGTGTTTGTGTGTGTGTTTTACACAGTGTGTGTGTGTTTTACACTGTGTGTGTGTTTGTGTGTGTGTGTTTTACACAGTGTGTGTGTGTTTTACACTGTGTGTGTGTTTTACACTGTGTGTGTGTGTGTGTGTGTGTGCGTGTTTTACACTGTGTGTGTGTTTTACACTGTGTGTGTGTGTGTGTGTTTTACACTGTGTGTGTGTGTGTGTGTGTGTGTGTTTTACACTGTGTTTTTGTGTGTTTTACACTGTGTGTGTTTTTGTGTGTTTGTGTGTGTGTGTTTTACACTGATTCTCCTTTGTCAGACCCACAGGTGCTCTGAGGGCCTCACAGCTCTCTTCAAGTCTTACATTGATGTTTATCATAAACGTAAACATTAGAGATAAGAGCAGCGGCGAGGTGTCAGGGCGTTAAATGATCCGTGTTTCACCCGTCACTCTCCGAGGACGCTAATAGCACCTACACGATAAAAGAGATCACACATTTTGTCTTGCTGGGTTTTGTTGAGTATTTATAGGATGGTGTGTTGGGTTCAGTGTAGCCAAGAAATTACAATTAATGTGAGTAATATTTCAAGAAAACAGCTCATTTTTTCAGTGGCCCTGAAGTGTTTTATATCAAAGTGGACGTGCTGCAGACTGGAGCCACTACAGTTGTTGTAGTGAACAGTAGTGTAGTGTTGCAGTTTTTGGACAGCGGTCATACTTTGACATGTGTGCGTTCTGGTCAGAGGGGGAAATCTGACAGGAAGCTAGAAAGACTGGGAATCTTTCAGAGTAAACAGAAAAAAAGATGCTTTCACTATCTTTTCAAATGATCCCGTCAGACCAAATGCAGAGGTTTGTTTTACACAGACATGTTGAATGAAGTCGTTACTATCAGCTCATGCTCACTGTAGTCACGCATGAATGCAACATCAGCAGTGTCGTTAATAAAGATAAACTGGTGACCTTATACACTGTCATTATAGTCTCCTCCCTGTTAGCAATAGCATTCACGTGTTAGCACAGGTAGTATGTAAACAAAGCAGTTTATCTCTAACATCAGCAACAGGCTTGGTATCAGATATGATTCATGTTCTTTGTAGTGTGACTGAAGTCTTTGGACTGCACTGTCACTGTAGAGCCACCGTGATGACACTGGTGGGGCAGCCATCCATGGATCAGAGCCCAGGGTTTGTTCCCTGTTCAGTGTCGGGCTGCAGTAGTTTGTGTGCATGGCTCTGCTGCAACATGTGGTCACCGCTGTCCTGGAAACCACTGCAAGTGATGCAAAATTGTATTTACATGCTTTTAGGTGCTGGTTTTACAGCACCATCGTTACCCTCTGCCAGCATGCTGCTGTTTAGAAAGGCCTACAGTGATAAGTCAACCAGCTGATGTGTCGTGTCGTATCCTCAGCCTCCTCGGCGTGCTCTCTGATCATCTGAATGCTGAGATTGCTGCAGGAACCATCTCATCCAAGCAGGACGCCATGGACTACATCACCTGGACCTACTTCTTCAGACGGCTGATGATGAATCCCAGGTTAGCCCAGCTCCCAGCACACACACACACACGCACACACACACGCACACCTGTGCATAGTGTAGACACAGCCTGGTTATTGCTGTGATGTGTTGTTCAGTCAAACATCTGTTATGTAGACAGAGCCCACTCCAGAACATTCCAGCCTGTTGGTAATTGCACGCCTGTCATCCCACATTTACCACTGACGGAGGCCCAGCAGTGGCACTGTAACCCTGCAGGCCTGTGAGTCCAGATGATATCTGGATTCAAACTGGGATTTTGGGTCAGTATTCACATTTCAGAGAGGCTTTGGAGCGTCGCTGCATTCATTTGTTGTCATCTGCTGCAAACTGTGGGCACACAGCGTCTCTCACTGAAAGATGAAGGAGTGGTCTGATCATCAATGTTATAAACAGCATTACAATTACAAAGCAGCCTGCTGGGTTTCTAAATAGTGTTCATAGTAAATTATTATACTTTTGTTTGCCTGACAGCTCCGTGTTGGCTATATACAGACACCGGACTGGTAAATGAACTGGTTCTTGCATCGCGCTTTTCCACTCATCTGAGCACTCAAAGCACATTCACACAAGCACTTTTTCCTAAGTGCTCCCTAACTGCATTCACACACATTCACACTCTGATGGATGCATCCGAGAGCACCATGGGGTCAGTATCTTGCCCAAGGATATTTGGCATGCAGACTGGAGGAGCCTGGGATCGAACCTTCCAGGCAGTAGGTGACCTGATCTACCTCCTGAGCTACTGGAGATGGAAACCAGTCAGAAATGGATAAATGGATCAGGATCAGATATCAGACTGGTTCAGCTGGTGTCTTTGCAGGCACAGAAGAAGCATGTGTGCTCTCACCTCCACAGCACATATCTGTGATGTCATTCTTGTTACGCTGAGGTGATTGGACCGGGTTGGAGCATAGGAGCTCTCTTCATCGTGACAGGCAGGTGCAGTGTCTGCATCACTTCCACTGTTACCCCTTTGATAACAACAGTAAGGCTCCCAGCCGTGTTCAGAGTGTGTTTGACAAACGCAAACAGCAGCAGCTTCAGCTCTGGATCAAACCATCCCCTGCTCCCTGCTGCCATCTTCTCCTGAGAAATGGAAGAACCCAAACGTTCTGTTTCTTCCTTTTCTCGTGCAGAAACTTCCGGACAGCTCATCAGTGCTCACCACTTTTAGCAGCACATTTTGTGAGGATGAATCTTCCACAGAAACACATTGTGTTCAGTGTGTGTATATATTTACATGTTACATGAACACAAATTCACAATTTCATGTGTCTTTTTCACGACACGCTGGGTGTGTAACCGCAGAAATGCAGGACAGCCTAGTTATAGCTGACTCTTTCTGTGTGGGATCCAAAGACTGCATTTCTGTTAGATCTGCAGCCAGAATGAAAGAGACGTCTCCTTTACACTCAGCAACTCTATCCCTGTATCTGCCTGTGCTGGTTCTGCACACGATCCAGATCTTAGCCTGAGACCTGAGTTGTGGGGACAGTGCTGAGCATGCTGCAGATGAGTGGGCGCGTTTAGATTTTACCAGAGTCCGACTGAGTCTAGAAATAAATGTGAGAATCACCTTTGAATAATATTCCATCTGTCCTGAGCACTAGATTAAAGTCTGATAAAAACTCCTAGTAAAGACGGACAATAAACCACAATAACAAAGATGTGTTTTCCAGTTGGGGTGCACATTGCTGAGAGTCAGTCTTTCAGATGAATTGTAGGCCTAATGATGGCTGTGCTTGAAGAATCCTGACACACGGCTGTTGATTCATTTAAACTAACTTAGATGAGATTAGATGAAACCTTATTAATCACTCGGGTGGGAAATTCAGTTTCCAGTAGCACAGCACCGACACACATTGCATGTTACAGATACAATAAAGGGCAATGAGAGTAAGGATATAAGCATAAATATACCATATATACACATATATAAATACACAATATATAATATATATGTTTACTTTACTTTAAACATAATTTTGTTAATTTGGTGATTAGTTATTAAATCAGAGCCAAAGATCCCCAGCTGGAGCCCAAGAGGAGAATCCCCCCGAGGAGCCCCCACCGTGCTGAGCGCCCTGTGTGGAGACCCACTGAAAGTTTCACTTCCAGGTTCTGGGAATAGATGCCTAACAGTGCACATCCAGCTGAAAGGTTTTATTATTGTTTCATTTGTGAGTTTTCTCTGCTGTTAGAGCTGATAGGAGAGGGGAAGCTGTGAGGCTGTGGAGCCGCACCATACCATGCTCCCTCTGCAGAGCTTTGTTCAGTTACCTGTGAAGCTTCGGTGGTTTCTGGACCTTTTTTGTCAGCTAACAATAGTTCACCTGTAGCTGATCGGGCGGGCGGTGAGTTTTTGGCTAACAATAGTTATTTCCGTGTTTGAGACTCAGTGATGTGTGAGCTCAGCTGACACATCAGCTCCAGCACCACACACACATGTTTGTGCTCTGACAGATGGCCTCACCTCAGATTGTTAGATTCACTGTTTGTACCCTCAGTGTGCCCGTCGCTCTCTCTCCACAAAGCTGCGTGTTACATCTGTCACTGCTGCTTCAGGCTTTCATTCCCATAACACACAGACACACTCACACACAGACACACACACACACACACACACAGTGTGTGACAGTAACACACGCCCATAAATGAGGCCATCCAATGTCTCCACGGCTGCTTCTACTCCTTCAGCTGTGATGTCACCTCCGTGTTAGTGCGCTATGACAGGTTTGGTATGATAATCATAATGACATCATTTGTTACATGGTTTACATGCACGACTGTACAATGACGTCTTCCTCCACCTCAGACAGCGTTTGCATCACACACAGTTCTGATGATCCGTGTCTATCTTGTTCTTAGTGCAAACAGAGAGTTTGTGTCAGGGAAGTGCTGCTGCCTCAGTGTTGCTGCTTTAAACCAGACAAATGCACCGAGGGGGGGGAGGAGGAGGAGGAGGAGGAGGAGGAGGAGCGCTGCATGTGAATATTATCACAGTACAGCCTGATTTAAAACTGGATCCCTGTGAAACCGTAAGTGTTTAATAAAGTCAGAGGTGAGCAGAGCTGCCTTTCCACACGAGGAGTCATCCCATCACCCGTCAGAGAGGATGCAGGTGTGAGGCGCTCCACCTCAAAATTCCATCCACCTTTTATCTACAGTTCATCAGCTGTCTGAAACAAAGCGCTTTGGCTGCCCTCCTCTGCCCGTCCTCACACCCAGGACTCTGTGACTATCGTGGCATTCGCTCTCACTGACACGACGACACCACAGGAACAAAACTGTTTCCCAAAGTAAGAGACTGAACTTGAGCCCAGAGCAGCACGCAGTCATGGGGGCCGCTGCTACCCCAACCTGGGCCAGCAGGATAAATGACAAGTGTTGGAAGTTGGTCCTGAGCACCTGGTTGTCATTATATTCTTATTCAGTGTTAGGTCATGATACGTAATTTAACCCATTTTGCATGTACGCGCCTCCACCTGCAGCACAGGTGGAGGCGCGTACATGATGTCACACCAATGGGAGACCACAGCAGTGTCACAGTGTTCAGTGCATGTCCTACACATCAGCACCAAATATATTCATTATGCAAGTTAGTCTGGTTGGTATCAAATGAACATCAGTGCTAACATGTGGAGCTGTTAACACAGATATCAATGATCGTGCATCATTTATTTAGAATTATAAAACAGCTGTTTCACCTCAGAGATGAGCTGAGGAGGGAACCCCTCAGTCCTGCTCTGAGCCCCGTGTGATTGTTTCCACTGTGTGCTCTCTGTTGTTCAGTTATTACAGCCTAGAAGACATCAGCCACGAGTCTATTAACAGGTATCTGTCCAACCTGGTGGAGAGAAGCCTGCGTGACCTCGAGGGCTCCTACTGCATTGAAATTAAAGAGGTGTGTGATGTTTTCAAGCATGTTCTCTGCACGGTGTCACAGATGTGTTCAAAGGTTTCCTTGCATCACCTCCTCAGGACGATCAGTCGACGGAGCCTCTTACCTACGGTCGCATTGCCTCCTATTACTACCTGAAGCACCAGACCATCCGCACGTTCAAGGAGCGCCTCAGGGCGGAGCTACCCATACACGAGCTGCTCTCTGTGCTCACGGTGAGTTTCATCTGCAGCCAGGTCATCCCTGCACGCAGCTTTCACTGAAGAGTGACTCCTGGGTGACTGGATCATCTCGTGCTGTCATCTGTCTGTCTTTGTTCGAGCGATGCAGTGCTGTTTATGTTACTGCTGAAAAACAAGCAGTTAGTGTGATTCTGCTCTTTGAACAGAGCATCAGCTGTTTCCACCTGCCCAGGATTCACCTGTTCATTGAGCACAAACCACCACTTTATAAACCAGGTGAAGGCACAGGGTTATCTGCCAGTTTAACACATCAGCACAGCTGTGAGAAAACGTTCCAACTCTGTATGTAGACATGCAAAGGTCTCAAGACTGAGACTGAGAGGGGTCATCAACTCTGGCAGAGGTAGAAGACAAAGATTTCAAAGACTGTAGAAACAAAACTAGTGAGAGATTTGTGTAAAGACCCCAGAACAGCTGCCATGACCCCAGGCAGGAGCTGTAGTCCCACAGCAGGACCTTTTTATTCTCGTGTCCTCGTCTGGAGTTGGACCAAAGCATGCTGGGGCTGAAGTGGCTGCCTTCCTCCCCAACAAGCTGCAGTATGCACTCGTGCTCTCAGGCCCAGGCATGCTGCTTCACCTGCACAGTAATGACCTGCACTCACACCTCCACATGGCCCCGCCCCATCTGATAAACATGCTCCACACAGACTGAACCTTCTTCTGCCTCAGGTTTGGCTCCTGCCGTCACAGGACACAAACACAGTCCTGTCTCATTGCGACATTCGAAGGCTCTGCTTTGCTGCTGAGTCAGTGAAAAGTGAAATCTGACAGCTCATAAAAACATGCAAGGCTGCAAACAAATCCTCGAGTTAGCAGAACGTTTGCAGCGCGGGATCACAGACCTCGCTGCACGTACGCACCACGCCAGGGAAATAAGTTAGTGTTTGCCCCAGTCTGAGCAGCTACTCTGTTGTTTCTTCATTTATGTTTCTGTGCATCGGCTGCCTGATAATGTTCTCACTGTTCATCGTACAGCTGCTGGTTTTACAGACGTGATCAAATAATTACAAACTCTCGATCAAAACAAACCGATGCAGAAAATGTGAAAAGCTGTCAGCTTGTTTCCAGGCTCACACCAGTTACTGTTAAACACAGCGATCAGAATAAGATCCACGCTGGAGCAAACCCGTCTTTTCCTTTTAACTGAACTCAAAGCCAACAGCCTGAGTTTGGACTCTTCATTGAAGCTGCCTGCAACATGACATTAGGACAAGCAGCCAACAAAGCCTCCTCTGCTGCTCTGTGACCTCCTGATGAAGCAGGATTAGCAGCGATTAGCCACCATGTGACATTTTTCTCTGCTTGAAACAGAAGTTCATGTTTGCTTCAGTCTGAGGGGAAATCACAGAAGCTGTCTCAGCATAGCCACGGAGCTGACCTGCAATCAGCCAATAAGAACTCAGTCCAGGCTTTACACGGACGTGTCCTCATAGCCTTTAGTTATGAATCAGACTGAGATCTGTAGAGGACTGGTGTGTGTGTGTGTGTGTGTGTGTGTGTGTGTGTGTGTGTGTGTGTGTGTGTGTGTTCCTCCTGCATTACCTCTTTAAAGCTCCCTCCTCTGTCTGTGGAGCTCCGTGCTGCCTTTCTCCATCACACTGATATGCACACATGATGGCCCTCAAAGATAAATCATTTAGGAATCATTGTAGCTCTGGCCCCTCACCCCACCCTGCTCCAGCCCCTCACCCCACCCTGCTCCAGCCGTAGCTTTAGAGATGCTAGCTTCAGCAGTGATGGATGGAGGCTAAACGGTCCAGGCTGGGAGGCTCTGGCAGATGCCTCCAGTGGAGCCTGCTGATGGGACTACATTAGCCAAAGTTGAACTGGAGTGAATTAGCAGCCATGCGTGTCCATGCATCTGACTGTGCCTCAAGTACAAACAGTGCTGAA
Source organism: Perissodus microlepis (assembly GCF_051167445.1). NCBI lineage: Eukaryota > Metazoa > Chordata > Actinopteri > Cichliformes > Cichlidae > Perissodus > Perissodus microlepis. The sequence continues at coordinate 1,258,325 of NC_140471.1, read as the reverse complement.
CACACAGCCACAGATGCAACATGAACACTGATACCTTCCCAGCAGCCACAGTATTTATTAGCATTTAGCACTTTGAAGAAATGTAGAGAGAATTTAGTGGAGAAAGAATCTGAACCGTGGTGCCAAATCTGGGTTTGTGTGCTGGGTGGAAAACACAAGTGTGGGCAGCTACATGCTTTTAGCACACATGCTCTGATTTAAACGGTGTGACCACAGCATGCTTTGCACTTCTTCTTTCACTTTTGATCTCCTTCAGGATGCAGAGGAGTATGCCGAGCTGCCCGTCAGACACAACGAGGACCAGCTGAACAGCCAGCTGGCTCAGCAGCTCCCCTTGCAGGTCAACCCCCACTCCTATGATAGCGCACACACCAAGACCCACCTGCTGCTGCAGGCCCACTTCAGCCACGCCCAGCTGCCTTGCAGCGACTACACCACCGACACCAAAACTGTGCTGGACAACGCCATCCGCATCTGTCAGGTAGCCGACACTCAGCAGCTGACACAGAGCTTCCTTCGTGCTTTTCACTTTAGCTGTTACTCTGTGTTCATGCAGTACTTGGAGACTAAAGGGATTTTTTGCTGTGCTCTAAATGATCTGTGCAGCACAGTTTGTGATTCCTCCTGCACCTCACGAGTACACCTGCTGTGCTCTCTGCACTAAACCACAGCCTGGTACTGAGGGCAGTAAGATAACTGTGTGTGTGATATACTCCTGTAGCTCTAACAGCTACACGGGCAGGTTAGCTGAAGTCTACAACACACTGAAATGAACTGCAGTGGTGAACCATGTCTGCTGTCACTGAACAGTTTTTACTCACGTGTCACTTGTTGCTGCTCTGCAGTAGCTGCTGCAGGAAGGTTGTACTCAGACGTGTCTGTGGTGTATGTGACCGTCCACAGTCCTGATGGGCAAACACACGTCTGATCTTATATTTGGTACACACATCCATTCATTCATTTTCATCAGACGAGCTGAGAAATATATGGATTTGATTAATATTATTTATTCTAGCAGTGACGACACATTATCAACTGTATCAATGTTTCTTTGGAATATACAAAGTTTACTTCTACAAATATGTAAAAGCACCGTGTCTGTGTGTGTGAGCAGGCTACAGGTGTTAACACCCCTCTTACATCTTTACAATATGTTGAAGAATGTGGAAGATTTCCTTTAGTGTGGTAATAATCCCTTCCAGCTGATAAAAGCAGGAGTTGAGCTAACACAATGCTAACACAATGCTAACACAATGCTAACACAATGCTAACACACACCTACAGCCAAATGGTCGTAGCTTATATTGGTGTTGAGTGATGTGCTGCACATGCACGGTGCCCACGTGTTGTTGGGGGCTCAGTGCTGTTTAGAATAAGGGGAATGTGAAATATTAGCATGTGATTTGTAGCCGATCCATCTCATCAATAACCCGACTGTCAGCAGTGTTGGGAAGGTTACTTTTAAAATGTATTCCACTACAGATTACAGATTACATGCCCTAAAATGTATTCTGTTACGTTACTCAATGAGAGTAACGTAACAGAATACTTTGGATTACTTAATATATTATCATGCTGTTTACAGCTACATGAATGTGATTTATTACTGTTACTGAAGGTCAGCGGCTCCGAACCGTAGTAAAGGGACCTCTGGCTGATACGTCGGGTTCGTGTCGGGCTCGTAGCTGAAAACTAGCTTTACTTTGTTGTCTGGGTCACTTTGCTAGCAGAGACAGAGAGAGGCGTTGAAAGGCTGCTCCGACGGGACTTATTGTTTCTGAGGAAAACAGGAACACAGCGTACAGTCGAGTCTTAACAGCTTACTTACAGCTGGGCTCGTCAGGCTCTCTTCTTGGCTGCAGTGGTTATTATTATATTTACATGCTTCCAGCTCCCGTTTTTGCTCCGTGACAGCTCGTACTTTTCCTTTTTCTCCCTCCTCGCTCACAGACACATCACTGGTATGGCAGTCCATCCTCCCTGCAGCACGGACTACACTGCCCATCAGGCTACATGCTTTAGGGCGATGCCTGTAACACTCTGCCTATTAGCTTAGCACAACAACAACAAAAAGGCGCTCTCTCACCCAGGAAACACAGAGAGAGAGCGTCACCCTGTAGCGCTGCCTGGAACAACAGAACGTAGCTGTCAAACAAAACCCAAACAGGCCTGACCCGCCACAATATGAAACAGGGAAGTACCGCAGTGTAATCCATTTATTTCAACAAAGTAGCTGTATTCTAAATACCACCTTTTTAAACGGTAACTGTAACAGATTACAGTTACTCATATTTTGTATTTTAAATACGTAACGGCGGCACATGTACTCCGTTACTCCCCAACACTGCCTGTCAGACGTTAGCTGTGCGGCTGCACCCTCGTTGTGTGGCGTCTGCAGAGATCAGCTGACAATCTTTAACATTAGAAACCTAATAGAGTCGGTAACGCTGACAACAACGAAGCCAGTGGTGTTTATTGAGCTCCTCAGTGCGTCTGTTTGAAGTGAAGTGGCGGCTGTAAGCCATTGTCCACAGCTCCGCTGGACGTTTGTGTGCATGTGCTTGTGATTTTCCACGGTGTGTTAGTGCAGCTCGTGGATGTGCTTACTGCTTTGCTGTCCTGACATTCTTCTCATCTCCAGCTTCTTTATGAGGTTTTTTATTGTGTGAATGTATATTTTTATTGATACTTATTGACACATAACGTGAATATGTCGAATGGAAAGACAGACTTGCATATTAATTTGTGAGTCTGAATGATCCACCCTCAGTTGAGTGGACGCTTCCCACAGTGATCCACTCTGAGTGACACAGAGATGAGTCCTGTGAGCTGAAGCGTCCACGCGCTGAATCGTCTGCGTTATGTTAGGACAACAGAGTTGGGTGGAGGTGGGTCTGTGGGCTGCCATGGCCAACACCGTCCATTAATGCAGTACATGTAACCTCATTACAAGCTGATCCACTGAAGCGGACACGTGCTGTTAGCAGCACCCGAGCACCTCGCTGGTCTCCTCAGTGAAGCCAGACCTGGACCCAGACTCCACGTGGACTCTGATCAGGCTCCTCTAACCCGAGTGCCCACAGGGCCTCTGATCAGCTGGTGATGTTGGGTGAAGCCCTGCTAGGACTTTGGCCACAATCTGCTATTGATGTGCTCGATCAATCATTTTAATCCCCTCTGTGAAGCCCACTCTGTGGACTTTGTACTCAACGTTTGACTTTGCAAATGAAGATTAATAACGTTTGTGTTCAGCCACCTTAAAGCCAACCACAGAGTGAAGGGAGCTGCCAAAGAAGTCAGGAGACGAGGCTGAGTGTGTTTAGGTTCTGTTCCACTGTCACACCAGCTGCAAGCCAAGACATTAAAACCATTAAAACATTTCAAACATGTCCTGTAGTTGTGTCACATAGCTCTGCTGGCTGATCCCAGACGGCTTCACGACTGTGTTTATGTGCCAGGAACTGTCTTCTGTGTTTGCTTCAGGCAATGCTGGATGTAGCTGCCAATGAAGGCTGGCTCGTCACAGCCATCAGCATCTGCAATCTTGTGCAAATGATCGTCCAGGGCCGCTGGCTGCACGACTCCTCCTTACTGACGCTCCCACACGTAGAACAGCGACACCTCGGTCTGCTCAGGTAAATCGTCGTTCTGCTCGCTGTGCAGCGTGTCCTGCTTCGCTGTTTTGGGAACAAATTCTTCATCTAAAGTAAAAAAAAGCCTTTAATCATCCTAATGTGTGACTGTGAGTATAGTTAAGGATTCAGTGTTGTTTCACAGTTAGAAGCTGAGAGTGAAGATTAGGTCGAGGGATTTAGAGACAGAGTCAGAGAGGCCAGGTTTGGACCTGTGCAGGGACGGGGTAGTGGACATATAGGATGTTGAAGGTGGAGCTTCCAGGCAGGAGGAAAAGAGGAAGAGCACAGAGAAGCTCCGTGGACGTGGTGAAGGAGGATGCTGGGGATAGGGTGAGGCGGAGGGGGTGATGTACCTGTAGCCTGAAGCTGTTCCCACCTTCAGGTGTAAGTCTCAGTAACACTGTGCAGTCACTCAGGTACAAACACGAAGCCTGGATTTGGACACTTGTGTCCTTTTAATGGTAAGAGCCAACCTTGTCTGTGATGCCTCCTGTTTTAGGAACAGAGGAAACAGGAAGGGGCAGGGAGGTTTGAACGAGCCGATCGAAGGACTTCCTGAGCTGATCGCCGCCTGTAATGGAAAAGAAAGCGTCTTCTCTGCTATGGTGGCCCGACAGCTTCATCCGAGCCAGACTGCTCAGGTAAGGCTGCAGGAATGATTCGTCTAAATGTGCAAATATGGAAGCAGCCAGTCTGGATTTGCTGCAGAAATGATGGAACAATCGAAGCATGGCTCTGCCCCGCGTGGTCCATGCAGATCACACACACAGCAGTGTCGCAGCGATACGCCAGGATCCCCAATCACAGCTCCAATTTAAGTGCTAATTGCAGCAGTAATGAGAGTGTCCGGGCACGGCAGCAGGCCCTGCAGCTTCACCCAATCGCTGTCTCTGCTGCCCCCACCCTCACCACGTTTACCCCCAGCTCCCCGCCGGCCTGCAGTGTGGCGGCCTCTCTAATTAAATAATTAGATGTGCAGCAGCGTTCCTGTCTGACTGTCTCAGGAAGAGTAATCCTCACATAAATAGCTTTTCCCCTCCGTGCCCCCCAGTCAGACGGCCGCACACCCTCCTAGCTCTGCTTTTGTTTTCATCCCTCTGTCTGCGTTTGTCCTCTGCCTCCCTCGTGGCAGCTTCTTTGGGTTGAAGCAGCCGTCCTACAAGCAGCTAACGAGACCCGAGGCCCGCCGCGGCCTCGGCGTCACAAGTCGCCATTTTATTTCTAAGCTTCGCTTTCACACGTCTGCAGAGGTGATTTCCTGTCCACTAAAACATATATCAGTGTATATAACATCCAATCATCTCCACTGCTGGCTAACATGTGACTCCACTGTACAGCCTGTCAAGCTTCTTCTTACCAGCTCTTCCAATGAGGTTCAAACACAGCTGTGTCACAATGAGTGTGTGTGATCGTGTGTCCATTAGCTCTGATAAAGTGCTGCAGATTCATAATGCCCTGTGTGTTACACAAACAGCTCGTGTTCATGGTAAATCCAACGTTCCTCAGGCGTGGTCGTTCCTGAGCCATCTCCCAGTGCTGGAAGTTGAGATGAGCATGAAGGGCTGGTGGGAGGAGAGCCAGGAGCAGACCGAGCGTCCCGTCCCTGCAGCAGGAGCTAACCTAAGGAAGGAGAGCAGCTGGCTGGATGTCCACGCTGACCAGGAGTATGTTCTGCAGGTGTCACTGAGACGCCTCAATCTGGGACAGCAGAGGGTCAGTATCCACAATATTCTCTAACAGGCGGCTGCTCCCAGTTTGAACACAGTGGCTTATTTAGCAGCTGAGCAGAAGCTGGCCCCAGAGGCTGCTGGGACGAGCTGTGCTTTATCTAATAGTTCATGTAGTGCTCAGTACAAACCTGCAGAGAGCAGCAAACTCGGCCTGCACAGAGTGATGACAGTCTGACTTTCAACAGTCACATATTGAATGTGTAGCTCGTGAGTAATGAAGTGAAATGCATGTTGTCAGCCTCACCTGTCATCGTGCTCACACCTCAGACGTTACAGCGGGGCTGGGCGGACCCTCCGTCGAGGTTAGGACACGTTAGGAGAAACCCAAAGTTTCCTCTCCGAGCTCTGACACCAGAAACCTGTCGTCTCGGCGTATTCTGGAGGTTAATTCCACAAAACACAAGAACAATATAAAATCCAGTCATGATCCAGTTATAAGAGGACTTTACCTGGTACACTGAACCAGACCACACAGTGACTCTGCTCTCCACACAGTCCAGGAAGTGAAGCATAGAGTCTGATTGGATGCGTTAGAAATCAAACTGAATTAAATTGGTGGTGCATGCTAGAAGTGAGGTCATGCAGTGTTTCCTAACTGCCACGTTAAGGCAGCCCTGTTTTAATAATAGCATCTGCCCCCCCAACATGAGAAACTCCCCAAACTTCAGAGAGTGCACAGATTTTGCTGTGAATGTCACGATGTGTGTTGTTCCAGAGGAGGCAGGACAGCAAGGCCCAAGCTCCCAGGTTCCCCAAGGCCAAGGATGAGGGCTGGTTCCTCGTCCTGGGGGAGGTGGATCGCAGGGAGCTGCTGGCTGTGAAACGGCTGGGATACGTGCGTAACCACACGGCCGTGTCCATGGCCTTCTACACCCCAGAGAGGACCGGAAAGTAAGTCTGGTCTCCCACACACTGCACGCACCGGTCTGTAGGCAGAACATGAAATACTGTGACATTTATGTAGCACGTTACGACGTGGCTGCAGGCTGTCGATGCGATGCAACAGTCATGCCGATCGGTCCTCGGGCGCAGCGTGGACTGTGGAGGGATTAGTGGTGGTAAAATGGAAATTACACTGTTGAGTGAGTCCAGCAGCTCACTGCTGATCGGCTCCTCTGTGCCAGATCACTGGCCTGCGCAGTGTCACAGCTTCTCCTCGTTATCTTTTTAAAAGTTTATGTAGAAGCAAAGAAATGAACGTGAACACAGTTTCCTCTCTGTCGCTGTCTCAGGTGATTTTCAGGCCTGTTTTTTCTCCTCTCAGGTGTATTTACACGCTGTACCTGATGAGTGACAGCTACCTGGGTCTGGACCAGCAGTATGATGTTCACCTGAATGTAACACCTGCCAGCATCGCTGCACAGGTCAACAGCGAGGTCTCACGTTCAGTGTCGGATCTGTCGCTGGGCTGAGGAATACATCTGCGTCACATCGGCGACGTCTGTCGGTCACCGCTTTGCTCACCTCGGAAGTGACGTCGTTTCTTTCTCACGTACTGTGGCTGTGCTCACTGTGGTGCACCGGTGCCAAGGACGGCCTCATTCATTTAACTTTTAATTGGCAACATCCAACAAGACTCTGCTGCTGCGCTGTTCTTGATTGGCTGGATCTTTGTGTGTGGTGTCAGATATATAAGCATGGCGGCACACGTTCTAACAGCAGCTGTTTAACTCTGTAGCTGTGAAATGTAGCACTTTGCCTGAATTGTAGAGAACATGGTAAAGATTATACCGAAGCACATCACCGAACACAAACAGGTTGCTGTCGTGTTTGGGAGGTCGTGGGCTGACAGTAACACAAAGCTGTGTTAAATGTGAGCACGCTGTAGAGCTTCAGCTCAACAGGATCATACATTTCCCTGACTTCGTGCCTGTGTGGATGTGGAAACGCAGTGTGACAAACCTCCTGTGGCCTCGTGTTGGAGCAGCAGTCAGTGTGGGTGAGATATTTCTGTGAAGGGCAGAAAATGTGAAAATCGTTTTGGATCAGATGTGAATAAAAACAAGTGTTTGTTTGGATGAAGTGCTTTCAGTTTAGGTGTGTGAACAAAGCTTCCTCCTCCCTCACCGCTGCATGCTTCAGTGTAGCAGAGTCGCTGAGCCTAACGCTGCTGTGTCTGTGGCAGCGAGGCCTTTGTGTGGATGTTTATTAACCCCGTGAGCAGCACTGTGCCGACAATCATTCAAGATGAATTTACATTTGGTTTTGAATAAAGTGTTTTGTGTGGCTTCAAATTGTAATTGTACGTTTTTCATTCACTTGTTTATTTGGAGAGTTTTCGTTCTCAGTGATTGTTTACAGCACAGTCATGTCTGATGTGCTGTAAACACCATGCATATACTGTGTAAAAGTGTATTTAGATTCAGTCAATGACACCACAGAAAAACGTGAACTGGCCTCGTGCTGGAATAAAACATGGAGGCTGCAGCAGTGTCGAGCCAACCAGCCCATGAGTGAAGCAGGTGACGGTGGGCGAGTCTGAGCCAAGACTGCAGACCAGGAGACATCCATACAGAGCACACTGTCCACACTGTCCACACTGTCCACCGCAGAGCTGCTGGCAGCAGGAACCACGCTGGATGAAAGATAAACATGAACATCCGTACATGCAGATTCAAATGAGCTCGTGCTCTGTGCTCGGTTTCCTTTGTTAGGCTATAAGTTTGAAGGCTTTTTCTTTTGGATGTTTCACACTCAGTTATTGAAATAGTATTTCACTGTAAATTCATGAAAAGTCAGAGCAAGTGAGCGTGTCAACATATAGAATATGTCCCTAATATGATCCTGATTTTCATCCTGGTTTAAATCCTCAGACCAGCTAAACTAAGGAAAACATGTTTGGGGCATCAACAGAGACCCAACAGGAAGAAGCTCCAAACAACAGCCGGCGCCTCCAGGCAGGGGCGTGATTTCCAGGGGGATAGGGGGGGTATGACACCCCCAATAATCAGACCCAACCAATATTACCCCCCCCCCCCAATAAAATTATGAATTATCTTGCATAAATAGGCTGTTGATTTTCTTTACTCGTTTCAGGTATTACCAGCAAAACAGTTGCACGTTTAATCATCTGGGAATTGACCCAGATTTATTTAGATAAATAAATCTGCGTCAGGACCCCCAATGTTCAGCACAAAGTTACACCGACGCCTGCAGGCGCTTTGTATTGGAAGCTAGACCCTACAATAATACATAAAATAATAATTTTAAAAAGTTTCCGGTATTTGAAGCTGTTAAAATTGAAATGTGTTGACTGTCAAACAGATGCTTTCTATAAAAACAAGCGGTCTAAAGCAGTCTCGCTTTACGCTCCGCTCATCAAGCAAAACATTCATGAGGTTGTGTGGTGGGAACTTTGCCCGAGGCCGTGGAGCCTTTTCAGCCCAGAGGACACAGAACCACGAGGTTCCACACAGAACCACGAGGTTCCACACAGACCGACTGCAGGACATGACGGCCGTCAGCTTTGTGCCTCGGGTCTCAGGGTTAGCAGTGATCCCTGTGAGGGCCGCCGACGTCATCAGGTGGTGATGACGATGAAATGTACCAATAAAGTGCGTCATCTTTACACGTAAGAGTTAAATAAATTCCACGTGGGGATTCCGCGCACACATGTCGGTGCTGCTGCGGATTTGTCAGGTGATTTAAACACTAACGCTCGCCGTGGCCCGATGTGGACCTGCACTGTAGTGACTGCTCCGTGTTCTAGTAGCTCTTATTTAGCATTAAGGTTTAATAACATGCACATTTTCTGCATCAGCACAATAACACATGCGCATTCCTGGATAATGTGACGCACAGTTTGCGCTCAGTGGTGCGGCTCTGCGAGTTCCCGGCAGAGAATCCACGCCACTCTTAACAGAGTCTGTAAATGAAAGCAGCCGTAAAAACGGGGCGCTTCCACCGGATTACGTGTCAGCTCCCACGGTGAAAAGAGCCACTTTGGCCACGCAGAAAACTGACTTTACCATCAGCCCAGCTCGCTGAGACATTAATCTCGCCTCGCAGTCCACGCCTCTGATCTTTTCACAATGCTCTGCGTGTTTCTGTCCCGGCTGGCAATCACATGGAGTTTTTTCGCTCATCATATTTTCCACACACGCAGTTTAATTACCAGCAAGTTTGGAGCAGAAGCGAAGGTTAAACCAGCGTCAACCGACAGCAGACAGCTGCAGAATGAAACTATAAGGTTTTCAGGACGAAGCCGAAGTTACAACAATGTGCAAGAAGTTACAGCAAAACCCGCGTGCGTGATGCTCCAATAGCATATTTCCTTTGTCCACCCACGGTGAGACAAACACTAGGGAACACACACGGCCTGGATATTTGCTTTGAAACTGTTTGTTCATTATTCCCACAGAGGACGTGACCGTATCACCAACACACAATGGCTCGTGTCTCTGCTGAGGTGAAACGACTTCGCTTCTACAATTTACACGTTTAGAAATCCTCGTATTCAAAGTATTTCTGTGCTGAGCAAACATAACAAAGAAGCATCACTGTCCCTGATCTGGCTTTGAAATCCCTCAAATCGCCACGTAGACCACAGAGAGGTGTAGATGTGGCCTGTAGCGATAACAAACACAATAAATAAATAAATACAAATGAATGAATAAATAAACAGATAAATGAATAAAATATGAATATAAAAAGATGAAAACCCAAAAGACAAGATGCATGTGACTAAAGGAGAAGCTCTCGCTGTCGCTGTTAGAAAACTTTTTAAGCAACATTTTCTTCTGTTTTTATTTTTTGTAGATAATAAATATTTTTAATAAAGTGTGGATATATACACACACACACACACACACACACGGTTGACATGACGGTTTTAATGCTGTTTCTAAGGAATCGTTGGAGCCTCCTCAGGACAGAGGTGAATATGTTCAGTAGCCAATCTCCTTCCTCCTGGAGGCCTCGGTACATAGACTACCCAATAGGTATGCGAGCAGTCGTCCAATAGCAGCAGGCCTTCGTGCCCGCGGCACAGAGCAGGCTGTGGATGCGCCGCCAGAAAATCACACGGGATGGAGGATGCGCGCGTGCGGAGCTTTCTTGGAGACCGTGTGAAAACCAACAGGTTAGAAAGTGAGGTGAGCAGGAACAGCTGTCAGTGTCTCTGCGGCCCTTGGTTTGAGTTTTCTAGCCACTCGTGGAGCTGTTACACGCAGACTGATCGCGCCTGTGAATAAAATAAATTCTTTTTCAGTTTTTTATTATTATTTTGACCCTTGCAGGGCCTTCTGTGTGCGGCGGTCCGAGGTCTCAGTGTGATGAGTCCAAGTCTGAGCTTTCAGCTTTGAGCCTCACGCGGCCAGGAGTAACCGGGACCCGTTCACCGTCAGCCCCGAAGCACCTGGAGGTATGGGCGGGAGTGCACGCGCCAGTGACGTTTAGGCCGCGCGGAGGGAGACGTCTGCTTTGCTATGAGCGTGGATCGGCGCTGACACAGAAACATGAAGGAGAAGTCGAAAAACGCGGCCCGGACGCGCCGGGAAAAGGAAAACAGTGAGTTTTATGAACTGGCCAAACTGCTGCCGCTGCCCTCCGCCATCACCTCCCAGCTGGATAAAGCCTCGATCATCCGGCTCACAACGAGCTACCTGAAGATGAGAGTGGTCTTCCCCGAAGGTGGGTGCGCTGCCCTTAAATACTGATGAAGAGAAAATCATACTAATAATAATCACAGCACGATAAATAAAACTTGTTGTGTTTAAAACAGTTACGTGGATTTGTTAACGACACGAGCGTCTCTGTATTCTGTTTGGTCTGTAAACGTTTAACAATAACAAGAAGCACATTTTTCTTCGTGCATGTGTATTTTTATTTAATATTTACATTTCTAATATTTTTAAATTAAACTTTACTTTTTAAATCTGTTCAGAAAGCAAACGTTACATTTCACAGCAGATCCAAAACTCGGCACAGTGGAGCTTTTTCCTGTGAGTAAATATCCTGCTTTATCCAACAGCTCTGCACAGATCGCTGTGGTGAAATAAACACGGCCTCGAGGCTTTCACTCGCGTGTTTCCATATATATTCTTGGCGCTTTGATTTTTCAGGAATTCTAATGCTGCTGACTTTTTAATATTCTGATCAAGAAAAATAGAATTTAGTGGAAACGAAATCGAGATTGTGGGGTCTCCGTGGGGTCCCCGTCGGGCCTGGCAGCACATCATTGGCCGGTGTGGATGGAGCTGATTGGAACATGATCACCGTCGGTTTGTTACAAACTGGGAGGCACTGGTTTCACATAATGCAAAATAACGTCCAACTGGACTTTGCTTCAAACTGCTTCCACGATCACGCTCGCATTCGCTGGAAATGGATCTTTATTGAATATAAATATGAGCAGAATCACTGTGGAAAGCGGGACAGTCGTGGGATGTATTCAAAGCAAAAACACAGACAGTGATGTAATTCAGGACTGTCGGTAACCACGACTCTATGAAGGTCGCTCAACAGATTCAAGGGGAAATATCTAATAGATGCAAAAGCTCAGCGCTGGAGGGATGAACGTCATTAAAACATATCCGTCACTTCCGTTTGATGACAGTGACGAACACGCTGATCCTGCTCCTCAGTCTGCTTCAGGTCTGGTGGTTATGAAGACACCAGCAGATGAGCTCCATCAGTGAGTCCGTGGGACTCTGTCACCTGGAAGAACACGAATGAATGAATCAACATAGAGGCATCACGCAGAACTACTGTGGACCCCGTGGACCCAGACCGTGGCATAAACATTTTACAGTATAGCAGAGCCAGAGTTGTCCTCCTTCCAGAGTCTCAGTTTTTCTAAGGCCACACGCACCGCACATGAATAACCGCGTGGCACAGTCACCCCCATCCTGCACGCGTGGAGGATGTCTGCGTGTCTCCATATTGACGAAATGAACTCGTGTTTTTACTGTTTCCATTTAATTAGCTCGTGTATGAGCTTCAAAACGCGTCAAATAAAGAAAAGCATGGCGGGAAAAATGTTCCTGCTTTTTTCTAACCGTCTCGTCAGCGCGTGGCTCAGTGTCCAAATATTATTCATTCGATTTTTTAAAACATTCCTGCTGAAGATTTTCATTATTCCAGTTTGTTTACTCGGCACTAATTGGCTGATTTCACATTAAAGCTTCATGCAGTGCAACCAAACTGTGCTCATAAAGTTTGTCTCTGTTTAACTGTTGAACATGAAATTATTTTACGTTCTTAATGTCACCAATGTGAGACGCTCAGATTTTTAAATGTATTATAATAATATATTTTTAATGTAATTATGTCTTTACTCGATTTTTATTTAAATATTATTTATATTAATGTTAAATATATATATATATATATATATATATATATATATATATATATATATATATATATATATATATATATATATTATATATATATATATATATATATTATATATATATATATATGTTATATATATTATATATATATATATGTTATATATATTATATATATATATATATGTTATATATATTATATATATATATATATATGTTATATATATTATATATATATATATATATGTTATATATATTATATATATATATATATATGTTATATATATTATATATATATATATATATATGTTATATATATTATATATATATATATATATATGTTATATATATATATATATGTTATATATATTATATATATATATATATATATATATATATATATATATATGTTATATATATATATTTAACATTAATATATTATGTTAAATATATATATTTAACATTAATATATTATGTTAAATATATTATATATATTTATGGTAAATATATATTATATATATTTAACATTAATATATATAATATTTAACATAAATGTATTATATATATTTATGGTAAATATAGATCGTGTATAACACGAGCAGCTGTTCGCATATTTATATATAGACATATATGTTTGTATTGTTGCCAATAAATCTGTTTGTTTGTTCTTTAAGGTAAAATGTAAAAAGCTAGCGCGTGAGAGGGACAATTATAATAATACAAAATATCCTGATCTCTGGGTCACGGTTCGTGGGTTTATCCGCAGAGCGCACCCCACGCTGACAGGCCTGTTGTGGAGTCTGCGCCTCGGTGATGGTGGCGTTACAGTGGCGTCCCCACGATATCAGGAAGCTGTCCGTGGAAATATTTTACAATAACCCCGGGTCAGTTTCTTGTGTCCGTTTCTTCCGAACAATCAGAATTCATATTTCTGTGACCGTGACGACCATCCGGGCCTGCAGCGGCGTCCCTCCGCGTGATTGTTTTTGCTGAACGGCCGTAAATCATTTCAGTGTTTTTATTGAGTTTCCGTGGAAGTTGATATTTCGGTCTGTGCACTGGGTTTATTTGATTGTGTGTAGTCACGCAAACGTGAAGCGGCTCCGGTCGCTGCACGCCGTCTGTTTGCTCTGCAGAGCGGGCTTTGCGTGTAAATGCGCCCCGCTGCCGCAGCTGGGCGCGTCGGGCCCTGAGAGGCTCGCCGGGCCCTGCGCGCTTCTGTCTGCGTTTGAGGGGCTCGTGGAAGTATTTTCCCGATCCTTCACTTATTTTTGGCTTCGCTGTATTTTTAGCGCTGCAGGCCACAAACTCCAGACTTCACACTGACTTTAAACTGGGCAGATTTTAAGGAACATTTGGAGTCCCGTTTAATTTCAGAGATGCCTTCGCTTTCCGCAGAATTAGCAGTTCACTTATGGAAGTAAAGACTCTTGTTTGTCCGGATATATTTTGTATTGTCAGACCCTGCTTGCTGTTGATCGGAGCTACAGGAGGATCATGGAAAAGCCGTTTATAGGGCGCAGATTTGGTTGTTGTCAGTGTTCCCAAACCACTCGTACCAAAACTGTGATGAGTTGTGTTATTTATCTGGAACAAAGAACAAACTACGCGGTTTTTTACACTTACCTGTTTTGGTTGATTCGCAGGCCTGGGGGAGTCCTGGGGGCACGTTAGCCGCAGCAGCTCTCTGGATGGGCTCAGCCAGGAACTAGGCTCCCATCTCTTACAGGTACTCACTGCTATTAGTACTGGTACTTAAAAGGCAACTGCATGTGCACTTTATTATTATCATTGTTCAGCAGATTTGTTGGAGGTTTGGTAGCTGCTGCCACATGCCTCCTGCTGCCTTCATTCTTGTGCTTTCAGTGTGAAATGAGCTGAACACATTCGTGGTCACGCACAGAGCCTGCAGCCTCTCGCATCAGCCGCAGCACAACGGAGCCGGGCTGTGTGCGCGGCTGCAGGCTGAACGAAGCAGAGGTTAGCTAGCCTCGATCAGTCATAATGACAACGGAGGAAACACTTGAACAGAGAGAAGCTGCATGAACAGGGCTGGGCCTACACATGAGAACCAGCACAGCAACAATAGTAGTTATTCCTGATAAGTGTGCAGTGTTTCCTATTTAGGTGAACAGCTGAGCAGCATCTAATGCAGAAAATACTGGAAAATCTAACAGTAACACAAGGAAACAGGGAATGGTTTTCCAAAGGCAGCTTCCATCATGACCACACAGCAGAATCAATAGTTTTAAAAACATTTGAACACAGAGTCAACAGGTACATCGATTCTCATTACGCTGCATGAGTTTGAGCTGGAGGGACTTCACGATGCTGAGGTTTTAATAACCACGTGTAGATTTCCAGGCACGCTAGTCTCCAGTTTTAATCCCGGGAACATGTCACGTTAGGTTCAGGCAAACCAAAAGAGCTAACGAGCCTGCTAACACAGACCGGAGGAAAAACATATGCAGAATTTCTTTTTCCAGAGTGCAAGGAGGCCATGTTGTCCTCGTGCATGAAGCCGTCTTTGTCTCTAGCAAGTCAAATCTGCACAGCACAGACAGCAAAGGCACAGAGCCGAGGAGGAATGCAGCCACAGCCAAGTTTCATCAAAGAAGGGAAACAGTCTGACTCCACCGTCGTAATTGGCCCTAAAATGTGCAGATACACAGAAACAGATGATAGCACAGATGCAACTAAAAAGAGAAACAGCTTTGTACCTGTGTAATAACACCTTTTCTACCCTGTACCGTTTCTTCCAGACGTTAGATGGCTTCATTTTTGTGGTTGCTCCTGATGGGAAAATCATGTACATATCAGAAACAGCGTCAGTGCACTTGGGCCTGTCACAGGTTGGTCTGACACACCTAATGTGGTCGCTTCCTCCGGGCCTGATATGTCATAGCTGTGAGCTGAATGTTCATTTCAACAGGTAGAGTTGACAGGAAACAGCATCTACGAGTACATCCACCCAGCAGACCACGATGAAATGATAGCTGTCCTCACAGCGCACCAGCCTTACCACTCCCACTTTGTCCAAGGTAATCAGCCATCTACATGTGTCCTTCTGTGTATGGCATCACTATGCAGCACAGATCATGTGAGTTTTTATGTCTCTGCAGAATATGAGATGGAGCGCTCCTTCTTTCTCAGAATGAAGTGTGTCCTTGCTAAAAGAAATGCTGGTCTTACCTGTGGAGGCTACAAGGTAACAGACTGGTCTGAACACACGCTGCCCTCGTCAGCCACACAAAATCAAACTTTCAGAGTTAGAGATGACAGGAAATGATGTGCACACACACTCGAGGTCAAACAGACGTGCAGTTTTTAGGAGCACACAAGTGTTCAGTGAAGGACAATGACATGCATATATGTACGTATAGCTCTGGAAGATAAACCACCACATATCCCAGGACGGTCCAACCCTGCAGTAACCGCCGCGCTGAAGCGGCTGGCTTACACAGAGCTACAGCTCAAACTGTGTGCAGTCGTCTCCATGTGCACCGGGGTTGTCAGGCATTTCCTTCTCATCTTGTTTATGTGTAAATATGGGTCGAGAGTTCCAGAGTCACGTCTGCTGGCCAGCAAGTCGTACTGACTGCAGTGTGCTGCTGTGGCAGCAACAGCATCCACGTCATGTCTCTGTCCAGTGTTCTCGTCTCACAGGAAAGTCTAACAGACTGAAACATGGGTTCACAGTGAACCTGACATCAGGTCACAGGCCTCAGCTCATCAAACATATCACGGCCCTCCTGCGTGACTGATGTTGTTACCTGCTGTGTCCGCTTGGCCCAGGTGATCCACTGCAGCGGCTACCTGAAGATTCGACAGTACAGCCTGGACATGTCTCCGTTTGACGGCTGCTATCAGAACATCGGGCTGGTGGCCGTCGGCCATTCGCTCCCGCCCAGCGCCATCACTGAGATCAAACTGCACAGCAACATGTTCATGTTCAGAGCCAGTCTGGACATGAAGCTCATCTTCCTCGACTCACGGTATGTCCGCTCTCCGTCTGCAGCTGCTGCTCACAGAACAGAGGCGTGTGTACTTTTCGGCCCTTTCCTGATCTCTTAGCTTTTACAGAATTGTTTTCAAGCACGAATGACCCGCCTGAGATGTTAAAGCGAGGCCAGAACGTACGTTTGGTTTCTTTTGAGTGTTCAGACGTGGACGTGAGTCTGATCGTTGTGTGCCTGAGCTTGACTGACAGCAGGATGTTCTTACATAGAGCACAATTTATGGTTCCATCAATTAGGACAAAGAGCACCATTTGTAACTGTGGGTATGATGTTCTTTTCCTGAAATGCTGTGTTGTACCACATGTATGGGGACTCAGACCTTTTGTATTGTTTTCCCCAAAGTCTTGGGGACCATCAGAATGTCTTTGTGGAGTGTTGTTGTTGTTGGTCAGCACAGAGTTTGCCGTACAGCTCTCCCACGGATGCCAATAACTCAGGGTCTGGGTTGCTCTGGGTTCTTTGTGACCTCCTGGAGTCACAGATGCGTTCTTAGAGTCATTTTGGTTGGCCAGACACTTCTGGGAAGTTTCACAATTGTTCCCAGTTTTCTCCACATGTGGATACGACTCTCAGCATCTTTCATTGGAGTCACAAAGCTGGCTTTGTGACGCCTTTCAGACTCAAAGATGTCACTGGCTTTGTTTCCTTAGACCTCAGCTTTCTGTGTTGTCACATGTGTGTGGGAGTAATCCAGCTCCGGAAAACGATCTAAACTTTCCAATAAATGGGGTTGATCACAGTTAATGAATGATTTAACGAGGAGGGCAATTACTTTTTCCACACAGGACCAGGTAGGGTTGGATAACCGTTTTCCCTTAACAAATGAAATCTTCATGTTAAACTGTAGGATCTCAGATATGCAAAACAGAAACCAGGAAGGGGAAATACTCAATCACAGCATTTGTTTTTGGTATTTGCTTGATACACGTTTTGTGTGAGGGCCTGTAGAAATACAGGAAGTAAATAAGAAAATGCTGCAAAAGCACATAAAACACAACAGAAAGGAGTTACTGGAGCCAGTCTGTGCAGAAGTGACGGATAGTAAACATTTATTTACAGGAGTCATGTGATTTGTTTCTTCATCACAACACAAACGTTCCTCTTTTTGCAGCGTCTCAGTGCCATCTGCAGTTGTTCACTTGTCCTTTATTCAACTTCCATTGTCACTTTTTTTTACTTCCTTTATGTTTGTTTTTCTATTTGCTGCTGTTTCCTTTGGTTGCAGTGCACCTGACCTCGTAGGGCCACCGTATGGAAGCCTGATTTATACTTGATAGTGTGTGCGTGTGTGTGACAGCAGTACTTGTGCTAGTAATGCTGTGGGGACATCAGTCTGTTTACATAGTGAACATTCTCACGTTTCATAGTAAAGTTTGAAGTTCGAGTTGAAAAAGGAAACAAAAGTTGTTGTATTTAGAGTAAGTCTGTGTGTGTGTGTGTGTCTGTGTGTGTGTGTCTGTGTGTGTGTGTGTCTGTGTGTGTGTGTGTGTGTCTGTGTGTGTGTGTCTGTGTGTGTGTGTGTGTGTGTGTCTGTGTGTGTGTGTGTGTGTCTGTGTGTGTGTGTGTCTGTGTGTCTGTGTGTGTGTGTGTGTGTGTGTGTCTGTGTCTGTGTGTGTGTGTGTCTGTGTGTCTGTGTGTGTGTCTGTGTGTGTGTCTGTGTGTGTGTGTCTGTGTGTGTGTGTGTGTCTGTCTGTGTGTGTGTGTGTGTGTGTGTGTCTGTGTGTGTGTGTGTGTGTCTGTGTCTGTGTGTGTGTGTGTCTGTGTGTCTGTGTGTGTGTCTGTGTGTGTGTGTCTGTGTGTGTGTGTCTGTGTGTGTGTGTGTGTCTGTCTGTGTGTGTGTGTGTGTGTCTGTGTGTGTGTGTGTGTGTCTGTGTGTGTGTTCGTTCCAGGGTTGCAGAGCTGACAGGCTATGAGCCTCAGGATCTAATCGAGAAAACTCTCTATCATCACGTCCACAGCTGTGACTGCTTCCACCTGCGCTGTGCTCATCATTTGTGTGAGTTAGGTTTGTTTTACCATCTTACACACACACACACACACACACACACACACACACACACACACACACACACACACACACACACACACACACACACACAGTATAATATGCCACTGTGTAGTTTGTCATTGTTCATTTAGACTAATAAGTGCACCAAACAATACAAAAATAACTAAACACATTTTTTAGTTCCAGAATGATCTTCGTGTAATTCCACCCTGTGCTGTAATTTGTTGCTACGATGTGAATATGTTCGTATCTTTTGCTGTAATTTGTTTGGATGTTTCTCTGACCTGTTGTTTTCTGGCTCTCGGTGTTTCAGTGCTGGTCAAAGGTCAGGTCACTACAAAGTACTACCGTTTCTTGGCCAAGCATGGCGGCTGGGTCTGGGTTCAGAGTTATGCAACCATTGTCCACAACAGCCGCTCATCCAGACCTCACTGCATTGTCAGCGTCAACTATGTTCTCACGTGAGTCTCTGTTGCAGCTCCTACACACTATCAGTTACCTCTGTGAGACACGGGTCAAAGATCAGACTGATACTCAGGAGATTTGTTGGAGACAAACGAGATTTTGAACAATTAGGCTATATCTGATGTTGCCATTCACTTCCCAAAGATCACATGAAATATCACTCAGTATCATCCGGTGATGAAGATGGCATGCAGCATGAGGAATAGATCTAAGGGAAAGCTCTTTGTTTGATACAGATGGCAGGATATTTATCGCTCAGCTGGTTACAGTCTGCATTTTGATCTATGCAGAAGACAAAGCTAACGGGGTTAGCAGCACGTATTTAATGACTATGATGCTCATGAATTAGTAGAAGAAGAAGAACCACTTTCGTGGTCGTAAGACTGACAGCAAGAACACAGTGTTACACTGTCAGTCAGTCAGGAGGACTGCAACGTCACGCAGATGAACGCACATTTGTTCTGTCAGAAGCAAAGGCACTCATCTACACGCAGACAAATGAAAATGGTCAGATGAGACTGATGTACGAGGACATTTATACTGTTTTTTCCAAGTCTACTGACCACTCAGTCGCATCGCTGTGATTGGTTGGGGTGAGAGAAGGAAGACAGGATAAAGACAGGATAAAGACAGGATAAAGACAGGATAAAGACATGCTGTGGAAGAGACACAGAGATTAATAACAGGTATGATTCAGCAGAGAGGTCTGTGAACACACAGTGAGTGAAGAAGAAACACAACAGTTTTCCTTCAGTGTCGCCTGCTCTGACCGCTGGAAGACTATTGACTAATATATAATTATATTAATAATAATAATAATAATATATATGTATACATATAATGACTGATGACTATAAAGTGACTGAGTGAGAACAGTCACAGGTGTCGCAGCAGGTGTATTTAACGTGTGTCCGTGGAGACGCTGACATGTTGACATGCAGAGTCTTAAATTGCTGCAATATCTGAATTGACTTTTAAAACATTCAGAGGAAATATGATGCTGAAACTAATGAAAGTGACAGTTAACTGCATGTTAGCCCCATGAACAGATGCACTACATGGTTACAGTGCACAGTTTAGGAGGCTCCATGAACCCACTGTGAAATCTTAGTGCCTGAGAGAAGGACAGAGAACAGTGACTGTACGCTGATGTTCCTCTCGTTCACCTCCACTTTAGTTAGTGTTTAGCTGCTAACAGCACTCAGCACACATCGGGAAACACAAAGCAGATGAGATGAATATGTGTGAGCTCTCTCCTGCTCGGTCTCTGCTGAGGACGTCTGTGGTGGTGGCTCTCCTGAGAAACCAGTATAAACCTCTGTAATTCCACCCAGGCTGCTGTCACCAGTGTTAGGCTTCTTACTCAAAGAATATTACTCATTATTTTTAAGTAATCCATTACATTACTTAATTACTCCCTGTAAAAGGTCATTTGTTACGCTAACATAGACTTAAATGCATTTTGATGTTTGACAGCTGCCAGTTAACAGCCTCAGGTTACACACTGATGAACACACATACATACAAAGCTGATAAAGACACAGTGAATGCTGCTGAAGTTCTAATGTGGAAACAAAGAACTGGAGGTTACAGCGCTGCAGGTGCTCGTGTCTCTGCTCTTTGCCTGTAAAGGACACAACGCTACAGTACGTCTGCCTACGACCAGTCCTACCAGTCATAGTTTGAACAGGACGGGGTTGATTTGGACACGTCTGGTGATTCTGTATATTGTGAACAAGAATAATCTCAGAGCCCATCTGAGCCACAGAGCTGTGATCAAGCCCAGGTCCAATCAGTGCTGTGTATGAATTACTGAGGCTGAAGTGCAGAACACATCATCAGTGTTTCCCATGCAGGTGGTGTGAAGCAGCAGGTGTGTCTCTGAGTGTCCAGGGCAGGTCTGCTGTCTGTGCTTTGATAACATAATATTGGTCCTGAGACGCTGTGCAAACAGCAGCTATTCACTGGAGGTTAATTGGAACTCTGTTTGTTAAAGCCTTGTTTTCAAAATCAGGCCGTCTAACTAAAGTTTGTCCCTTTTTCCTTTTATTATTATTATTGTTCCTTTGAAACAAACGATCAGGATTTCTTTCAGAAACCATAACTGGGTTTTTCCTAGTTCTGATGACAGACATTCCTGTGTTATCACTAGATATGCTGGTGATGTCAGAGTGTCTGAGTCCTTTGTTGGCTGTTACCTGCACAGTCAGTCTGGCGGTGTGTAAAGAAAGGAGCTGACCATGCTGGGACCATCAGCCCATAAAAACACAGTCAAATGCTTATTCTTTCAAACAGAATGAAGCCGATCAGTGCCGACATGAGCCGCTCTCTCTGTCAGTAACTAAAGGATTTCCTTTATTTATTATTTACTGCCCCAATGTGTGCATTTCACAGATGTACAAGAGCCTAAATGAATGAATAAGGCCCATAAAAAGCCTCCATTAAGCAGCATGACTTACTGCATTTACAAGCAAAGAACAGCTTGACACATGTTTGCTGCACGTCCTGCATCGCAGCCCTAACGGCTTCTGTTTACGGCCTTTTAATTGATATCTTGTAAAGATGATGAGCATTTACGGCCCCAGCTTGCTGTAAAGGGATCGAAGCCTCATAAGGCTCATTTCTTCTCCTCTTAATATATTTTCTTATGTCGTGATGATGGAGAAGAAGCCGCGTGGTCCTCTCGCTCGGTCTGATTTTTCCACGACAAAAGGCAGAGATAAGGAGAGCGCAGGCTTTTGTGGAGTGTTGCTATCAGCAGCAGAGCTGGTTTGCCCAGTAGCTTTGGCCACACAGCCACTGATAGCAGAGGTGATGAGGATACTTCACCTGCATGTGAACTCCCACTGTGTGTTTAGCTCTGATGACCTCTACACCTAATACCTCCACTTGACAGTAATTTAGCAATTCTTTAAATGTCTGCAGCAAACGCATGCGACCGCATTTCACTCATGTGACTTCCACAGCAGCTCTGCTGGGTGTTTCAGTCTTTAAACCACTCTGTATAAAGAACCACAGGAACACGTTCACACGAAATGCACTACAGCTGGGAAAATATCAAATCTGGGATTTATCTGGGATGCCCCGGCACAGCCGCTGCTTATGCTCCTCTTATTTTAGGATTCTCCAAATGTAAGCGAACCACAGCCTGTGTGTCTGAGTTGTGTTTACAGAGACTGAGACAGAAGAGAGATCACTGTTTGTCTCAAATAAACCGTGTAGAGGTTTTCTGTTGTCTCGAACTCCATTCATCATCCATGTTGAGAACACTTTAGCAAGAAATCAATTCCCATTTCCCCGCAGTGGGACGTCCAAGTTTGTCCTACGGGTCTGATTGAGCGAGATATAACCTTTAATCTGCCGGTGTATTCAATTGGACGCCTCAGTGGATTCCTCTGGTAACACAAGCAGCTCCCGTCCTTTCAGCACCACCCAAAACCTGCCAGCACAGACACACACATCGCCCGGTCTCTCAGCTATGGGCTCAAAATGTGGTCATAAATATTTTGTACTTGTAAAAAAGATTTGTATGTGTAAAAAAGATTTGTGTGTGCGTAAAAAAGATTTGTATGTGTAAAAAAGATTTGTGTGTGCGTAAAAAAGATTTGTATGTGTAAAAAAGATTTGTGTGTGCGTAAAAAAGATTTGTGTGTGCGTAAAAAAGATTTGTGTGTGGACTTAGAAAAAAAACCCTGCAAGTTACAAGTACGAATTTTGACCCTATTTTTCTTCCTTTCATCTGATTGGTCAATGTCATGTCAATCACAAATGTAACAATCCAATCAGAGAACAGATGGGTTTGGCTGTCGGAGGGGCGCTTTTTTGAACTGCAGGTCCTTGAAGGGTGATACAGTTTGAAGCTGGAGGATCTCTATATAAATATCCAATAGCAGCTAGGTCCCCTAGCTTTCAGCAGCTGTTGAAAGGATAAAGTTGTGCTATATCAGTGGTTAGAAACACCATTATTACTTTAGGATTAGTTTAACACAAAGTCAGGGCTGACCCGGGACCATTGCTGTGAGTCACAGTGCGCAGCATAAAAGTCCTTTCACATCAGACGCAGGATGTGCTGCTAATGCTAACTGCTAACTAAAAGCTAAGGATCCAGAATTTGTTGCGCTGGCTGCTGGGCTCTGTGGGTTTTTGCAGCAGCTCTACCTGTACTAGATGCACCTGCTCCTTGTCTTTTCTATCTCTGACTTTATGTCCTCTACAAGAGTTTCTGTTTTTTTTGCTGGTTCTTCAAATGTTCAATAAAAACATGTATGCTAATTCATAACGAAGAAAGCTTTGTAATGAAGACTGTCATTTCCAAAACACTGCCCGCCCCCACCCCGCGGTCCGCAGCGCTGTTGAAAAGGCTGTGGAAGTCCCTGTATTAAACACGTAGACCTGTGACACAAAAATCACCAAACTCTGACGACCACAGACTGTTTTCCTTCGTGGTGATGAAGGAAAACACTGGGTTGGCATGTAAAAGGGCATTTATTCCCTTCAAAGACCTGCAGTTAAAAAAAAAACGCCCCTCCGACAGCCAAACCCATCTGTTCTCTGATTGGATTGTTACATTTGTGATTGACATGACATTGACCAATCAGATGAAAGGAAGAAAAATAGGGTCAAAATTCGTACTTGTAACTTGCAGGGTTTTTTTTTCTAAGTCCACACACAAATCTTTTTTACGCACACACAAATCTTTTTTACACATACAAATCTTTTTTACAAGTACAAAATATTTATGACCACATTTTGAGCCCATACTCAGCACTCATCACACTCTAACTGCTCAACAGATGTTATTGACTTTTTGCACCCAGAGAAAATGCAGCTCATCGTCTTCTTTAATAAATAGTCTTTACATGAGACTGGAAGCTCTCCACATGTACTGTACCTCTGGGCTTTTCTGCTTGTGTGTCTTTAGGGAGACAGAATATAAAGGCCTCCAGCTTTCTCTGGACCAGGCCACATCCAAGGCCTCGTTTCCCTGCACGAGCAGCCTCACAGACAACTGCAGAACTCCCAAGAGCCGAGCATCACGGCCCAAGAGCAAAGCCAGGCTCTCGCCATATACACAGGTGAGTGCAGGTCTCTGAGACTGAGGTATGAACACGTTACTGCACTGCTGCCTGGTTGGGACGTGGGAGCAACGCTGCAGCTGTGCTCCTTGCTGAAGGAGACAGTGTGCACCAATAGCAGCAGGCATTGTTAGACCCGGACTGAGTTTTAGATTTAAATAAAAAAATGGAAAAAATGATTTATTATGTCTTTATTTTGTCAGACACTTTTTTGCCACCTCTTCTTTTTCTTCTTCTGGTGCTTTGATTATAAATTTTAGTGGCAGACATCCAGAGAAAGCCTCACTGGACTGAACCATTACTCCAGTTCATCATTCACAGAGTTCATGATCGTGGTTTCAAGAACTGGTTTCTTCTCTCAATCTAGTGACCAGGAAGGGACACATTCATCCCCGGATAGCTGAGACAGCTTCACTAACCAGTTTGGGTCTTCTTCCAGACCTTAGCAATAAACCTTCTGAAGAGTCTGTTTCCATATGGATAACCTGTGTAAATCTACAGGTCTCCATCTTAGATCTGTACTGAATTAGTCAGGCCACCGAGGGCTGTCAATCTAAGAGAAACTACCAAATATAGTCAGTCATGATCAGTATGGAGTCGGCTTTGGCTTTATCAAGTTTAATGACACAGTGAGCCAGGGGTGTCGAACTCCAGGCCTCGAGGGCCGGTGTCCTGCAGAGTTTAGATCTCCCCCAAACGACTCACGGACTGGTACCGGTCCGAGGCCCGGGGATTTGGGACCGCTGGCCTAAGGGAAGCATGTATAATGTAAACAGAATTGGTCCTAGCACTGAACCCTGTGGAACTCCATAATTAACCTCAGTGTGTGAAGAGGACTCTCCATTTACATGCACAAATTGGAGTCTATTAGATAGATATGATACAAACCACTGCAGCACAGTACCTGTAATACCTACAGCATGTTCTAATCGCTCTAATAGGATATTATGGTCGACAGTATCGAACGCTGCACTGAGGTCTAGCAGGACAAGCACAGAGATGAGTCCACTGTCAGAGGCCATAAGAAGATCATTTGTAACCTTCACTAAAGCTGTTTCTGTGCTGTGATGAGCTCTGAAACCTGACTGAAACTCTTCAATAAGCCATTCCTCTGCAGATGATCTGTTAGCTGTTTGACAACTACTCTTTCAAGGATGTTTGATATGAAAGGAAGGTTGGAGATTGGCCTATAATTAGCTAAGACTGCTGGGTCTAGAGATGCTTTTTGAGTAAAGGTTTAACTACAGCCAGCTTGAAGGCCTGTGGTACATAGCTGATTATTAGAGATAGGTTGATCATCGAAGCATTAATTAATGGCAGGACTTCTTTGAGCAGTTTTGTAGGAATGGGGTCTAAAAGACACGTTGATGGTTTGGAGGAAGTAATTATTGAAGTTAACTCAGAAAGATCAATTGGAGAAAAAGAGTCTAACTTAACATCAATGGTACTAAGAGTAGCTGTAGATAATATTGCATCTGTGGGATGATTATTGGTAATTTTTTCTCTAATGATTAAAATGTTATTTGTGAAGAAGTTCATGAAGTCATTACTAGTTAACGTTAAAGGGATGGTTGGCTCCACAGAGCTCTGACTGTTTGTCAGCCTGGCTACAGAGCTGCAGAGAAACCTGGGGTTGTTCTTTTTTTCTTCAATCAGTGACGAATAGTAAGATGTTCTGGCTTTGCGGAGGGCTTTCTTATAAAGCAACAAACTATTTCTCCAGGCTAAATGATGATCCTCTAAATTTGGGACACGCCATTTCCTCTCCAGCTTACGAGTCATCTGCTTTAGGGTACGTGTTTGAGAATTATACCACGGAGTCAGGTACTTCTGATTTGAGGCCTTAGTTTTCACAGGAGCTACAGTATCCAGAGTCGTACGTAGTGAGGAGGTAAAATTATTAACAAGATGATCGACCTCTGTTGGAGTAGCGTTCAGATAGCTGCTCTGCTCTGTGTTGGTACAGGGCATTGAAGATGATAACAGTGGGTGGATTATATTCTTAAACGTAGTTACAGCGCTTTCAGAAAGACATCTACTGTGATAAAGTCTACTCTCCACTGCTGTGTAATCAATTATTGTAAATGTAAATGTTATCAGGAAATGATCAGACAGGAGAGGGTTTTCAGGAAACACTGTTAAATGTTCAGTTTCTATGCCATATGTTAAAACAAGATCTAGAGTGTGATTAAAGTGGTGGGTGGGTTCTTTTACATTTTGACAGAAGCCAATTGAGTCTAATAACAGATTAAATGCAATGTTGAGGCTGTCATTTTTAGCATCTACATGGATGTTAAAATCACCCACAATAATTATTTTATCTGAGCTGAGAACTAAATCAGATAAAAAGTCTGAGAAATCAGACAGAAACTCTGTGTAAGGCCCAGGTGGACGATAGATGATAACAAGTAAGACTGGTTTCTGAGTTTCACAGCTGGGGTGGACGAGGTTAAGCATCAGGCTTTCAAATGAATTAAAAGTCTGTCTTGGTCTTTGGTTGATTAATAGGCTGGTGTGAAAAATTGCTGCCACACCTCCCCCTCGGCCTGTGCTTCGAGGTTTCTGGTAGTTAGAATGACTCGGGGGTGTTGATTCATTTAAACTAACATAATCATCCTGCTGCAACCAGGTTTCTGTAAGGCAGAGTAAATCAATTTGTTGATCAATTATTAAGTCATGTATAGGGCTGCCACAAACGATTATTTTGATAGTCGACTAGTCACCGATTATTTTTGCGATTAGTCGACTAATCAGATCATGCATCCATTAGACGTAAAACGTACAGCTTATTGCACCAGCAGCATCTGCTCTTATATAACTATCATTAGCTTACAGCTGTAAGTGTTTAAGGTATGTGCTAACTAAAAATAAAGACAAGATGATAGTTTATTGAATTTTAATGAAATTTGCAGATTGCTTCGGTGAAGTTTAATAAACTCCTTGCTATCTAAAATATAACAGGACACCGGAGTATATTCTCAAGCATCTCACACTTCTGATAATCAGCTGTCTGCTTGACGTTTATTCAGCTGTGTAAAAACTATAACTTTAATCTCAGCCAAACCGATTTACTCAGGAACAAATAAAATACTAAAAAAAGCCAAACAATAACATTTGTAAGTTATCTAAGTGACTTATGTATGTTTAACCTGAGTAGCGAAAGACGGCGGTGGGTTTGAAAACGATTTGCCGGGAGTCCGGTGTTCTCACGGGCTCTAGTGAGCCTCGCCCCCGGCTAGCTATCGAGCTAGTGGGTAACAGACGTCTCCGAAAACGTCGGAGCGCTTTTGAAAATATGTTGTGTCTTGATAAACTGAGCAGATATTTGAGGTTTACACAGCTACATTCTCGCCTGAAAATATGTTAAACGTTTATTTTGTGACCCAGAAAGAATAATAACAGTAATATTAAAACTAAGTAGCTGCCGCCATTGTTGACAACTGCGCTGAGCCGCGCTGTGAATTCTGGGACACAGCTTCTTCTTCTTCGGGGTTTAACAGCAGCTGGCATCCTTGTACATGCAGTGCTGCCATCTTCTGTTTCAGTCCGTTATTACACTCTTAAATCCTACTACTTATTCCTGCGTCTTTCAGGATCTTACAAAGCTTCAAACGATGCGTCGACTATTAAATCAGTCGTCGACGATTTTGATAGTCGACGTAATCGTGACTAGTCGACTAATCGTGGCAGCCCTAGTCATGTACTAACAGAGACTTGGAGGAGAGAGACCTAATATTTAATAATCCACATTTCACTGTTTTACTCTTTGGTTCAGATGTGGATACTCTATTGTTCTTTCTTTGTAATTGTTTATGTTTAAGTTGTTTGTTTCTGGTTTTTAGTTTGTTTTTTGTCTGTTTGGGAGCTGACACAGTCTCTATGGAGATGGGTTTTTGGGGGGGTAGCAGGAGGAGAGAAGCTGCAGAGAGGCGTGTAAGACTGCAGTTCTGCTTCCTGGTCCCAACTCTGGATAGTCATATTTTGGGGGGTTTAATAAATTTGTCCATATTTCTAGAAATGAGAGCTGCTCCATCCAAAGTGGGATGGATGCCGTCTCTCCTAACAAGACCAGGCTTCCTCCAGAAGGTTTGCCAATTATCTATGAAGCCCACATCGTTTCTGGGACACCACTCAGACAGCCAGCAATTTAAGGAGAACATGCGGCTAAACATGTCACTCCTGGTCTGATTGGGGAGGGGACCAGAGAAAACTACAGAGTCCCACATTGTTTTGGCAAAGTTGCACACCGATTCAATATTGATTTTAGTGACCTCCGATTGGCGTAACCGGGTGTCATTACTGCCGACGTGAATTATGATTTTACTGAATTTACGTTTACCCTTAGCCAGCAGTTTTGAATTTCCCTCAATGTCGCCTGCTCTGGCCCCTGGAAGACAATTGACTATGGTTGCCGGTGTCTCTAGCTTCACATGTCTGAGAACAGAATCACCAATTACCAGAGTTTGACCCCCGGCGGGTGTGTCGCCGAGTGGGGAAAAACGGTTAGATACATGAACGGGTTGGTGGTGTACCTGGGGCTTCTGTTTAGGACTATGCTTCCTCCTCACCGTCACCCAGCCGCCCTCTTTCCCCAGCTGCTTGGGGTCTGCCGGGGAACAGCTAGCGGGGCCTACGCTATCTTCGGCTGCACCAGCTACAGGGGCCTTGCTAGCTACGGGTGAATGAAGGGTGCGAAGCCGAGTCTCCAATTCAGTAATCCTGGCCTCCAGAGCTGCAAATATGCTACATTTGTTACAGGTATCATTACTGCTAAAGGAGGCCGAGGAGTAACTAAACATCTGACACAATGAGCAAGAAAGTGCAGGAGGGACAGGTGAAGTAGCCATGGTGCTAACGAGTCGGCTACGAGCTAAGCTAGCGAAACAGTAAATACACAGTGAGTGAATACTTTGGCTATAAGTTAGGTAGTGAGTACACAGAAAGTGTGCTTCGGATGAAGCAGGTGAAGATTATACTATGAAAAAAGAATGCATTTAAAAAGTTTTTAATTAAATTACTAAGCAGATAAGCTAGGGTGACCATATTTTGATTTCCAAAAAAGAGGACACTTGGCTCAGTCATGAAGAATTTACTTAAAGAAACATAAAATCGGCCCGGGCATTTTGACTAGAGACCGACCCACCAGGTATTACAGGAAAAGCCATAAAACCTTTGAGTGAAAACAAACGCTGTTGTGACAGTGATGTACTGTCTTGTTGGTATATATGTATGATTTCTATACATTTTACATCAGATAAAAACTTTGGTTGTAAGATTCAGATAATTATTTATTAAAAGCGAGATATTTTAAATGAGAATAAGAAAGAAAAGTATTTCTTTGTGCCCCCTTTTCCCTGTTAATGCCTACCTGGCCCCCTGGCAAAACTTTCCTAGACCCGCCCCTGCACAGTTACCAGCTGTCAGCTACACAGAAAAGGATCCTGGTGTTATTTGTCTCTCAGAAACAGTTCATAACTTCAACTCATTCATGTCACCTAAAACATCAGCTGATACTAGAAATTAATATTAAATAAATTCTAACAACAGCTGATCAAGCTTAAACGCGCTGCTGTTGTTTAGCGCGACATCCGCTGGTTTCTTCTTTCTGGCGCAAAGTGGGAGATAAACACACAGGAGAGACGATCAGCTGATCATTGATCAGTTTCATGATTGAAGGAGCACCACCAAACAACTGAGTTATTTTTACACATCGGCCAGCATCTGGCCAATCCACCACCTTTCATTGTTTATACCGGCCCATGGCCATGTCCAGCTATGGTCAGTAAGTTCGTCTGAAAGAAGGAGGTGTGCTTTGGGATCTTTTAAACATCATTAGGCGCGTTGCTGTGCGCTGTCCTTCCTGTCTGTGAGCGCAGAACAAGCGCTCACAAAGCAAGTTTGGGGATGACGTCACACACATGGGTCCTCTGTCGGAATATAGGAAAACCCGGACATTTTTATCAATCTTGAAAATGCCCCCGGACGCCCCAGACGGAACGTGAAAAGAGGACATGTCCGGGGAAAAGAGGACGGTTGGTCACCCTAAGATAAGCTACTCAGAAACACCACTGCGTTTGAGCAGGAACAGGAAGTGATACTCTACCGCAGAGAGAGCGAACACCAAGTGACAGTTTCAGTGCGTCTGTAACACTGTGGAGAACACAGGAACATGAATGAAGACTGCTTTTTTAAACTACTTGCTGTGAAAAAAAGACTTTGTATATATATGTACATACAGAGCTGACGACTGTACCTCATCTTATTGTAATAACATGATGACAGCACATGCAGCGTATTTATACACAAATACGCTGCATGTGCATTTGAATGATGAAAACAGTGGATCATTCTCCCTGTTCTGGATCAAAGTGCTGTAGCTGAACATCCAGAATCAGCAGTCACAGTCTTTGGATCATCCCTTTCTTCCCTCCTCTCACCCTCACAGTATTCCAGCTTCCAGACAGAGCGTTCCGAATCCGGCCAGGACAGTCCGTGGGGCAGCAGTCCGCTCACAGACTCGGCCTCCCCTCGACTGTTGGAGCAGACTGAAGGCATGGATGCCTCCTGTGTTTACAGGCAATTCTCTGATCCTCGCACACTTTGCTACAACATGTCTGAAGACCAGATCACCAGCCACATCCACGGTCAGGGTCAGAGCTGTGAGCGGGGTCGGTGCGAGGCAGGCCGATATTTTCTAGGAGCTCCTCCACCAGGCAGGGAGATGTGGTGGGACACCGCCCACTCCATCATACCGCTGAGCAAGAGCTCGCTGGAGAACTACGAAGACTACGACAGCAGCGTGCCACACATCACAGCTGTGCACACCCACCACGGTGAGGCCTTTTCTCTCATGGAGCTGTGGCTGTTTAAATCTGCACAGCTTTAGCACAATGAACATATTTATCACATGTTGTGACCAGACGTCTCACCTCATCTGTCCAAAGCAGATACAGCCACACTGACATGTATTTGTTAATAAGCCATACTGGTTCAGGCTTTTTCTAACTATGCTGTCCTAACATGCAAACTGAGGCTCAGATGGAGTTCAGGTGGACTTCTTGTTTGTTTTTGTAATTTCTTGACACACACACACACACACACACACACACACACACACACACACACACACACACACACACACACACACACTTTCTGATGATCAGTTAATGAAGTGCATTTGCACCCCTTGGCTGCTGCTTTCCCTAACGAGGTACAGCACATGCAGAGTGGGACATCATGCCCTTTGGGTACTGGCTGAGGACACCTGTATTTACACCTTTAACATGCGTGATAGCATATGTAAGGCTGCTCCACCTGCAGCTTCTCTGCTGCTTGGAAAAAAGAGAGAGAGATTGTGTCTTGGCCAGCCGGTGCAGCAGCCTGCTTACCTGCTCATTCCAAAACTCCATCTCCAGGCCAGTGTCCAGTATGTCAGTGCCATCGTGGTGAGCAGCTAACTCAGGGTGTAGCTGGCCAGAGCCCTCACATGCTCCGCTCAGCAAACCCATAGAAGGATTCAGCGTGGTCAGCCCAGTTAGCTGTGGGGAGAATAATTTGATCAGTACACCTCAACACTGTCTTCACACATGTGACATGTTTTTGCAGAGTTGAGCTCCAGAGCTGGCGACAAAACGCACAAGCTTTGGACTCAGGCAGTGATCTCCTCATGTGGACAGTCCTGCACAAAACTGGGCTCACATTGTCCTTGTAGTGAAGAGAGAGTGCAGTTCTGAGGACAGAGGTAAACAGAGTATTTGTTCTTCATCTCGGTTTGGTTCTTGTACAAACAGCAAAACAAAAACTGCACAGCAGACATGAGCTGTGTGGTCAGCTGAGCAGTGCTGGCTAACACCAGCCGGGGTCACGTCAGCAGCAACAGAGCTACAGGTGTAGCAGGGTATAGGTGTTCTTAGTGAGGGCAAGAGCATAGGGACTGAGTGATGATGGTGATGACAGAGCCTCACATATATGATCACAGGTCATCTGCAGTAAAGCCATGAGTACACGTGTCTTCAGCCAGGATCCACGGGGCGTGATGCTCCTGTGTGTGTTGTGCTGAGTGGATAGTCACATGACTGTCGTAGGTCTGAATAGTTTTGGTGTTTGATGCAGGACTACAGCTGATGACTGGCAGAGATCTCAGTGGAAGAAAGGAGCAACCTTAAGCTTACAAATTCTTATTCATGCTTCCTCTGCACTGCTGTCACTGCTTCCCTTTGCAGGCAGGGGCTGGGATGAGGATAGCGTGGTCAGCTCACCAGACGGAGGCTCAGCCAGTGACTCAGGGGACCGCTACCGAGCCGACCGCTATCGCTGCAGTCCACAGGAGCCCAGCAAGATCGAGACGTTGATCCGAGCCACGCAGCAGATGATCAAGGAAGAAGAAAGTTGCCTGCAGTTACGCAAAGGCCCCGCACCCGAGGCCTCACTGGGGCCAGCAAACGGACTGCCCAAGGGCCCTGGGTCGTGCTTTACGCCCGAGTATACTCAAGGGCCTCTGCCTTTACAGACCATGTTGTGTCGAGGTTTAAGTCAGGTGATCAGCCCCACGCCTAGCCCCGCCCCTCAGTCTAAGCTCAACAGTCCAGGTTCAGAGTGTCTCCATAAGCCCAAAGACTACCTCCAGACAGAACTGCCCCCCCTTTCTTTGCAGTTACATCCTTTTGGTCGTGCAGGGGCATGCTCAGGCTCCCCAACACCAGCTCCGGCCCTCTATCCCTCCCATACGCACCCACGGCCCTACCTGGACAAGCATCCAGCATATTCCCTGGCCGGCTACACTCTGGAGCACCTGTATGACCCAGAGAGCCTCCGGGGCTACTGCACCTCCTCCAGCACCGGCTCCACCCCCTACGATCACTTCCGCATACCAGCAGAGCAGACCACTGGGCGTAAAGGCACATCTGTCATTATTACTAATGGAAGCTAACACTTTTCTGACACACAGTCTGTTTAGCTTCTCCACAGGAGAGACTCACCTGCATCTGTTTTTTCACCGTACCAATGAATTCCCAGAGAAAGTTCATTTGGCTGCTTCTAAAATGTCCGATTTGAAACAGAAAGCTCTTTGTGCCCGTGGCTCTGCTGGGTCTGTCTGTTTGCCGAAGCTTGGACACTTTTCTCTGGTCCAGTCAGAATCAGAAAGAACAGAGTTATGATTCAAACTGGGAGCAGTTCATGTGTTTTGTTAGGGTAGTGAGTTTGATTAAACCCACTCGAGTATCACACATATGTACACACGGCCTTATAATCGACTATGGATCGATTCGATGTCATTTAAATGCAGCTCTTCACTCGGTTCACAAACAAACCGAGTGGGCCTGTGATCTGCGTCTGTTCCCATTTGAAGGCCTTTGAGTCAAAACTAGAACTCGATAGAAAACGGATGGATTTTCTTTTGGTTTAGCATCAGATCCTGTGTCAGTTTCACTCGTCCACATGGTGATGTGTCTCTATCAGAGACAGAACTGATGTTTTTTTTATACACACTGTTGGTGAAGACACATGGCAGGCTTAGGTTGGGTTGGACATGGAGCAAAGAAACGAGCTTTATTGGTCACATTCACACAGAGTACAACATGCAGTTAAACGTCCGAGCTGCAGCCGCGCTGTTCGGCATGGGGGGGGCCTAGCCAGGACCCTTACTGGATACTGGGAGGGAATCAAACTTGTGACTTTGGCTCCAAAGGTGTGTGGTCTTACCACTACACTGTCCAGCTGCCATGATGGTTGGTCCTGAAATGAGAGCGATCACCTGAAACAAACTAATATGCAAAGCCATTCTCTGTTTTCTCTCACGTTGTCTTCACGGTCATGTTGACTTTTGTCGTCTAGTGAGAACGATACACACTGAATACACTTTTGGAGATATTTGATTGGCTGACACAGGATCATATTTGAATAGCATCACAGTAAAATGAGCGAACAAGGTTTTGTGCTGCTGTTTAGCAAACTCTAAGGTTGGTCTGAGCGCGTGCACAGAACATATGAAGTTTCATTTCCATGACGTTAATCATGAGTGAGTGCCGGGCGATTGGTGCTCGTGACCATATGCAAAACGTTGGTGTGCCCGGTCGGTTAGCTAAATTGCATCATTCATCATCCCTGAAGCAACTGTTGTTGCAATTATACATATTTGCACAACAAGACTGGAGTTTGGTTATTGCTGATGAACCTATATTTATACCAGTTTGATTTTTTTGTTTAGTCACAGCCTGAAATGTGCTTAATTTCTTAAAGTTATTTATAGTGTACTGTAAATGTGCTCCAAAAGAAAAGGCCATCACGTTTAAGCACATGGGCAAAAACAGTATTTATTATATAAATGTTTGTTTATGAGTTTGAAATATAGCTGCAATCAGATCCAGTCTAACTGCTTGTATATTCAGTGTGTTTTTGACTGAGCAAAAGATCAAATAAAAATCATTTTGCACACGTGGATTGTTTGTTCTTTGGATATGCTTCTGTAAACGTGGCGTGAAAGGATAGACGGACATTCACGAGCAGCAATGAAGAAATCAGTTTCCTTAAATTCATGCAGTAGTTTCATTTAGTAAGACTGTTTTGTTTGTTGATGAGATTAATTCAAAGTACAAATATACTTTGTTTGCACACTTTGATGCTGTGAAACAGATTTTACTTGTAATTCATTTCTTCTTTGATGATATTGGCTAATATTTTAAACAACAAATGAAAACAAGCATTTTGCAGGCAGCATCACAGATCCACTGCTTTTTTTTTTTTTTTTTGCCTGTCCCGTTTGGCTCTTTTGCCATCAGAATTATTGTCTAAAGGCAAAGAAAGATGCCCAACGGATTTACTTTACCAAATTGACCATCCCAGCCTTGCCGTAATGGTCCATTTGATTCACCTTTTATTGTTTATTTTATTTTCACTTGCTGAATACGGGACAGACTTGACTGGGGGAAAGAAGGGGAGAAAGAAAGAGGGAAAGAGAAACAGCTGAGAAGAGGGACAAGGGCAAAAAACAAAAACCAACAGAATGGGCAGAAAAAAAAAATGCATCTATCGATCACCTGTTGAGAAAGAAAAAAGAAAACAAGCAGAAGAGAAGATCCACTGCTAATGTGATACATGCATGCGAGACATGAATTTCTCAAACAAACTGAAATGTTGAACACATGTAAGACCCACCTGACCCCACCATGCCAGCCTAAATGAATTACAACCAGTTTTCCAATCAGCTTCAGAAATCCGTCTGTTTTCACTACATAATCACAGCATCGCCGTGAATCGGCCTGTTTAGAAGAAACAGAGTATTAAATGTTTACAGCTGGCACACGTATCAAACACACGCTGTGACTTTACAGATGCACATTGAATTTTGCCTTTTGAATTACAGTTGTGATGACATATCATGACAACACAAAGTCACTGTTTTAGATGTAAATTCAGATGTGGCCACTAAATAACAACGTTTCACATGTGATGAACTGTCATCAGTTTTGTGCAAGTTACTTTGAAAAAGTAATTAATTATAGTTACTAGTTACTTCTTCAAAAAGTAACTGAGTTAGTAACTGAGTTACAAGATTCTAAAAGTAATTAATTACTTGAAAAGTAACTATTGTGTTACTTAAAAAAAACGTTTAACCCTGGGGTCCAGGGTATAATTGGCCATTTTTGACCACTTCTGATGTTTCCTCCACATTTCACCTTTAAAAACGATTTCCTTTGCCTTGTTTGGTCTCATCCTTTTCAGCACAACCTCACGTGTCTGAATTTACAGTCATGTTTTCATTTTGACAAATTGTGTTAACACAATTGATCTAAAATCAGACAAAAGACATAAAATCCAAGTAGAAAAAGTTATATTTTGTACTGTAACAGCCACAAACATGTTTATTGAATCATATTTCAGAACTTTAAATGCAAATATAAATTGTCAATTTTAAAATCATATGCACAAGTTTTGCAAACAATGTTATTTGCAGCCATTTATATTTTACCCTTTTTTTTATAACCATTTCAAACTATTTATAGAACAATCAGCTGTTCTTCAATAAGATGCCACAAATTATTTGTGCCACTCCAAAAAAATAATTTCTGTCCACTATAAAGGAAACATCACAGCCTGATACCTGCAGGTCTGACAGCAGCAGGTGTGTCACTCCTGTTTCTACCTGGAGACAGCAGTCGCCTCATTGTTCTGACACATGACACAAAACTATCCACAACTACACAAGACAGCACATTAACTACACACTCCAAACACGCTAAACGTCACAAATCTCTCACATCTCAAAACTCTCTCTCTCTCTCTCTCTCTCTCTCGCCGTCACTCCTAAATCTTCCCCCTCTTCCTAAACAACCAAATGTCATGTTTCCATATCATTTTTTGATTGGTCCACATGGTGCATTTTTCCACCAACACAAACGGGCCGTTTCTTGTTTTGTTTTTTAATTGTTTGCTCATAAGCAGAGAGGTCTCGCTGAGCTGTCCTTAGACAGTAAACGTGCCGAAACTATTGAGGAAAAACAGGCGTATATATTGTTTATCATGACTCTGGTTTTACGTGGCCACACAGTTTATAAACTGGTATATGTCACCTTGTTGCTTTGTCTTTAAGTGGTCATGTGATTGGCTTACCACGACTACTATATTCTTCCTCAGTCAAACAGCAGCACTCATGCGATTGTTTTGTCCCCTTAGCTCCAGGTTTTGTGCCAAAAAGTGATTGCCGCCTGCAGGAGCGCGCAGCTGCTTAAAGCTGTAGCGCCCAGATTACTTACAGCTACTTCCTGCAGCTGATATACGATGCAGTAAGCTGAACACAGCTTCAACCGTCTGTTTGTTGAAAAATAGTAACGCAACCGCATTTTCTTGTTAGTAACGGTAACGGCGTTGTAACGATAGGAATAGTAATTAGTTAGATTACTCGTTACTGAACAAAGTAATGCCGTTAGTAACGCCGTCACCTGTAACGCCGTTATTCCCATCACTGACTGTCATTATATGACTGATGGTTTTTAAGCTGAGATTTAAGAAGTAAACTTGCTGTAGCTGCATGCATTTCCGTTCCAGACCCTCTGGTTAACGCTCTGCTTGATGACATTCAGATGTGTGTTTCTGGTTATTAGCATACCAGGATTGGCACAGGTTATGTGTGACTGCACTAGCAAATAAAGAACTCTGATGGAAATCAGTACAGCAAGATCTCCAATTAAGCCTGCAGGTTTTTGCGTGTGTGGAGGTCAGAGATAAAGCCTGGCTCTCTTTCTTTACTGTTTGCTTTATCATCTCATCTGACTCTCCCAGGCTGGTGCCTCATCATTACAGTCATATTAGAAGCCTTTCATTCAGCCAGTCGTTCCTTACTTTAGACTCTCTTTTAGCTGCTTCTGTCACTTTAGGTTATTCACTCACTGACACCATGCCTGAAAAAACTACCTATTACATGTTGCTAAGAAACCAGCAAGGGCACAAGAGGCAGTGTCAGTACAAGGCTGAGCAGGGCTCTGAGGCTGAGCCAGATTTTAATCTTACAGTTTGTTTACATCAACTCATCGTGGGCGTGAGCAGTAATTTGGGCCTTTTAGTGATTTCTTGGGAAGGTTATCCTGTCTTCCTTCTCTCTCCCCAACCAATCACAGCAGATGGCCCCGCCCCTCCCTGAGCCTGGTTCTGTCGGAGGTTTCTTCCTGTTAAAGGGGAGTTTTTCTTTCCCACTGTCGCCAAAGTGCTGCTCATAGAGGGTCATATGATTGTTGGGTTTTTCTTGTAGGGTCTACCTTACAGTATAAAGCACCTTGACGCGACTGCTGTTAGCGCTGTATGAATAACACTGAATTGGTTCCTTTCCCCACACTTCAAAAAAACAAACAAACAACAAGAAGAACTTGGTCTACAAATGTAAAAGTTCATTTTGGATTTTCTCTCATCCACACAGGGTCAAGATTATACACACAGGCATAAATATGTGCAAATACTCACTTAAAATTTTCAGTAAGGCGTGCTGAAGGTTCTACAGTATTTTTGAACTTGACAAAGCCAAGGCTTAACTTCTCATTCATGATCATGACTGATTACAACAGTTTCCCTTTGGTAGCATAAAAAAGCTTTAGATTCGGCTGAGAAGGTCTCTCAGAGCCGTCTCTAAACAGCTGGTTACAAAAGCATCAGTTCAAACAATTAAATGTCAGTACATGTTTTTTGGATGTATCACCACTCTGCTAGGGTCTGACAGTGTTCACGCTGAGTGTTCAAGAACAAACCAAAAACAGCTAAGGCTCAAGCCTTGGATGATGTAGAAACTGCTGGAACAGCAAACTAAATACCTTCTAGAAAGACTTTTTATGCACAGATGAGACAAGGATTGAACTATTTGGCCACAATGACATGAGGTGGACTTCTGGTTGAGCTTTGATGGAGTATACGTGAGTCTGGGAGCTCCCCCCGATTTCAGTTAAATTGTTATTCATTCGTGCTTTTTGGCCATAATTCCAGTCCTGTTTTAGTCTATAGTTTGTTGTGTTGAGAAGTTTTACTCGGGCCTGCGTAAAATGGCAGCAAAAAATATTAAAACCCGCAGCACTAGTCAAACACAACTGATGCCTAGTTTGCAAACCGCGACCACACCCTCGAGTGAGCCGTCGTCTCCTGCAAAGCCCCCCTCGTGCCAAGCTAATCCTGATATTGAAGCTCTCAAGGTCGAGTTGCTGGCTTCGCTGAGGAAAGATATCGCTGATATCTTTAAAAAAGAACTCCAGGACACTCTGGGTGATGCTTTGTCTACCACTATGTTCGACCTGCAAGCGGTGAAGATGCAGCTGGCGATCGATAAAGCTGCCAATGACGCTACCATGTCTGAGCTAAAAGGTACAGTCAGGGAGATGGAGCACGCACTCACTGTGGGCTCTGATGATATCGCTGAGATGAAAAACACTATAGATATAGAATAGCATATGCAGGGAAGTATATTCTCCTTTTTTATCAAGAAGCAAAGACAAAAAGGAAAAAAAAGAAACAGGGCAGGATTCAGTGGTCGAATCATCCGTTCCCACCAAAACCAAATCTACGCCCTTGACACTAACTGTGCATTGTTTTCTTAGGCCGTTGTGCTAGTTATTGTACTGTTGGTGTGCTGGTTCCTGTTATTTTCATTGTTATATACTGAGACTGAATCATATAATAAACTCTTGTACTTCAGATCAGTCCAGCACAATCTTCTCTAAGCTTACTGCATTTATTTGCACAGGACTGAGTTTTTTTTATTTGGTTCTTTTAGGGTTTTTTTTAAAACTTTATTTTATGCACTTTTGGTGTTTTGCTGAAATGTTCACCTTCTGAGGAAACAATATTTTGTACTGTGAGATTTTATTGTTACGTGCACGCTGCTATACAGTAGGGAAGTTGGCGAGAGGATTTGTTCTCTCTCGCTCTTATTTGTCTTTGTGCTCCAGTTAGTCCAGTCACGTTGGTGAATCATTTTTGCTACTTTGGGGTTCACTGCTGTGTCCTTTGTTCTGTTTGGTGGAGACTTGGGGTGTATTTGTGTTCAGGGTTACTTTGGGGCGTCTCTTTACGGACACTGGCATTTTGGTTGTTGTTGTTTTGTTGTTTTGTTTTTTCTTCTTCTTTATGAATGGTTAATGGCAATATAGACCCCAGCACTGCTGGGTCAGGCATGCCTCTTAGCTTCATTAGTTGGAATATCAGAGGTATGGGTAACCCTGTTAAGAGAGGTTTTCACTCACTTGAAACGTCTAAATTCTGACATAGCATTTTTACAGGAGACTCATCTTCGCATTAAGGATCATTATAGGTTATATTGCCCTTGCGTGGGTCAGGTCTTTCACTCAAATTTTAATTCGAAGGCTAGAGGAGTGGCCATTCTCATTAATAAGAAAGTTCAGTTCTCTTCGACCGATGTTATCGCTGATAGGAACGGTAGATACATCATTGTTGCTGGTACCCTAATGCAGAAAAAGGTTTTGTTGGGAAATGTATGTGCGCCGATGATGCTGAATTCACTAATAGATTGCTGAGTAACATCCCCTTTCTGAACACTCATTTGCTGATCCTTGGTGGAGACCTGAATTGTGTTTTTGATTCAATCGTGGATCGATCTAGTCCTCGTAATTTGACTCCATCATCTGTCTAAAACATTCTCAGATTTTATGAAACAGAATGATCTTGTTGATCCATGGAGATTTCGCAACCCTTCAATCAAAACATTTTCCTTTTTCTCCCAGGTCCATCATTCTTATTCCAGGACTAATATTGCCGGGCGATTGGACTCCCCATTATCTGTTGAAGAAGTATTAAAAGCTATTACAGCTATGCAGTCTAATAAAGCCCCGGGCCTGCATGGGTTTCCAATTGAATTTTATAAAACATTTACTGGTAAAATGGCACCATTGCTTTTGTCTGTGTTTAACGAATCCTTGGAAACGGGCTCATCACTACCTACTTTCACACAAGCCGGGTTAGGGTTAGGGTTATCCAATACCGGTGCCAAACCGTTACTTTTGAAACAATGCCGGTGCTTAAACGGTGCTCGAACCAGTGCTTAAACAATGGAAAAAACACAAACTTTGTCCAAAAACCTCTCATGTTTAGCTGTTTTCCACTTTTTCTTTGGTCAGTTTAGCCTTTTTGGCCAGGGTGAAGGGAGTATCTGCCATCAAACAAGAAGACAGCCGCATGTAGCTATGATGATGTTTGCTAGTTCACCTTACGTGCATTAATGTAATAACGTGGTTAGCCTACTCAACGTAAATTACACACGAACAACATTAAGCTACTCACGCAGAGAAGAACGGCTGCTGCTGCATCATCATCATCATTTCTGCTACACTGGCAGGGCTAGGGGCCAGGACTCTCCTCTTCGGGTTTTTGGGGGATGTTGCTAACTCCGGGTCCGATAACAGGCAACCCACCCGCAGTAGATGTGCTCGGTGTGAGGTCTCGCAGCAAGCTATCAAATACGGTGCATTTCTCGGCTTTAAAAAAAAATGCGTCGCCAGGTGTTTCATCAGATTCGAGGTGTTACCTCCTTTGCACAGTATCAGCTTAAAGCACTTGTTGCAGGCTGCTGAGTTTGCATCTTTTGCTGTGAAGTACAGCCAGACTTTTGACCACTTCGCCTTTGGCATTTTTAATCTGTAGCTCTGCTCTAAAAGAACCTACGTACCTGGACCC
The DNA here is from genome assembly GCF_051167445.1 of Perissodus microlepis. Lineage (NCBI taxonomy): Eukaryota > Metazoa > Chordata > Actinopteri > Cichliformes > Cichlidae > Perissodus > Perissodus microlepis. The sequence continues at coordinate 1,216,938 of NC_140471.1, read as the reverse complement.
GCCTACTATCCTTGGAAAGGTAAAATGTTTGGCTGGAATCCAAAGCACCGAAATGTGCGCTGCTTTTCGGTCTGGTTACTACCGTTTATGTCAGAACTGGGGCCATAATGGCACCGGATACCGGTACCCATCCCTAGTTGAGAGGTTGCACTGCCAAATTTTTCCACAAGTGGCAACTCTTTATTTCTTATTTTACTAAGTCTAGAAGCCTGTTTAAATGTACTTCTGTTACTGTTTTATTCTTGTAATATGTTTGATGGTTGTGTTGATCCGTGTGGGACTTGGGGGGTTCTTTGTTTTAGAGTGTTTTTGTTTAGTTGTTTTTTTCATATATAAGTATATTTACTTAGGAAAATGAAGAAAGGCTAATTGTATTTTGGTAAGTGCAAGTACTGTGTTGTTTTCTTTTTTCAATATAAATATTTGCACAGTGACATGAGGTGTGTTAGTAGGAATAAAGGGGCTTTCAAGCCTAAGAACACTGAACCGACTGTCAAGCATTGTGGTGATAACATCATGCTCTGGGCCTGTGCTACTGGATTATTGTACATAAAGGATGAAATATTAAAGAAGGAATTATTCAGCTTATTCAACAACTAGACAGCTGAAACATGGAAACAGCTGGCTATTCCAACAGGACAATGATCCCAAGCACAACTCAAAACTAGTTTTGGAAGCGACAAGGCAGGCTAACATTCATTTTCTGAAATAGTCTTCCCAAAGCCCCGACCTGGACCCTAATGAAAATTTGTGGACTATGTTTTTAAAAAAAAAGAAAGAAAGAAAGAAAGAAAAAAACTGGGTCAATAGTAATCCAGCCAATTTAAATTGACTCCTATGGACCAGTTCTGCAAAGAAGAGTGGTTATCCAGCTACATCTATACCGACTGTATAATATCCAGTCTGGTTCTGTCACTGTTCTTCACAACTGTAATGTTTATTTGGTTTAACAGTTTCTCAGAATTAGACTAGACTTCACCCATCGCAGCGTTTTAATCAGGCTGAGGTCTGAATCTGCACTGGACCTTTGCAACACGTTGATTCTTTTCCTTTTCAGCCATTCTGTGGTAGATTAGTGCCGAGTACCATTGTCCTGTTCCAATACCCAGTTTCAATAAGATAAATGGCCTCACATTTCACTGTACAATGCTTTGGTATGCAACTCAGCGACTATATAAAGCCCAGATCCTGTGGCTACGAAACAAGTGCAAATGACGAGCCTTCCACCGTTGTGCTTGATATTTAGTGTGAAGCATTTGTGCTGACATGGAGTGTTTGGATTTCACCTAATGTTGCATTAGGGCCAAAATTTCCACTTTTTTATTGTTGTTTCACAAATCATTTTAGAAAGAAGAAGGTTTCTCCTCATATACCTTCAAAAACATCCATACTTGTTCAGTCACTTTCTAACTGTGCTGTCAAGAACTGCAACATGTGACAGCTGAGGTCCGTAGAGTCCTAGCAGTAGCTGTAGACACTGGTCTACATTTGCCAGAATGTCGACTTCCAGTAGGGATGTAATTGGAAAAAGAAAGATTGATGGGAAAATGGGCATTTACAGACCTTAGACTACTTAGACCAGCGGTCCCCAACCTTTTCTGCGCTACAGACCGGTTTATGTCCGACAATATTTTCACAGACCAGCCTTTAAGGGATCGTGGATAAATACAACAAAATAAAACCAGTACCGCTACAAAAAAGAAAAGAAGATTTATTCATAACACACAGGAAAAGACCAAGGGAAACTTAGTTAATGGTAAAAACGATTAAAAACCATGAAAACCATAAATTTCACACCCGAGCCTCAACTCTCAAGGCCCGGTACCGTCCCGCGGCCCGGGGGTTGGGGGCAATGTTCCCTCTAAGCTGCGCACTGCTGGCAGGTCTCTGCGCACAGAAAAAAATCTAACCAGAATTGAAATTTAAATTAATACTTTAACAATTCTGTTCTGCAGTGTTAGTCAGTGAGTGACTGGCTGCTCCCGTATGGGATCAGAACGATGCCACCTTATCCCATAGTCCAGCCAATAATGCGATTCACATTCGTGTATACGCAGCTAATCAACGTTGACAGGCTATGACAGCGTCCTTATGTGCCGACACCGGTGTTTTGGCTAGCAAAGCGGCTGATGTGGAGCGAAGCCATGTTAATGACAACGTGTACAACCATTGGAGATGTGAGCAGGACAGACGGAACAACTGACGGACAAAGTGTGGACTTTATACCAGTTTTAAATTGTGTTGATCGGCCACGTAAAACCAGAGTTATGATAAAATATCTGCAATGTTTGGTTTTCTTCCTGAATACTGTCGTTGTTTATATTTACTGCCGGAAGAAACGGTAAAAACTGCGTTTTATAAGGAAAACGCTCGAAAGCCTGTGAGCAAAGACAACACCAAAAACCTCAGCCTTTCCTATTGGTCGAAAAATGTACCATGTCGACCAATCAAAAAATGATATGGCAACATGGCATTTAGTTGTTAAGAAACGGGGGGAAGTTTTTGTGTAGTTAGTGTGTAGTGTAGTGTAGTTTTGTTGTGTGTGTCAGAACAATGAGGCGACTGCTGAATGTTACAGGTGTTACAGCAGTGATACATCTGCTGCTGTCAGGCCTGCAGGTATCAGGCTGTTGTTCTCCTTCATCTCATAGTGGACAGAAATTATTTTTTGGAGTGGCACAAATAATTTGTGTGGCATCAGATTTGATGCAGAACAGCTGATTGTTCTGTAAATAGTTTGAAATGTTTATTTTAAAAAAACACCTTGGCTGCATTTTTAGGTAAACAGCTGCAAAAAACTTTGTTGTTTGCATAACTCAGTTACTTTTTTGAAAAAGTAACTATATAATTAATTGCCCAACATTGGTCTTTATTTACTGTATTTGCAGACAGAGAGTTACAGACTCTCTCCCAGACCACAGACTCAAGTCAGAGCTTTATAAAAAAGAAGAAAGTTGTGTTTTCAAAATTGGAGTTCAAGTTATTTTTACTTCCAATAGTGTTAACATACTGCACAGGTCATGAACAAGATTTTTTTTAAATTTTCATTGTAAGTGGGCTAAAGCAGCTAATTAAAAGTATTCTAACATAAATGCTGTAATTTGATTATTTTAATAAACATGTAACTTGGATGGATTCGATGCTGGCGTGACCACAGTGCACACGTCTGCTGTCGCTCACAGTGGTCCAAGGGACGCTCAGGGAGTTTGTGTGTTCGCTCAGACACATGAAAAAAGGCCACTGCCTTTGACCAGCAAAGCACAAACTCTCATAACTACATAAAGAAATAGAAGAACTGGCAAATGTTGTACAAACAGCATCTTTAGAAAATGCAAAGTACTGATTTTATTGATCCTCTGATTTGTTTCTGTTAGAAACACCTAAACAAACAAACAAAAACAGACAGAGAGAGCATGCTTGTAGACAGTAATATTATTCCATGCTGATAATGTCTGTATTCCAAAAACAAAACGCAGATCATAACAACGATCTGCCTTCCAGATAATCCCAACGTTATGTTGAAGTCTTACAACAGAAAGCTTAGTTGACTCGACAGGTTCGTTCATTTGGAGTCTGTGTCTGAGAAATCTGTGGTGATAACAACTGGATTTTCTAATTGGATGAACTTGTTTGAGTTTCCTGACTGTGACAGAGGTCCACCCCCCTCCCCCCGCCTGCAGTTAGACAGGTAGCAGGGCATGTCTAATAGAGGCCCATGGGACTGACTGTTGCACTCATTTGTTTTGCTTTTCTCTGTTGCTCCCTCATCATGTCCGTATATTCTGGACATCTCACGGACAAATCATTCACAGATGCTTTTCCACTCAGCAGACTTCAAGCATGCAACAGCAGCTCAGCTCAGTAAACGCAGTAAAATGAGCACAATGCCTTAAAATGCCAATACACACACACACACACACACGCACACACACGCACCCACGCGCGCGCGCACACGCGCACACACACACACTCCTCAGCAGGCTTTGATTAGAGAAAACAGGGCAGTGGGGGTGACGCACAGGTAGTTGTGCCATGAACTCTGGTGACCTCAGGTTCACTCATGTCAAGAAGCCGTGTAATTTTTCAGGTGATCAGCTTAAATGTGTTAATATCTAACATTAAAAAGTTCTTCACATAGCCTGTTGATTGACTTCAATAGCATATAACCTAATGAACTTTGAGTTATTACAGGTTAATAAAGTACTAAGGTAAATATCAGGACATTAAAAAACAAACATGCTTGTAGAACTCTAACAGAAATAATTTGAAGTAATCAGATTCTGTATTTATCAGTCTTTCACATAATTAAGGATGTTAGCCCACTCTTGCGTCAGTTCACTAAGGTCTGTGGGCATTTGTTTAGTGCACAGCTTTCCCACCACAGCACTTTGCTCAGGTTGAGGTCTGGGCCAGCGTAACACATTCGTTCTTTTCTTCAGACGTTTGATTGCAGCAGTAGTTTACTGATGTGTTTGGAGTCACTACACACTGGATCCTGCGGCTCTTCTGAAGTGAAAGTCTCAGATCAGAAGTACCTGAACTGCTGCTATAACTCTCAAATACATGCCTTTATGGAGTCTCACTAATCGAGAAGATCTTCATTTAGCCTGAAAAAACGAGTTTGTTGTTCAATAATCGAGCCGTCAGGGTGACTACAGAGTCGGAGCTCTGTTGAGCCAAACATTGTTTTAACCCTATCTGATAACTTCATGAATTTCATCACAAATAAAATTTGAGCCATTACCATCAACATGTGTGTTAGAGCTCATTCCTACAAGACGGTTCACTGAAGTCCGACCACTGATTAATCCTTTGATTTTAAATATGATCGACCTATTTCCTCTGTCGCCAGCACAGGCTGTTAAGGTGGTAAGTTTGACAAAGCTATCAGCTGATCCAGCAGTCTTAGATAATTACACAATAATCTCCAATCTTCCATGTTTTCCTTCCCATTTTTATGAATAAAGGGAGTTTTTCCTTCTCACCGTTGCCAAGTTCTTGCTCATAGGGCATTGTGTGATTGTTGGGCTTTTCTCTGTATTATTGTGGGGTTAAATATAAAGCACCTTGAACTGACTGTTGTGATTTGGTGCTGTATAAATAAAACTGAATTGAATTGAATTACACAACCTTCAGATACAGTGTGTACCTTTGCAGACTGCAATATCTCTTCCGAGGTATTGCAGTCTGGTCAACATTGCACTGATTGTGTTGTTTAACCTTTTTTTCCCCTGCAGGGATATCAGGCTCTACTGTTTTGATTGCAGTGACATTCTCTGACATTTGAACATATGGCCACACATCTCAATTAGGATGGGAATATCAAGGATTGAACGAAAATCGGGATAATCCCAAAAACTAACAGTGAAGTCTGTTGTCTGCCTTCCAAGGATCAATACGTCAGACATGCTGCTCTTTCCACAGCTGAGCTCCAGGTGTACACAGACACAAGAAGGTTTAAGCGCTGACAAAAGATCCAACTCAGCATCTGGCTGAGCAGACACGTGGCCTTTTCACGCTTCATGTGGTGTCTGCTTCCTCATTTGTTCCTCTCTTTACAATAATGCAAAGTTAAAGCCTAGTTAGATAATATGTATTATCATTAGATAATATGTATTATCTAACTACATGTTGGCTCCAGGGCCTAAATTATGACATGGCCACTTTAGCCAGAAGATATCGTTTCCTTCAATGAGCTGAAAGAGCTGAAGACAGTTTTCTCAGGGAGTTTAGAAATAAAATCCTAGAAAGGCAGAACAGGACAAATACAAGAGCTATAACTGGCTGGAAATCTCAAAGGCCAATGGGAATCATGATAAGGATTCATGAAGGTCAGCCACAGATAAAAACCTCCAAGACAGGAGAACAGGGGCCAGCTGAAACTGTTCAAAGCTGCCACCGATTTCAAGACATGAACGCGCCTCACAGTGGTTGGAGGTCCAGCACCTTCAGGCTCTGTGAACCATGAACAAAGGAAGAGCAGGAATGGGGATAGTCAGAGCCACAAAGCATCTGCAAATACATCAGATAGATGGAGGAACTATCATCTGTGACCAAGACTGAATGGGATGTTCTATCGACAGATACATGATGTTGGCTGAAATTAAAAAGTCCTAACAGTGGCAGGAAAAAGGCTGAAACAGCTTCTCCTGGCCTCTGGCAGGATCACAAGAACGTGCCCCAAACTGCAGATCCATAGATGGAGGAGTCTACCACAGCTGGCAGACTCCTCCATAGATGGAGGAGTCTGCCAGCTGCAGTAGACTCCTCCATAGATGGAGGAGTCTACTGCAGCTGGCAGGACCCAAGTTGCCTGGAGGTGCCCTGGATAACTAACTGATGGAACCATGATTTCTGCTCTTCCAGCACATTCTGGTGGAGAATATCAAGCATCAGTTCATGCGCTGACGCTCAAGTGCACTTAAATTACGATCTGAAACGCACCACCAAGTCCACCATTGAATGGTTCAACAATAAGAAAATGATGATTTTGTAGTGTTGGAGTCAAAGTCCGGAATTAAATCCAAGCAAGATGCTTTGGCATGACCTTCAAAAGGCCACGGAGGCTCGAAAATCTCCATGTGTGGCTAAATAAAAACTGTTCTGCCAAAATTCCATCACAGCAATGTAAAAGGCTCATTGTTGGTTATTGTAAATGCTCAGTTGTTTGCTGCCAAGCGTCAACAACCAGTTTAGGGGAAAATTTCTCATAGAGACAGATTTTTTTCCCTTATTTAATGCAAAAAAAAGCTATTCACTCAGGTTCTCTTTGTCTAATATAACTTTGTTTTTGATGATCTGAAACATTGTTACAAATATGAAGAAAAACAAACACAACTGTTTTATTTGCTACATTTTAGTATAAAAAGTCAGCTCATTAAAACTGGTCAGACTATCTGAAAAGAAATTTTAAACATAACTTTTCTCTTCTCACCATTTCTGAGTAGAAACAGATTTACAGAAGCATGTAGACTACCACACAGGGTATGAGACGGTATGAGCAATGTGTTGTCCCACACGGACATACCTCTGTGAAGTGGTTTAGTAGTGGGGGCGGGCTCTGATGCTCATTTTACAGTCTCATTAATCCCTCTGTTCACAATTTCACGCACAGCTTAGGCCTCGGTGTTATTTTCACAACCTTTTACCACTAATTCCTGTGAATCCTGAAACATAACACCTTCACTCGTCCTCCTTCCTGCTGCATGCGTGTCTCTGTGTTCTTGAGGCAAAGACGGCTTCATCTCAGCTTCTCCTCATCAAAGTCAGGCTAAAGATGGAGAGAGACATCAAAAGCCCATCCCAGAGTGTGGGCTCCATCTTTATGAGGCTCAGGGGCAAGACTGCCAGTGTGCTCTGGACATGCCCAACTGTGTTACTGCGGTCAGCAAGAAATGTTTACACTGGAGCAGGAACAGGACGGTAGATTTCATTTGGTATCTGCTGGAATGACTCACAGCTCTAAGAATGACCAGGTGATCGGGAACCATGAATTAGGCAACTAATACTGACCGGTTCATGCCACGTGTTCGGCTGTTGTTTCCATCTGGGGTAATTTCTTGGACCTCCGCACGTCTCCATGTATGGTCATGACCATCAGAACAGGGCCATGACCATACAGCGAGCAGCAGCACAGCAAAACTTGGCGAGAGCTGACACTCTTAAGTTACTGGGGAGGAGGTGGGTTGCAAAGTGTCTTGCGGTTGTGAGCCGGCAAGTATCGTCTTATCAGTCCAGTCATTGGGGTTGATCCTCCAACACCACATTATTGTACTCTATCATGTAACCTTTACTTTGTGGCCTGTCTGAAAAACACCTTGTTGAATTATTGGTGCTCAGACATTTGGTGTAAAGGGTACTTCAAGGTACAAGGAATGCTTAAAAACAAGACTTTTGACTTGGAAGATGTTTTTGTGCAATTTGTGCAATATTCATGTGCATATAATCCTTCTAGTCATATCCATGCAGCTGATACCGCAGAGTAAATGGGCTGCAGCTGAGCAGTTCATTTCATCTCTGTTAATCACTCCAACCCTCACTTTTCTCACTTCCCACCCTCTTGTTTCTTTACATATAATAGGTTTTGGTGCAGGACATACAGCTGGCCTCACATCTGGAACGGCTCTGCACAAACTGTAATTGATGAACAAAAATGCTATTTTCCTCTGTGAGGAAACAGCCTCCAGCACTCCATACAAACTAGGACTTTCATGAAAGGCACCATCAATCCTCAGGATTTGAGCACAAGCAGTGCTCAGGCTGTAATACAGTGTACATGTAGACAGAGTATAATGTGTCTTTAATCTGTTTGTAGGAATCTTTCTTTGAATTTTAGAGATAAGACATTAAGAATTGCATTCGTGTCAATGCCATGATTATACAAATAGGATAAAATTGGTGAAATATGTACATAAACTCATAGATTTGTGTGGCTATTGTATGCTGCTGATGTACCACAAGAAGACAAAGTGGTTGCTTGCCTTGTACTCATGAGAACCATCTGCTTCAGTCGATGTTAAAGTGTAATCCAGCCGGCCTCTCGAACACAGTCACAAAGAAAGCAGAGTGGAGTAATCTCCATCGCCTAATCTCTAACCGTATTCACAGACACTGTGGAAAAAAGGCAGTGGTCTTTTTGAACAAGCACCGCCAAATGGTGTGTGCAATTAATCTCCAATTCAGCTTCACAAAACAGCCAATTTGTATGTTAAAGAAGGATGCTGGAGGTAGAAAGAGCCAGTCGTAGTTAGACATTAAGGTTGGGACATGTGTGGCCTCCTTCAGCAGCAATCTGCTGTGCTGTGAATCATGGGGTTCTAACAGTGTGCCGTTTTATTAGATATACATGGGGTGAGATGCCGATTCTAAATGTTTTACTAACAGTGCAGATCAGGGAGAAGGCCAAGAGTGACAAAGGGTTAGTGTGGAAGTCAGAAAAAGGGACGAGCACAAAAACATTTCCTTTGCTTTGTATGATGTTCTCACACAAGTTGCTGTGGTACGGCACTGTTACACAGTCAACAGAAGACAGATGGCTGAGAGCCCATTCAGTGGTGCTGCTCTCTGCTTTGTTCTTTCAGATGTTCGACAACACAGGACACATTAAGTTAACAAGCCTGCTGCTACCAAACTGCAACATTCGCCTGAGAGTTAGTAAAAGTAGTACGTTTGGTCAGGAAAGATGTTTTTATGCTAAACCAGTCATTTACTGTTGGCCAATTCTACAAGTGGGACTGAAAAAGATGTGGTACTACATAATTACTTTCATCTACTGAGATAATTTTCAAAACTAATTGCACATTATTTGTTCATTTTAAAAAGTAACATGTTGAGTTAATAACGACACAGTAGTCAGACTACTTATTACATTATTTTGTATTATTCCAAAGCAGGGCCTGAGATAGACTCATCATTACCTGTTAATAGAGACCTTGGGCAACAGTCCCTGTTCTAAGACCTTTAATGTGAAAAACTGACACACAGCAAAGCTGAAAAGCAGCCTAAAGTCACAGGAAGATGTTTTAGATGTACAGTTAAAAATGCACAAGTGTGACTACGCCTTACTGTTTTGTTAAGCTGGGTGGTTCAATCCCTGGCTGCTCAAGTCTGCATGCCAAAGTATCCTTAAACAAGATACTGAACCCCAGTTTGCTCTCCGATGTGTTCATCAGAGTGTGAATGTTAGAAAGCACTCAAGTGTTTCTCCTGGGCATGTGTATGAAGCGCTTTGAAGTCTAAGTACAGTAGAAACTGCTACATAAGAACCAGTCCGTTTACTTTTTACATCCAGTGTTTGATGAGTGGATTCCTGAATGTGTTACAGCTTTAGTATAGTATAGTATAGTATATAGTCTGGGAGGGTTTTAAGGATTCACACACACAAAAGTTTTTGCTGTTGTTCTACTTCGCGACCTTTCAGGAAGAACGGGGGGGAAACATGTTGCCATTCTTACTGCTTTTTGACTCAAACGATGGCATATTCTGCTTTTAATTATGTTATCATGCTGTTATTGTCATACTGTTTATGTAATCTATGTGTGATGGCCAAGCCCATGGCCACTTTACTAAAGTCGGCAACTCTTATGTACGCGCCCAGAGGGAGGGACCATTTCAATAGGAATGAGCCATGGGCATACAGGCAGTTCACGAGGTTTAATGCTAATACGAAACTATTTTTCTATCCATGTAACAGCAGCACCCAGATCTACTTTATTAAATACATTAAAAACTATAACAGTTAGTATGAGGAAGACAGGATAAGTGCTTCAAAGCCCCCAGCATGTGTCACATGTTGAATACACAGCGACCTACACTTTAACCCAACTGGAGCAAAAATACATAGAAGGAAATCTTCAGTGACCATCGCCACTCAAGCTCACTGCGGTGCGTACAAAAAGGGTCAAGAAAAATCACAGCCTTCACTGTCTGCAACCATGAGTGATTGAACCGCTCTAAAACACAATCAGGACATTATTGGTTTTATTTTCAAAATAAGTTGTGTTTCTCTTTTAATACAAAGAAGCAGCTGGTTGCTGCAACATTTTACCTGTGCTGGATTATGGAGATATTCTACATATGAAGGCTTCTGCTCAGTGTCTTCGAATGGTTGATACTGTGTATCGAGCTTCTCTGAGGGTCATCACTAACTGTAAATTTCAGACTCACCACTGTGAGTTATACTCTCAGGTAGGACGGCCTGCTTTGGAAAGTCGGAGGAACTCTCATCTATACAGTCTTATATATAAGGTGATACTGGGGTTGCTGCCTTCTTATATATGTTCCTTGCGTGCAGTGAAACGTGCTGGTCGGTATTCATGGTTACTTGTTGCTTTCTGTTCCATTTGCCCGAACTGAACTTGGTAAAAGAGCTTTTGTCCATTTAGCACCCTCGGCTTGGAACAAACTGCAGAACGACGGGAAAATGACTGAACTCATTTCATTAAGTGCTTTTAAATCTAAACTACGAATCCTTGAGGCCAAGTCCATAACATGCAACTGTTTCAATTAGATTGAGTGTCATTTTAACTGATTTTTAATTTTTATTTGAATTTTATTGAATTTTACTGAATTTTATTTTATCTTTTTTTAAATTTTTGCATTTATTTTTGCATGTGTGTTGTTGCTGCCTGTGTTTAATTGAGTGATTTCTGTAACTGTGAGACACTTGCTGCTGCCTACATTGGCCAGGTCTCCCTTGAAAAAGAGGTTTTTAATCTCAGTGGGATCTTCCTGTTTAAATAAATGGTAAATGGCCTGTATTTGTATAGCGCTTTTCTAGTCCCTAAGGACCCCAAAGCGCTTTACACAACCTGTCATCCACCCATTCATGCACACATTCACACACTGGTGATGGCAGCTACATTGTAGCCACAGCCACCCTGGGGCGCACTGACAGAGGCGAGGCTGCCGGACACTGGCGCCACCGGGCCCTCTGACCACCACCAGTAGGCAACGGGTGAAGTGTCTTGCCCAAGGACACAACGACCGAGACTGTCGGAGCCGGGGCTCGAACCGGCAACCTTCCGATTACAAGGCGAACTCCCAACTCTTGAGCCACGATCGATTAAATAAAGGTTAATTTAAATTTAATTGGTGATTTCTCAAGGTCAATGTAACTTTATTTATACCCATAGGAAAAGTAAATTTGCTTTACAGAAAAATGACAGCATTTGGCGTCCCTTCAAAAACACGCATACCTAGTAAAGATATAAACCTCACTGTGGCACATATATAGTAATTTAATGTTTCGAATCAAAAACAAAATCAGTTCATATTTAATTCAGTGACAGCAACGGGGACAAAGCTGTTTTTATAACGCTTTGTCCTGCATCTCGGAAATAGAAACCTCCGTCCTGAGGGAAGAAGCTGAAATTCACCCCGTAGAGGATGGGACCCATTTTTAAGGATTGATAAAGCCATCCTCTGTACCTGCTTGGAGTACATCTCGCCCCTGTCAGTCTGCCCCAGGGCAGCTGTGGCTACACCTGTAGCTGCCTCCACCAGTGTGTGAATGTGAGAGTGAATGAATAGTGGAATTGTAAAGCACTTTGAGGGCCTCAAATATATAAATGCAATCCATTATTATTATTTATTGGAGACCTGCATGGTCCTGCATTTTTAAGCCAGTTCTAAAAAAAAACCCATTGTCATGGTAAACAACATCAAAGCACAGAAAAATACACAAAACATTGTAAAACGATATCTTTGGATATGAAGTAATTGCTTTTGTAATCAATCATGTAATTTTCAAGAGGCCCTGGCCGGGCCTCGGGAGCTTGGGTCCTGGTTGGTGTGTTGCCGGGGTTGTGGGCGGGTGGGTGCATGGGGGCCCGGCCCTGGCGCAGGGTGCCGCCGGTGCATCGAGCCACCTGGGGGGCTCTTCAACTGGTGAGGGAGGTTGTCACATCTTGCAGGAGCTTTCCTCTCTTCGGGAACTCTCTCTGCAGGAGGGGGAGATACAGGAGAGGTGGAGGAAGATCTCAGCCTGGGCGTCTATTGTCTTATGTAGTCTGGAAGGTGAGTGGATGGTGGGGTGGGTGCAGTTTTCTCTGTGGTGGGGTTGGGTGGACTGTCCCGGGCTCTGTGGGGCCGGGCGGCGCTGCTGCACTGGGCCCTGGTCTGGATGGGCCTGGGCCCCCTTTCCCTGGCGGGTCACGGAGTATGGGGGTGCCTACTGGGGTCAGCGGGGGAGCTGGCCCCAGGGAGGGGTCACTTGCCCCTCCCTTCCTTCCCTCCCCATCTCCAGCTGCCTCCCTCTTCCCGCTCCACCACAACCACCCACACATGCAGGGCCTTGGAGTAGGGGTGTGTCACCAGGGTGCAGAGGAGGCTACCCCCCCCTCTGTCCCCTTCTGGCTGCCTCTGCTTCAATTTTATCCCACAACTTAGACATTCACATTACTCACACTCTCATTACACATACATATAGGATCTTGGGGTGGGCACGCTACACGGATTCCAAAAGACCATCAGGGTGTACACCTCACCCCTGGCGTCGTTGCCCACCTCTCAATTTTAAATACACGTAGACATTGAGGGCTATCAGGAGGGGCTATGCGCTTACCTGCTGCTCTCTGGCAGGTAGCTCCATGCCCTCCTGGGTTTTAAATGCACCTTAGAACACACATGCATCAACACTACAATGAGCGGGTGGAGGGAGGTTTGGAGTCTTCTCTCACCCCCGTTCTCTGCGGCCTGCTGGAGTGGGGGGGCTAGGAGGAGGAGTTGGCCGTCCGACTGCGGTCTGGAGTGTGGGGCCTCCCTGCTGCTGCGGAGTCGGGGCGGTCTGCCTCTCCCCACCGCAGGGAAAAGGGTTACACCACCTGGGTCTGGGTGCAGTTCCCCCCTCCAGGGGCAAGGGTACCTAGACCCGGTTCGTAGAGTACGCTTGGGGAGTGTGATCGTGTGTACAGCGTCTCTTTATGTTTGTCTCCACGTTGGCTGAGTGTGGAGTAAGTGCATATGAGAGCATGAGGGTGGGAATGGATGTTTGTATCTGTGTGTGCCTGTATGTCTGTGTCTATATGTCAGGTTGGGTATCAGACGCCACCTCTCTGGGGACATCTCAGGCCCTCCAAGGTATGGAGGCCTATCTCCCCCCACCACTTCCCCTGCCAGTGGCAGACTCCCTCAGACATCGGTGCATTGGTGGTTCTTTGTGTCCGGGGGTGGGCGTCCAGGTACACACCGGCTCACTCCTTGGTGGCTGCTTGTGGGGGCCTGGAGCCTGGGGCTCGCTCGGGCCACTTCGGGGGTGGGGTGCCCTCGGCCTCTCGGCCTGGGGCTCGGTCACTCAGGCACAGCTGGCTGCCGGCGGAGCTCACGGGCGCGTCACTGCAACCCCCCCTGGCTTCTGCTCCGCGGCTGCTGAGTGACCCCTCATCTGGGGCTCTCCTCAGCTCTTTCTGGGACAGTGGCGCGGCTGCCCCTCTGTTGGTCTTCCTTGGTCTCTTGTGTTCTGAGAGCCTCTGGATGTCTGGAGTCTTGATCTCCTCCATACCTGCTTCATGCCCTGGTGGACGGGGCTGTGGCCCCCCCACACCCTCTAGCAGATCATTACATGAAGGAACCTTTTAAAAACAAGCGCGCTCATGCTCACAGGTGTACACACGGGTGCTCACACACACAAACTACACCCTTTTTGGCTCCTACCTCAAAGCACACTGTGTGCTGTCGATCTTACGTGCTGCACAATAATGTTTAATATTTAGTATTTACTGTCATATTCACATATATCATCGTGATGTTGTTTATTCTATTACTCTTGTTCTCTTCTGCTTGTTTTCTTTTTTCTTTCTCAACAGGTGATCCAGGTGATCGATAGATGTATTTTTTTTTCTGCCCATTCTGTTGGTTTTTGTTTTTTGCCCTTGTCCCTCTTCTCAGCTGTTTCTCTTTCCCTCTTTCTTTCTCCCCTTCTTTCCCCCAGTCAAGTCTGTCCCGTATTCAGCAAGTGAAAATAAAATAAACAATAAAAGGTGAATCAAATGGACCATTACGGCAAGGCTGGGATGGTCAATTTGGTAAAGTAAATCTGTTGGGCATCTTTCTTCGCCTTTAGACAATAATTCTGATGGCAAAAGAACCAAACGGGACAGGCAAAAAAAAAAAAAAAAAAAAGAAAAAAAAAAGAGAAGGTTACCTAAAAAGAAATAAATGGGACTCTTTGCAACCACCTAGTCATCAGCATGCATGAATGTTTGTCAGGGAGCCACTTAGCAGAGAGAAAACAATCACAGCAGCATCTCCAGACTAGATGAGCTGTGGAAAGTGTCATTTTCCTGTAACTGCTCTGCAATTGTAGAGTAATATGAGCCTTATTTGCTGCTGTGTCAATCACACAAGAACACACAGAAATAGACACGAGAATGAACACACATATTGTGGCACTTCTCCTCATAATTAGTTTGGGAAATTATGTGAAATGACAAAGCTTCTCTTTGTTTTCATTGCTTATAGTTGTTTGGTGAAACAAAGGAAACAAGGTCATGTTTGAAGCAGTGAAGTCATGACAGTCCATGAGTACTGTTAGTATTGTTAGTGTTGGTTGTTGCAGCAACTCCAGTGGTTACTGCTCTCGCGATAAAGAACTCAAGTAGTACAAATAGACGTAGCTGCCCCGTGCTCTGACAGAAAGCTGCTCTCAGGCAGCAAATAATGCTGTTTGGTCAAAGCTGCTGTTGAGTGAGAAGAGTCCATCAGTCCCAACATTGAGGGTTTTTAGTACCTAAACTTAACCAGTCAGCACAAGTGAAAGTAAGCAAGTAAAGTGAGTGAAAACAAAGTGCAAAACAAAAACGACCACAGTGACAATCTGTCACTTATGCCGCTCCCCAAACGACCCCACGTCATTTAGTGGCATTATGTATGAAATCACACTGCAGCAAGGCACAACAGGTACAGGTTATCTGACAAAGCAAAAGTGTCTGAATTTTAGACAAAATAAAAAGTTATGCTGTCGAGAAGTCTTTGGAAATTCCCACAATTCCACAATGGGAATTTCACCAATAGAAAACACTCTAAGACGTACCAGAAAACAAAAGGCTAAACAACTGGAGATGTGGTTTCAGCCTCCAATACCTTTGTTTATTAACAATTCTTCACATACATCAGAGGTTCAGAGGTGATGCGTATCACTGCCCCCCCCGCATGTGTGGTTTGTCTCTAATCAGTTCAGCTTTATTCGCAGGGCCAATTCACAACCACAGTTGCCTGAAGGTGCTTTATACTGGAAAAGAAAATGTTGAACAGATCAAACAGCAGAGAAGAGAAGAATCCTGCAAGAGCTCAGACACAACTAGTTCAGTTTGTTAACTGCCAAACAAAGAAAAAATGTTTTTAGTTGGAAAACAGATTTTGAGACATTTCTAAAATATTTATGTTTCTTGTTTTCTTGTGGTCTAAATCGTTTCTTAAGCATACTGGTCATCGTCACATTCTAATGAAAACAGCATGTATGTATTAAAAATGCACTGTGTGAAAATATACTCGGGAAACGTTTTATGTTCATCTGTTTGCCTCTGTGCTTCATTTTATAGTGTAAGACTTAAAAGGAAGTGGAGAAGGTTTACTGAACAGCAGGTTGAGCTGACATTTCAATAGTTTAAATACTTATCGTAGAACTCAGATGCAGTGCAGTCAGTAGCTATTCTGTGGCAGTGAAATATGTCCCGGCAGAGGTGCAGGTTACACATGGACTCCCTCATCTGACAGATTTATGTGCACTCTGACATCAGGAGGTTCCACCTGCACAAACACTGTCCCTACTGCTCATTGTGCTAACAAGACCTGTAGCAGTCCCCAGGGCACAGCCACATAGCCTGCAAAACTCCCACACACAAACACATAGTCTTTCTTTTTTCTTTTACATTAACCATTGTCTTTAGGTTTATCAGTCTGCAAATGCAACAAAGAGATGTGTTTCTGTCGTGCAAATTGTATTTTATTGCAGAGAACAGAACAAATGAAGAACAGAATAAAGTGGGGCTGTAGTTTTCACTGTTTTGCTGTAATGCTGTAATAGAGCTCTTTAAATCTAAAACTTAGCAAAACGTCTTTTATGTTTAGTTCCTTTAGTTTTGAAGTTGGTGAGGTCAGAACTGATAAGAAAGATATTCCTGTTTTCTCTTCTTCAGCAGAGATGGTTCGGTGCTGGAGTACTGTGACCTCTACATTTGTGACATCTGCAGCATCAAGACCAGCATAAAAAAGAAAAAAGGATGTCTCAGGAGAGAATATGTAGTGAGCTAACTGCCTACGTGAGCGAGCTTTCTTCTCACATAATGAACAATCTTCTTCACCTCGTCTCACTCTTTGTGAGTTTTCAGTATACTAATTTAATTATTAATAATTATTAAACTCTGGCTCTGTCCGATCGTGTCTTTTGTCATATCTGCTCTCTTCTCTTTTTCTCTCACCCACTGACAGAGCAATTGTGACCAAATTCAAACTCAACTCTGGACTCGATGAACAGTTCCCCAATGGAAATACATGATTACCAGAAAATACCCGACTCTAAACAAAAAGACAGCAAACAAATGCACATGCAGTATCTGTCCATCCATCAACAAACCTTTCACTGATGGACAACCCTTAATGAACGTAACTAGATCAATAAAGATTTCTAGAATAATAATGATGATATAATCCTTCTACTAGACTTCTCACTGATAAAGGACCATGGCTACCTCGACTGCTCGTCACAATCACCAAAACACACATGCAACGCGTCTCCTCTCACACATTAAAAGATTAAAAATGTGTCTGGAAGTTTGACCCAGCGTTTGTGGGACTAGTTAATTCATTATTATCTTATTTTGAGAAGTGGGTTTTGTTTCTAGATTTGATTAATTATACTTTGGTTTCCTTGTGAATTTTACTGATCTCTATAAGTTCCCTGTTGTTTATGTCTCTAGACAGAACCCGGTCGGTCAAGACATCAAGAAGAGAAAATGGGGCTGGATAGGCCACACGCTTCGAAAACCATTCGACAGCGTCACAAGGCAAGCACTGGACTGGAACCCACAAGGAAAAAGGAAAGTGGGGAGACGCAAACAGGCGTGGAGAAGATCTGTCGAGAGCGAAGTGAAGGTCGCCGGAATGACATGGACCCAGCTGAAGAGAACGGCCCAGAACAGAGTCCGTTGGCGTGGTGTTGTTGCGGCCCTATGCTCCACCAGGAGTCCACAGGCTTGATGATGATGATGTTTATGTCTCTAGTGTGACTTCAGGTTTATTAGTTCCCTTTAGCATTTCCCTCCTGTCTTCTTAGTCTCATCTCTGTGTTTTGTCTTTTAGTGGCTTCCTTGTTAACACACTCTTGTCTTTGTGTTGACTTATATTTGAATACTTGTTTCAGTGTTAGTGATTTCCTGTTTTATTTTGGTAATTTTGTTCTGTGTGCTTAGTGTCTAGCTTACTTTCCTCAGTCTCGTTTCCCTGGCGAATTTCAGCTGTGGTCCCTGGTGTTTTCAGTTAGAAGAGTAAGAAGGGCCCCCTCCATGAATCACTACCTTACCGTGGTGGAGGGGTTTGTGTGTCCCAGGGATCCCAGGGGTTATGTTTTCAGGGGATTTTTGTGTCTCATGGTAGGGTCTCCCATGGCAAATTGGTCCTGGGAAAGGGACCAGACAAAGAGTGATTCAAACGACCCCCTATGAGAAGACCATCGAAGGAACAGTTCACCCTGCCCGGGATAGGGTTACCAGGGCCCTGCCCTGGAGCCAGGCCCAGGAAGGAACACCCTGTCAATGGCCGGGCCTTAGTCAGCAGGGCCTGGCTAGGCACAGCCTGAAAAAGGGACATGGGCCCATCCTCTTGTAGGCCCACCATCCTCAGGAGGCACTGTAGAGGTCGGATGCAATGTGTGTCGGGAGGCAACCAGGAGCAGCGGCCCTGGCGAACCGATCCCCGGCTACCAAGACTGGCAGTTGGGACATGGAATGTCACCTCTCTGGTGGGGAAGGAGCCTGAGTGCGTGAGGTTGAGAGGTACCGGCTAGATATAGTCGGGCTCACCTCAACGCATGGCTTGGGCTCTGGAACCAGCCTCCTGGAGAGGGGCTGGACTCTGTCTCAGTCTGGAGTTGCCCCTGGTGAGAGGCGGCGGGGTGCAAATCACAGTTCATGTCCATAACGAACACCATGTTTGAACAGAAAAGTGTCCATAAGTGCACGTGGCACCAGGACACTCTAGGTCGCAGGTTGATGATCGATTTTGTAATCATATCACCAGACCTAAGGCCATATATTCTGGACACTCGGGTAAAGAGAGGGGCTGAGCTGTCAACTGATCACCACTTGATAGTGAGTTTGATCAAGTGGCGGGGGAGGATGCTGGACAGACCTGGCACACCTAAACATATAGTGAGGGTACGCGGGGAACACCTGGCAGAGGCCCAGGTCCGCAAGAGCTTCAACAGCATTCTGAGCGAGAATGAGGACATTCAGTCCAAATGGACCATGTTCAGCACCTACATTGATGAAGTCGCTGCACTGAGCTGCAGCCACAAGGTGGTTGGTCCCTGTCGTGGTGGTAATCCCTAAACCAAATGGTGGACACCAGAGGTGAAGGGAGCCACCAGGCTGAAGAAGGAGTCCTCTCGGGCTTGGTTAGGCTGTGGGACTTCGGAGGCAGCTGACAGGTACCAACAGGCCAAGCAGAATGCGGCTCGGGCAATGGCTAAATCGGGTGTGGGAGGAGTTCGGAGAGGCCATGGAAAAAGACTTTCAGACTGCCTCGAAGAGATTCTGGCAAACTGTCAGGACTCAGGAGGGGAAAGCGGTGTGCTACCTGCACTGTGTATAGAGCTGGTGGAGCGCTGCTGACTTTGACTGAGAACATTATCAGGCGGTGGAAGGAATATTTCGAGAATCCCTCTGGCACGTCTTCCCTGGAGGAAGCAGAGTCTGGGACGAGGGGGACTACTCATCTATCTCCGGGGGTTAGGTCACTGAGGCAGTTAAACAACTCCTTGGTGGCAGAGCCCCTGTGGTGGACGAGGTCTGCCCCGAGTTCCTGCAGGCTCTGGATGTTGTAGGGCTGTCTTGGTCGACACGCCTCTACAATGTTGCGTGGAGATCAGGGGCAGTACCCCTGGATTGGTAGACCGGGGTGGCAGTTCCAATTTTTAAGAATGGGGAATGGAGGGTGTGTTCCAACTATAGGGGGATCACACTCCCCTGGGAAAGTCTGTGCCAGGCTGCTGGAAAGGAGAGTTTGTCTGTTAGTCGAACCACTGCATATTCTGCAGAGCAGCCCCAGTCACCTAGGAGTCAGCTTGGACTTCTGCCCCTGCTGCCAGAACAAATGGAGATGCTGAATCCTGTGATCAGCTTTGCAGAGTAGGCTCCCTACGTCGACTGCCAAGCTCCACCCATTGCAATCTGAGCCTTCTCCTGAGCTTCTTGCACTCCCCCAGTCTACAGAGTCACCACTCCTGCTCCAGATACCTGGGTTTCCCTGCAATCCTGGACATCCGTGACTGCTTCTGCACAGGCTCCAGAGTCTGCAGAGCAGCCCCAGCCACAGAGTCCCGAGCCTCTCGCATCCTTAGAGAAGTCTCCAGTGGCCCCGGAAGAGCCAGAGCTCGAGCTCGAGCTAGTGGGTTCCTCTTTAGCACCATTTTGCCTGAGGCTGTGGGGCCTCGTCGCTCATGTTTCTCAAAAGCAGCTTTATTGCTAGGATCCGGAAAAACAAAAACCATGATGGGCTAGTGTTAGGGAAACTAAAGTAAGTTTAGTTTAACTGAGAAACAGGCAGAACACACAGCCACAGGTGATGGTAAATGGACTGATTCTTATATAGCACTTTTCTACTCTCCCAAAGAACTCGAAGCACTATACACAACATGACACATGAGGACAGCAACTTGTATTTAGTTCTGAAACACAGTCTTGATTTTAAAAATGTATTCAATAAATGTCATTTACAAAACATTACAGCTCAATAAAAGATTTAACATTTGCAATCCAAGATGATGTTTTAGGAAAACCTTTAGCTCTTTATGAATGTCATGTATGAAAAGTAAATATGTTAAACATTTTGAATTTTCAATATTTATAAATAAGTCTTTAGTAGTCAGGCTTGCAACATCATTGCAAAATCAATAATGCAGATTCAAAATATGAACCCATGTAGTCAAATTTACACTTTACTATTTGTTCTCTCAGACAAACCCATGTCCTTAAGTCTGTGGCCCTGCTGTATCAATCACAGCCCTTCCTCAGGCTGCACCTTTTGCTGTTTGGAAACCTCCATCTTATTTGGTTTTCTTACATGAAATTTAAGCTTCCCTGGAGTTCAGTTTCTGATTGATTGGCATTCTGTTGAGGCAAAAAATGTCTGGTTGTCATATTTGTCCTGTTGGAATGGGAAGTGAAAGCTGATATTTCACTCTGAAGCCTGCTTATTTCTCCCTGGCATAAGATTACCAGCGGGCAGTAGATACCAGAGCGTGAGGAGACTGACGCATTTGGTGTGTGTCAGGTGGAGAAAGCAGACACTGATTTAGTGGTGCTCACTGTCTATTCTAGGCCCAGACTGCATTTCTCCTCCAAGGAGAATCTCTCTGCTTATTTTTGACATGATCTGTTTTGCATAAACTTATGTGAGGTCTGATCAGGATGTCCAGCTTCCGTAATAGTAATGATCTTAACTGCCAGGCCTAATTTGTTTTTGGAGTAACAAAGATCACTGCATGGATGGTGAGATCAGCAGTATCAGGTCACAGTTCAAGACTACTCCCTTTCAACCGGTCCCAGTTTGTCACACAGTTCTACTGTCTGAGTTTAAAATGATTTCCATGACAGATCTTCCTGATGTTGTCTCACACAAGCACACTTCTTCCTGTCCAATTGACAGTATGCCTAAATTTATTAATGTTCTTCTAACTGTCATCACAGATGACTTTAAAATAGCCAGTGTTTTTCTCTCTTTCTCAAAAATCCTTGTCATTTGTAGACTCTTTCATCCGGTTGAGGGAAACAATGTTTTTGATAAATTCCAATCTAGTTACCAACGAAACCACAGCAATGAAACAGAATTATTTCAAATTAATAATATTCTTATATTCTGGACAAAGGTGAACACAGTCCTATGAGACATATCTGCAGCCTTTGATAGCACTGATCATGCCCTTCTTATTGACAGATTACAAATGCTTGTTTGCCCTCACACTCACACTACTCATCAAACTTCTCCGACAGATACTTCAGAATTCACAAGAACGATATGTCCAAATGTGCACCCCGTATATATGGAGACCGCCAGGCCTCAGTTCTCTGACCAGTTGTGTTTTCTTTATATAAATATATTACACCTCAACCATCTACTAAATAGTTTCAAAAGAATTTTCAACCATTTCTATGCAGATGATGCACTGATGTAGTTTTCTAGTATTTCTCCATCTCAATCCTGGTAAAAGTGAGGTCCTTTGTTTGGCCCTTACTGTTTTTCTAAGGAGGTCAGTACACTGCCAACAACATCAAAACATCTTAAAAACCTTGGTACCATCATTTGACCAACATCTGAATTTTTAAGCTCATCAAATTTTGTTTCTTTAATCTGAGAAATATTTACCTTTACAACCATCTGGAACTTTTACTACAGACTTTAATTTTCCTGCCTTGATGATTGTAACTCATCTTCATGTGCATCTCTCAGTTCTCCATGGCCTGTCTCCAGCTGCTGCAGAATACAGCAGTAATGCTGCAACAATCACATATAGGTGTGCTCACATATCACACCTATTCTTCCTTCCCTTCACAGGATTGCAGTGACATTTAGAATAATTTTAAAATTCCTTTTATACCTTCGAAAGCACTACATGGGGCGATCGTAGCGATCGTGGCTCAAAGAGTTGGCAGTTCGTCTTGTAACCGGAAGGTTGCCGGTTCGAGCCCCGGCTTGGAGAGTCCTGGTCGTTGTGTCCTTGGCAAGACACTTCACCTACTGGTGTTGGCCAGAGGGGCCGATGGCGCGATATGGCAGCTTCTGTCAGTCTGCCCCAGGGCAGCTGTGGCTACAACTGTAGCTGCCTCCACCAGTGTGTGAATGTGAGAGTGAATGAATAGTGGAATTGTAAAGCGCTTTGAGGGTCTCGAAAAGCGCTATATAAATGCAATCCATTACTATTATTAATATCATTACAGGAACTGCTTATGACCTGCTTATGTATGACCATAGCTACTGCGAGCTTATCACTGCATCTGAGTAAGTTAGAATAAATGTGAGAGCCTGTGGTTTGCATGTACACTTATCTTTATTGGATGGCTTTTTTCAAACTGTGAAGTAACACGCGAATCTTTTAAAAAAAATAAATCAGTGACAATCTTTTGATTTTATTTTTCCCAACACTGGTGCCAGTTACGCAGACAGAATTCAGCTCTGTGTGAGGTGAGCTGTCACAAGCTAATAGTGGTTTTTAGCATCAACTGTCTATCAGAGGTGAGCAGTAGGTAAGCTTCACACAGTTAACTGCGGCTGATACTCAATAGCATGAGCCATCACTTGAAGATATTTATCAAATGATGAGCCTCCGATACAACAGAAGGTTTCATATTTATTAGTATAATAACTAAAATGAGTTATTTTTAGCGTTTTCTATTTAACCTACTGATAATTAGTTAAATTAAATTGCAAACTCAGGTGACGAGTAGAAGAGTCTTACTGTCTGGGTGTAACTCATCCATCAGAAAGAAATATTAAATTTGTCCCACATTTGGGAAATTATTTCTTTATTTATAGTAGCTGAAACATAGTATGCTACACTTTCCACAAGTGAGAGATAGAAAATCTGCAGCACTGCATTGCACACATAAAAGGATCTCATCCCATTCTTGTATACAGCTTCTTAGCAGCGTGTTGTCAGTATGACAGGTACTAATCCATCTCATCAACATCATCTGACACACAGCTAGCTGTCCTCTTCCTTCCAAAGTTGATCACAATCAGAATAAGATGATTCCTCTCTGTATGTGACGTTTAAAACCTGGAGATATCAAGAATCATGGGCCTCATTACACTCAGTTATTTATGTTCACCGACACCCCCGACCCGCCATGCACAAACTCTGGCATGACTCTCTCTGGCAGTGTGCTGGTTGTGATTTGTTGTCTAAATAACGGCAGCTGTGAGAGTCTGTCAAGTCAGGCTGACTGATGTCTTCGCTAAGGATGCTCCCAGATCTCAATAAAAGTGTCACTGACATTTTATCATCTACATTCCCCATTCAGGATATTTCTACACGTCTTAAATTTCCATGAGATTGACAGCAATATGGACAAATTCTCATCTGGTCAGCTTGCACACTGCTGCTAAATTGTATACAAATTGTATCCTGTAACACAAACTGTGCCCTCCGTAATGTCTGGCAAGTTTTGTAGTTTTGCCTCTGTACACTAACACGGTGGACACAAACACATCATGCTTTCAGCTTTTATTCAAAGGGTTTTACTAAAAGCTTTGCCTCAGTACAGCAGTTTATATACACAGGCCCCATTTTCAGAAGTTCAAACTCAGTGGAAGCACTGACAAGCACTTTGATGGTCAGGTGAGCCCTTCTCCTCATATAAACCAGACGTAATATCTGATGTTGAGTCAAAGTGTTGAACTTGAATTTTATAACTTTTCACTGTAATTTATTCTAATTTTAAATATGAAGCCCAAAGAGATGTAAGTGCACGTGAGGCAGGACATCATTAGGCTGAAAAACTGCTCAGCAATACCAAAAGGCCAGGAGGACATGATGTTTAGAAGTTATTGGATGGTTTTATACAAAACCTCACAAAGAGCCCGCACTGCTGTAAACAAAACATCTTGATGAAACGTAGAGGAAACCGAGGTTAAATTGATGGGAGGAGAAAAAGCTCATGATCCAAAGTATACCACAGTATCTGGGGGAGGAGGGCGTGTTATGTCACAGGTATGCATGGATGCCAGTAGAACCAGGCCACCAGTGTTTGTGACTGCACATAGAAGTAGTAGTAATTAGTAGTAATTGTACACGACTCTGCTTAATTTCACCCAAAGGCTGCAAAACTGAAAGGACTGAGCTTCACAGTGCAAATCCATAATGACCCAAAACATACTGCAAAAGCAAACGCAGAGTTTCTCCTGGTAAACAAATGAGATATTTTTATTTACCAAGTCAACTGCCTGATCTCAGCCCAGCACTGCATGCTTCCAGTTATTAAACAGGAAATGCTGAAAAACCCACAAACAGACAGCAGCTGGGGCTAATGATCCTTTCTTAATTAAGCATTTTCAGTGGGAATACTGGTTGATGACCTGTCGGTGTGATGGAGGATCATTTATCTCATAAACTACTCAAAAGGTTTAAAGTCATCATCTAAGGCACATCAGGTCAAAAAGCTTATCAGGATATTTTCCATAGTTGTTCTTAAGTAATTATAGGTTAACAAGCTGCTTCGTAAAACATGAGGAGACACAACACCATCATTAGTTTTATCATGCTTTAAATCATATTTATGAGGCCTTTTTCTGTTAAAATTGGGCAACACTCCCCTTCCTCCGCCCCGATGTGTCGTGGTGTGCCACAGGGGTCTGTTTTAGGTCCAACTCTGTTCCTCCTTATACATGCTGCCTTTGGGATCTATTTTTATGAAATACAACATTCCCTTTCATTGTTATGCTGATGACATCCAAATTTACTTCCCCCCGAAACTGGACGTCTCTGTCCCACTGCAGCCTTCGCTTAACTGTTTACATGATGTTAAAGACTAACACAGAATTTTATTACACTAAATGAAAATAAGACTGAAGTTATGGTTTTTGGAACTCCTTTAAACAAGTGAACTGATACCCTCGGTCCTCTTGCTTCTCATCTTTCTCGCACTGTAAGGAATCTCGGAGTCTCCAAAAGTTGCTTCTGTTCATCTGGACGTTTTCAGAGGGAGAAACATTTCATCATCCATCCAGGTGACGTCTTCAGTCTCAGCTGACTGCAGGTTTCAATATTATAAACGTACATTTGCATAATGACTGAAACCAGCCCACTGAAGGAACAATGGGCTGGGAGGTCAGTTCCTTGATCATAATTATGCAAATTCTCATGACCATTGATCAACAACCACTGAGCAATGACCATGAGTACCATTCGCAGAGAGTTGGGGAATGGCTGCAGTCACAGCACTGTACAGTAAGATGGTGACAGATGTACCCTTAGGCCCCTCCTCCATTCAGAGATGGTCTTTCCCTTTTCACGTAAATGGCCTCCTTGACTCCGCCCTCAAACCAGCGTTCCTCCCTGTCCAGGATGTGAACATCCTCATCATTGAAAGAGTGTCCACTGGCCTGTAGGTGTGAACAGACTCCTGACACATACGGGATCACTACAGGTGGGCAGCGGTTGTCCTTCTCTCCTGGATCGGCTGGAGGTTTCTTTAGGAGCCTTTCCAGCTTTGACAAAAGTCCAGCTGGGATAACCACATTTACTCAGGGCCTTCTTGATGTTCTTCTGCCTCCCTGGCTGCTGTGTCTGTGGGGATGGTGTTTGCTCTGTGTTGTAGCGTCCTGATGACGCCCAGTTTGTGCTCCAGTGGATGATGAGAGTCAAACCTTAAATACTGATCCGTATGTGTAGGTTTACGGTACACGTCAGCTTTTAGATGTCCCCCATTACTGATGGAAATCTCACAGTCTAAGAAGGCTAACCTGCCACTTTTCATATCCTCCCTGGTGAATTTGATGTGTCGGTCCACCGAGTTAATGTGATCTGTGAAATGTGGTACGTCCTGAGATTTGATTTTCACCCAGGTGTCATCCACATATCTGAACCAATGGCTTGGTGGTGTTCCAGGGTAGGATAGCAAAGCCCTCTTTTCCACTTCTTCCATGTACAAATTGGCCACGATGGGTGAAACTGGGGAGCCCATGGCACACCCATGTTTCTGCCTGTAGAACTGACCCTCGTATGTGAAGTAGGTGGAATGAAGACACAGTTCAAACACACTTGGTCGATGCTGAGAGCGGTCCTGCTGCTGAGGTTGGGGTCATCCTGTAATCTCTTACGAACTACCTGCAACGCCTCCGTGACTGGAATGCAAGTGAAGAGAGATGTAACGTCGTACGAGACCATGGTTTCATCTGCCTCCATGATGACATCTCTCACCTTCTCAACACAATCAGGGTGTTCTGGATGTGGTGTTCAGAGCCGCCCACCAGCAGGTTGAGGATCGAAGCCAGAAACTTGGAGATGTTACAGGTGACAGAGTTGATCATGCAGACAATCGGTCTTAAAGGTGCACCCTGTCTATGTATTTTCGGTAAACCATACAGACTTGGTGTAGACTCTCCTGGGTACAGCCTGTGGTATGAGGCCTGGTCAACAGCCTTGTCTTGTTCTAACTGCTTCAGACAGTCTGTCACCGTGGAATAATCTGCCAATCTCTGAGTGTTAGAAGCTCCTTTAAATTAGAGAAGCAGGTGTCCACAGTTGTGAAAACAAGTTTTTATCAGTTATGAGAAATGGCCACCGCTCAGCCTTATCTTCCTCCAAGAGACCTAGAAACACTTATTCATGTCTTCATCACCTCTAGACTGAACTACTGCAATTCCCTCTATTTGGGTCTCCAACACTCATCTCTCCATCGCTTGCAGTTAGTCCAAAATGCAGCTGCACGTCTTTTAACAGGTGTTAGAGTGTATGAACACATCACTCCAAACTGACACTGGCTCCCTGTGTAATATCGTATTGATTTTAAGATTCTTTTACTTACTTTTAAAGTTTTAAATAATATTGCGCCCAGTTATTTAAACGAACTCCTCAACATGTATGACCCCAAAAGAGCACTGAGATCGTCTGACCAGATGCTCTTAGCACAACCAAGGTCTCGATCGAAGCATAGAGGAGATCGAGCCTTTGGCTTAGCAGACTTTGGAATAATCTGCCAGAGGAGATTCGTACTTCAATCTTTTAAATCGCGTCTTAAAACTCACATTTTTACTTTTACTGGCTGTTAATTCAAGTTGAATTAACAGCCAGTTAACAGGCCCGTTTTATGTTTTTATTGTTAATCCACTGTCTTCTCATTTATCTCTATTCGTTTCTCTATTGTGTTCTCTTGTTTTTAACTGATTGTGAAGCACTTTGGTCGACTCTGTTGTTTTTAAACGTGTTATACAAATAAATGTTGAATTGAATTAGCAGTGAACCAGACTATTAGTTACACTATTTTCACATGTGGCCATGTGAGAACCACGCAGCGTTTGTACACACTCTTGATGTGCTGAGTGATTCTTCAGTGTTTCCACTGGCTGTAATGGGACAGCTCTGTACAGTCTGCAGCAATCCTGGGTGGGCGAGGCGGACATCGCTTAACAGGATAATCTCCACAACAGGCTCAGCCCTTTGTTTCTCTTCAAAGGATCCTCGAAAGGAAAATATCCATCCGAGGATTTATGACCAGAGTTAACCTTCCAGACGAAGAGTCCTGAGCAGAGACCAGCGCCTGTATTTCACTGCACTTTGTTTCTTCAGCTTTCTCGGGTTGTGCCTTTGATGCACGATTTAGACAGTCTCTCTCTCTCTCTCTCTCTCTCTCTCTCACACACACACACACACACACACACACACACACACACACACACACACACACACACACACACACACACACACACACACACATAATTTCACCCTTTCCTTGTCTGAACACACCACACTGGAGGTCACACAGACCAAGGCCACGACAATAAAAGTGAGTAAACATGAACCTATCATTTTAACCTTTGACCCTGGCCCTAGAGCCTAAACCACCACGCTGACCACTGAAACTGAGAAAGGATGGATTCCTAGGAATAGGAATACTTTGGGAACTCTTCAAATCTAAAACAATAAAGTTTATGCTTATGTTAATTTTGTGCCTTACTCTTATTTTTTTCTCCTGTTTACTTTTTTCCTGCTGTCTGCTCTTCACATTTGATTCCAGTTGGTGTGGAGCACCCACAGGACAATGACAACATACGGCTATTCTATTCTATTCTATTCTATTCTATTCTATTCTATTCTATTCTGTAAAGGTGCAGTGGGGCTAAAAGAGTAAACAGTGGGAAAAAGACAATAACTCTCAAAATGACAGAAATGAAATGTGAGCCACTACATGTTAATGTATTTGATCCCATTTAGAGAGTAATTATCTGTTATACAGACAAGAGTTACAGGAACAACAGAGTGATTTATTTAATGTTTAATAGCTCCCAAAAATAAATAAAAAACATATCACATATATTATTTGCATGAAACCTTTAGAAATATTTTTACAGTATCCAAATTTTACAATATATAACTGTGTTAGAGTATAAAGTCATTGTTTTGGAATTACTTTAGATAAATGTGCGCTGGCCTAAATAAATGATGCTCTGCAGCGGCTGTAACAGCTTCTGTACTGTTGTGAAGCTCCTCCTGTCATCATTGTGTGTGGTATGAAATATATTATCATTATTTCCAACATGAAAACCCATTTTTGCACCAGTTAGATGAAAACAACAGAAGTTTCACATGAAATAATAAACAGTTTTATTAGAATGTAAATACATATATTTTTTGACAGACACAGGAAGGAAAGGACAGAGAGGGGAGGAGGCACGTGGCAAAGGGTTGTGGGTCGGACTCGAACCCGGGACAGCCGCTCTCAGCCGTACAGCATGTGGTGGTACACTCAACGCACTGAGCTAAGCCGGTGTGTGTTAGAATGTGTATTTAATCATGTAGACTCGACCTACTACTAATAATATCTTTATAATTTTTAAACGTCTGGTTTCCCATTGGAGGAAATTTCAGTACCTGAAAAAATCGTGTCAATACCTTTAAAGTTTTCTCATTTCTACCTATAACGTTTTGTTTCGTTAATGTTTCCAGCTGGTTGTTCTATGCGTTTTTCTTACAGCGATACTTAATACGGGTGATTGTTATTACTGGTGAGCTAGTTCAGAAATATCTCGCTGGAGGCTGTAAACACAAAATAGGTGTAACTGGACACAGGAGACCTTTGACCTCTGCATCCTCACACATCGACTCATTGTGTCACCTTTCCCTTGCTCAGTTGTTCATTCCCACATGCTGGGTGAACACAATCCTCCTGGCATGGCAGAAGCAGGGCTACATGTCACCATGACACGCAGACTAATGCAGGAACAAGCAGGACACGGATTAGCAACAATCCTGCCTGGGATTCCATTATGTTGCTGCAGTCGTGATGGAGACCAGACAGGTGTGCTACAACAATGAGCGCTTTCACATGTAGTAGTGAGAGCAGCAAATGCATGTATGTGCAATGGAACCAAATAATGTTGTTACCACTTAGTGGCTGAAGTTAGCTCTAAATCCAAGTGTCCAGGAAACACTGCTGCAACTATCAACGTGTAGAAATAACTGACTGTTGTTACAATCAAACACTTATCGCTGCGAACAGGCAGACTGATGCCAGGCTACACTCTGATAATATGAATATAATATGAATATGTAAACGTCTGTGTGATCAAGATTACAGTTAAAACTTCTTGGTGGAGAGACAGCCTCGGGGGGTCAGTCATATCTTCTCCTCTTTTGCAACCTGTCAATAAGGAAGATAGCACCATTTAATTTAAATGGAAACCACTGAATTTTATAAATTATTATTTATATGATAGAAAAAAGCAGTAAGTATGTGGGTCTGAGTGCCCTGCAAGCTCCCCTTACAAAAACAGGTTGTGTTCCCATCATTACAGAGAAGACGTGTCTCTACACTGTCTGCTGTTTGGTACACGATGACCACAGCTAACTGCTGAGCAGGGGGAGCACAGACCTCAACCAGTAACAGCACCATGCTGAAAAATGCTCATACATGCTATAAGGTAATAGAAGTCATATTTATAATGTGTACATGTCTTTAAGGGCTTTAGACAAGTTAGCGTGATTTCATTTCACTCCTTGCAGAAAAACAAAGTGTGCTCGGCAGAGACGCTCATTTATTTGTTTCTTCTAAAACATGAACATGAATTATTGTTACACTATAAACAGTGTAAACAAAGGTAAAACTCATAACATCTTCAACACACTAAAGAAATTTGTTTTGTATGTAGTAAATTCATAGATTGAGATTTCTAATAGAATTCAACATTCTGTGTTTGAACAGACAGAGGAGAAGAAAAACTGTTAGACATCAAGTTAAAAGAAATTACTAATATTTACACTCAGTGTTATACATTTATTGGAAAAAGGGTGCAATTGTCAAATAATGCTTGCAGGAATTTTGCTACATTGTGTGCGTCAGAAAACCATTAACAGTCATAATCAATCAGAAGTTATGGCCGCGCACAGCAGACCACACAAACGAAGAGGTGATGAGAGCAGCTACCTGTGGAGAGAAAGTCACAGAAGGAGGATAAAGTGTGGCTGCTAGGATGCTGCTGCCTGGAGTGTACTCTGTGTGCTATGACCTCCTGTTCCGCTACATCTTTATTTCATGGCTGACAAATTGAATGCCAATGTGGCGTAAGGAATTCTGCCTACACATCTGATTTATGGTCCTCAGCTGCTGTCAGCCACCAGCTGGCCTTTAGATAGGCCTCAGAGGGAAGTGGACAAACAGATGGACCCAGGCACACAGACAGAAACCGAGACCAGGACCTTCACACACTGGGTAAAAGGAGTGCAAGCAGATCTAGAGGAGACGTATTTATATGTACTTTTATTGACTTTATTTTATTTATCATTTATACTTTTATTGTCAAATCATAGACAGAAATAAGTCGATAAATAAAAATATCAAAAGATATTAAGAATTAATCATTAATATTATTAAGAATTTGTTTAACAATGGCTGAACTCCTAACACTCCATAGACACCTCACTTTCCGACACTTATGCACTCCATACTGTACATATATGACCTTTCTTTTGCACAATATTCATACTGCTGACCTCTGTATATTTATTTATATATGTATTTATATGTATACATATTTAGTAATGTGCATACATTCTTATATTTGTACATATTTTTATTCTTATAATTCTCATGTTCCTGTTCTTGTATTTTGCACCACTGCTTGTGAAGCTCCACACAAGAATTTCACTCACGTGTGCCAGTGTAGCATTAATGTGATGTGACAATAAAAGGGATTTGACTTGATAACCCTCTTCAAATCCTGATGCCTACATTACTTACACCTTACTCATGAACAGTTCAGCTGACTGTCGGCTTTGTTAAGTGAGTGGACTCCACAGTGTGGAGCCTGAGGTGAACTCCTGTGACATCATATGAAAATATTAATGCAGCTCGTCACAGCTTCATGTGTTTGTCCCTGATGTGGTGACTCAAACACAGTTTGCCTGGTGAACCACTAAGGAAGACTGTTAGGTTTATTCAAACCAAACAAGCCTAGTTTCAGAAATGTCATATATTACCCTTCAAATCAAGACTCAGCCCGCACTGTTAATGTTGGTTATTGTAAATTAGTGCCCAATCTATATAAAGGAGCAGAACTTCCACCTTGTAGCTTCTGAAAGTATATTTGTTTAGCATGTGTTGTTATTATTTTCTGCTCCAGTTTTCAGGCTTTTGGTTTCAGGCTACAAAAGTCAAAGATGATGGTTTTGGTTAAAACAGGCCCGTTAATAATGATAACCATGTGTTACTTCTTCCTCTTCGTTCTTTTCCCCATGTTGTAAAGCTATGATGTAACACAACGTGATTAGTCAATCACAATTATGGTTCTGGAGTAACAGCATATATTTTACTGTAGGAACAACCAACATGGTAACTCGGGGGTAAAGACTTCATGCAACAAAAATGTTTTCAGAAACACTGCATCCATCATAAAACCAGGAGATCGCTCACTGCCATACTCAGCAGCTTGCTTTCAGACTTTATTGTAATGGTTTTGCATACGTCTAGGACACAATCATCTCTAAACCAAGCCAAAACTGATTTGTGCTAAAAAAGCAAATTGCTATTTAAACTTCAATGCAGTGCAAACATGTAGGTAAAAGGCAGCTGTGTCAAAGATCGCGTAATTGCACCCTGTCATTCCTGTCTCCTGTAAATGTGCACAGACTAATATTTGACAAATGCATAACAAAGGAAGGGAGAAAAGGGTGCAGCTCGGGGGGAGGGGACTTGTTAAGAAAGTCATCTGAATTCAAGCCTCATTCCTGCCATTGATCCGACTGTTGAGAAGGAAACCAAAATGTTTGGCGTATTTTAGCCAATTAAGCTGTGAGAGAGCTAATTGTGGATGTGCTATTGAGCGTCTCTTTGTTCAAAGTGCTTAATGCTGGGCTGCTTGCACAAGGATCAATCGTGGGCTCTGAGATGGGATTAGATCACAGAGGTTGCTATTATATTAACAAGGTAATTGTAGTGCTGTGGAAGAGGTAGCAACTGCAACAAGTGCAACACACCACCATTATTGGACATTACAGGCTGGGGCGAGAGTAATCCCCGTTTCCAACCCGCCACACAGCTTTTGCTGTTTTACACACACAATCACACAAAGTGCTGGCCTTTGTGCCCTTGTAGAGAAGGTGTTAATCACATTACCAATGATAACACTTCACACTTCACTGTACTGCATGCGCTCTGTACCACTGTGAAGACGTACAGCAGGAGGGCTTAAATGTCACTGCTGCTCATAACGAGTTTCTGCAAACAGCAACGTCTGTAGCCTCCATGAGCCACACACACACACACACACACTAGACTTTGTCTTCCTCTTGACTTTCCATTAATACCAGATTCAGCATGAAATCCAATTGGAGTTATAGCAGAGGATCGCCTAAAGACAGTAAATGTGTGCTGCACATGATGAATGCATGTTGAAGTATTTTATGCTACTGCTTAAGTCGAATGCTACTACTTCTGTAGTTCCCCTGTGTTGTCCTTGGGCCAAAGACGGTCCCTAGCTGAATGGCAAACAACACAAGACCCAAGTGCTGACAGGCAAAAAACAACACTTGAACAGAAAACGAGCCGTTTATTTAAAGCTGGTTAATAGTACAAAACAAAAGCGCAAAGCCGAAACGAAACAATAACCTAAACTGGGTGAACATAAAAAACCCTAAACGTGAGCATGAACATGGAAACCTGGCATGAAAAACTTGAAACATGAAGACTTGGCCTGAGGACATGACGATCTTGAAAACATGGCGCGAGCACGATTGGACAAGGAATGACTGAAAACTCCGAGGCGAAGTACACACAGGGGGGATCAGGGGAAGTGGAAACACCTGGGGAAACAGCTGATAATGACGTCACATGGGAAGTGAAACTAAACACACTGAACATGGAAACACAGGACTCTTCGCAATAAAATAGGAAACATAACGGGACGCAGACATGACAGCGCGAGCTTGACAACATAGGACATGCAGACATGAAACACATGACAGACTAAGACACGTGAACGTGACGAACAGACGAGGAACACACACTGCAGCTACACAGAGGGAAAAGGTGGCCAGAGATGAGACATGATGACTGGAACACGTGACAGATGGAACTGGTCACAATGGGGCAACATGAGGAGGAGACAAAGACATCACCGAATCACATGAAGGGCGAGGGAGACTTAAGCACAGGGGGCGGAGACACAAGAGCAGAGATGGGCAGTAATCAGAGAGAGTAATCAAGAGAGTAATCAGATTACAGTAACGCGTTACAAGTAACACGTTACTGTAATCTGATTACTTTTTTCAAGTAACGAGTAAAGTAAGGGATTACTATCGCAAAAACAGTAATTAGATTACCGTTACTTTCCCGTAGGAACGCTGCGTTACTGCGTTACTAAAACCGTGATTTTTTTGCGAGAATGTCTCATGACAGTGACGTAAGCGAGTGCGACGTTCGTGACAACAGCTGTGTGCAGATCAACAGTGGATCATATATGGAGTGCGGAGAGAGTATGAGCGTGCAGCGTTTAAAGCGTGGAAGTACTGACCTTACTTTGAGTTTGATCCCATAAAAAGTGACAAAAACATTAGTGTCCGTTGTGCGTGGGAAGAAAACTTCTTTTTACAGCGAAAAAAACCCCTAAACAAGCTTCGAGTAGCTACGACGTGATGGGAAACTCACAGAGAAACTCGCTGATTCTTCCACTGACCGCTGCGGCACACCTGCACCAGGGTAAACCTCCGCCTACCCCACTCCTGCTTTACAGGTGAAAATAGAGCAACAGGACCGCTAGTCTGTGACTTTATTTATTTTCTGCTGTGTTTTACTTGCATCTATTTGAAAGACTGAGTGTAAACACAAAAAATATTTTATTTTATGTGCTGGAATGTGCAGAAAATAGGTTTAAATGTTAAACTAATTTCTTCAAGTCAGAGAATGGTGCATATAATTTAATTTTTGCTTGATGCATAAAGTTAAAAGATTAAAACTGATAAAACAAGTTTAAAAAAAGGGACTTTTCCATTTGATTACATTTTGTATGATGGATTATGCAGAAAAAGTAGAATTGGGCTGAAAGATCTATCACTTTATCACCTATTCAGGTTGTAAATCCTGTTTTTAAAAAGTAACTAAGTAACTAAGTAACTAATTACTTTTGAAATAAGTAATCAGTAAAGTAACGGGATTACTTTTTTGGGGAAGTAATCAGTAATCAGTTACTGATTACTTTTTTCAAGTAACTTGACCAACACTGCACAAGAGGAATCTAATAAACATGGAACTATAACTGAGCTTAATAACTAAATGAACTTAAACATAAACCATCAAAATATATAAAAACTAAAACGCTGGGAGATCCCCAACAGGAGGAGGGGCCTAAGGGTCCATCTGTCACCATCTTACTGTACAATGCTGTGACTGCAGCCATTCCTCAGCTCTCTGTGAATGGGACTCATGGCCATTGATCATGGTCGTGACACTTTGCCTGTTATTGATCATGAAACTGACCTCACAGCCCGTTGTTGATCAGCAGAGTAGTTTCAGTCATTATGCAAAAGGACTGTTATAAGATTGGAGGAACCTGCAGTCAGCTGAGACTGAAGAAGTCACAAAATGCTCCTCCCACTGAAACCCCACGTCCACATCAGCAGATTCACCTCCTGTTAGGTTTATGTGAATAGAGTCAAGGGCAGCCTAATTACTGTCACTTTAATCTGAAATGAAACTAGTGCAAAAAAAAGATTAAAATAACATCACCACATTTTCAGTATATTCATTGTCTTTATCCTCCTCCTCCCTTCAGGACCCGCTGTTGTAATTTGGCGCTGTACAAATAAAACTGAGTTGAACTGATGTGTTTATCAGAGTATGAATGTTAGATAGAAAAGACTCATGTTTAGGAATAAAGTGCTTGTATGAATGGGTGAATAAGGCATGTTGTATGGAGTGTAAAAGCACTACATAACAAGCATACCAAATGTCAGCATCTTTAGTTTGGCCTCCTGTCTTTCTGTTAGTGGCACTGTCTCCACACCGTATGTCACAGTAGTTCTTACCTTTCACTCTTGCTGCTGTCATAAATGACCCTGATGCTCACCTGCCCCACCCTGACTGCACTCTGTCACACCTGTGTCCCTCTCACTCATACACATGTATTCTGTCTTACTTCTACTGACTTTCATGCCTCTTCTCCCCAGAGCAGATCTCCACCTCTCCAGGCTCTCGTCCAGCTGCTCCATACTCTCACTACACATCACGATGTCCTCTGCAAACGTCATAGTCCATGGAGATTACTGCCTGACCTCCTCTGTCAACCTGTCCTTTCCTGCTGCAAACAAGTAGGGATCAGAGCAGATCCCTGATGTTATCCCACCCCGCCTCAAACCCATCTGTCTCTCCTACTGCACACCTCACCCCTGTGTCCCTGTCCTCACACATGTCCTCACACATGTCCTCACACATGTCCTCACACATGTCCTCACACATGTCCTGCACCGGCCTCACATACTTCTCTGCCGCTCCTGACTTCAACATGATACCACAGTTCCTCTCTTAGCACCCCATCATATACCTTATCTAGATCCACAAAGACACTGTTGAGCCTCGCTACATTTTTCCATCAACATTCTCAAAGCAAACATGACGTATGATGTCCTCTTTCACAGCATGATCCCACACTGCAGCTGGTTGGTCATCTGCCAGTCACATCCATGTGTGACAGCATCCATTATTTACATTACAGTCAAAATCATGTTGGTGTTTGCATTACAGAACGTCTTCAGTGATCTGCACACCGAGTGTAGCAGTCAACTGAATTTAGTTCATGTGTGGGAGCATGAAAGTCCAGGGGAATAACAACTGCATTATACTGTGAACTACTGCAACTCCTGCTCTTCGCAAACATCTGCACAGACAGCACGCTAACACAAAGCTAGTGAAAAGCCCAGATGATGTTAAAGCTGAAGGTACGCTCGTCACAGCCAGAGCCTGAACTTGAGAACAGATAACAGTTATGCTTGTTGTTGTACAATAGAATCACTGTGCAGATGGATTTGAAGTCTCTTTGTGTTCATATGTAAAACTAAACACAGCGTGTCGTCACTGGGATGTGTTAGTGTGTGGGTCAGATCTATACTGTTAACTGGTAATTATGAGTCAGCTTTCAGCTCGTTTTATGAAGTAACCAGAAAGTAATGTAATGATTAGTGAAACAAATTACTCTTTTAAGTAACGCACTGCAATACTTTCAAGAAAAGTAACAAGTAATGTGTAATAACCACATTTTTTGAGTAACAACTTCAATTTGTATTTGAAATGTATTATGGTTCTGTCACCCCTGGCATTAAACTGTAGGGTGTTTCCATTTGTTTCCATTAAAAATGCTTATTTTCTTCACATTTTATGAAAAGTACAACAATCTGTGTCACTGACATGAAGGAAGAAGTGCACAGGTTTAAGGCAGAAACATCGGAGAATAGTCGGAGACCACGATAAAGAGTTCATCTTGTCAATTTTCTGGTTTGAGGACTGTGATTTGGAGTGTGGGAGTTCTTCAAGGCTTAGTGGTGCAAAGTATTCCCAAACACTGTCACGTTTAAAGCGCTTGCTGCTGTTAACTGTTTAAAGGCCCAGCGTTTCTTTGAAGAGTTGTCTCTTTGTCTAGTGGATTGGGATGCAGGCTTAGCAGAGCTGCTTGGTATTCCCCCTGAGGCTTTGTTCCTTTGGCTGCCATATGGGAGAGAGAAAACAGCCATATAAGTACTTAAGCAAAGTCTATATTTACTCAGGAATTTTCTCAGCTTTGCTTTACTTTAGTGGAAAAACAATAACCAGGCTGAATCAACGCTACCATTATAAGCACTTATGCAAAGTTCATATTAGCAATGGAGATTTCAACCTTGGCAGGAATGAGGCACTACACAGAGCTTCAGCTGCTGAACAAACCTGCTTTTCTCTCAATCCTGAGCAAGCACAGTTATGAAAGATGGTGTGAGAAAACAAACAATTACTACTGTTTTATTTCATCCAAACTGTTGTTTCTTTCTCTTCTTCTCATGCACTGAACTGTTTTTTCTTATTAAAGGAATTAGCACTAATCAAATACCAAGTGAGCATGTCAGGAAAGCTGCAGCCACTGCTGCATGAGATGTGTGTAGTTATCAGTCCATGATAACACGTAGTTATAAAGTCATGTGACAAAGACAGGTTTCACTAACAGACATAAGAGACTGTGACCAGTTTTGCAGATGAGTTTTTCTGTGCTCATCTAATTCACAGAGCTTTGCATGTTTTCACATTATTTTCAAGTATCGTTCAATTTAAAATGTAAAATGTCAAGTTTCCTTTTCGTCGTATATAACACTGTACTCATGGGTGCAGTGTTGCATCAGATCACGGTTTGTGTGCATGAAAGGATAAACTGTTGAAACTGTTGAACCAAGAGTGAAATAAATGAATGAATGAAATATATGTTGTAAGAAAATGTCCTTCCTTTAGATACTGAACATCAAATTGCGTCTGCAAGCATAAAATGAAGCAGAATAAATGAGTGACTGTGGCTTGTATTTTACAGAAAGTTGGTATAAAGATGCCCCTTCAGTGCAGGCTGTCCTTACGCTGCAGAGGGATTTACGTCCTGCGTATTCAGACTTTCAGGCTGCTGTCACGTTAGTCGGCAGTAATCCTGCCATGTACAGAACATTTCTGGCTACATCGCATTGATAAGATATCAGTTTAGTCAACTCTAGTGTTACCAAACATAACATGCTGTATAATATTTTCTGGGCTGGAGAAAGTGGAAGTTGCTGGCTTCAGTCTTTGGCTGAGTTATACATGTATCTGTCTGGATTGCAACATAGCAGAACATATGAGAGCTGTTTACCAAATAACTCCCAGCAAAGCCGTTCATCTGGAGAACTGAGCGTCAGCCGAGTGCATGCTGGGAGATTAGACTGAGCCTGCTTGGCTAAATCCAATATTTACTGAGGAGGCTGCTGTCAACACTTCTCTGTTACTGTTAGCCTGTGTGTGTGTGTGTGTGTGTGTAGGAGAAAGACACAATAAATATTTAAACAGCTTCATTTCTTTTGTGTTGAAATATTAGTAATGTAGCTTCATCTTTACAGAGACTTTATCCTGCTGTGGTAAAGCCAACCATGCAGCTTTAAATATGGGTGGGTGGGTGTTTTTAGGCGTGGGGAGTTAGGGAGTAATTGATATCATATGATAAGCAGTTTCTGGCCTTATATTCAACTGTGTTTGTGCATCCCACAGAAACTGGAGCAACTCGCCCACATCTGAGAGCCATCTTTCCCCTTCATGCAAAAAGCACATGCATAAAGAGCAGGCCTCTCAGTGGAGCCCTGATGGTCGATCGATGGCATGTGAACATACAATAAAACAAAGCTCGGAGATTAAGAATAGAAGGTTTTGTGATTTTCTAACTATAACAGGTCTTAATTGGTTGTAGGATTTTGTGCTACAAAGAAATGATTTACTCTCTGGTAAGTGCAAGTTTATGTTCCATGTACACTGGGCATTTTTTATCAGACCAGAGCGCAAAAGTGAAGAAAACTTTATTTTACACGAAAGTTAATGAAAAAACTCGACTGGAGCAGCAAGGCTTTCATGACTGAAAAGACTAAAATTAATAACATGAAGTGGGAGCGGGGTAAATGGGATGGTTACTCAGTTACACTCATAGGCTTTCATGGAGGCAGCGTGGAGGGTAGCTGGGGGAGGCAAGGTTCGGTAGTTGGACAGCAGTGCAGGTAGATGAGTAGCAGTAACAGTCAAGAGTTAGCAGGAGTAGTTCTTCAATAGATCCAAGAATGCATGCAGGAGCCAGAAGAATCAGGCAACTGGAAAATTCACAACGAGAATACCAGCTGACGGCACAGAACACAGAGTTATTAACAAAGGACACATAATGTTAGTACTAACGATCTGGCAGAGAACGGCCGTCTTAATGAGGGTGCTGCGACACAGTTCAGTTCAGTTTTATTTACACAGCACCAAATCACAACAACAGTCGCCTCAAGGCACTTTATATTGAAAGGTAGACCCTACAATAATACATACAGAGAAAACCCAACAATCATATGACCCCCTATGAGCAAGCACTTTGGCGACAGTGGGAAGGAAAAACTCCCTTTTAACAGGAAGAAACCTCCAGCAGAACCAGGCTCAGGGAGGGGCGGGGCCATCTGCTGTGATTGGTTGGGAGAGAGAAGGAAGACAGGATAAAGACATGCTGTGGAAGAGAGACAGAGGTTAATAACAGGTATGATTCGATGCAGAGAGGTCTGTTAACACATAGTGAGTGAGAAAGGTGGATAAGCATCTGACCTGCAGCAGAGCCTCCCCGAGCACAGCAGCCTGCAGAGAAGAACAAACAAAACAAACACAAAGCCAGTCTGCACATACCCTCACACAGTTCAGGTGCTGACAGATTAAAAGTTAGCAACTGTGCAAAACAACATTCAGTTACTAGAATAAAAAACAAAACAAGTAAATCTGTGAACATTAAAGTTAATTATGAGCAGTGGTTAAAGTGGGATTAGGCAGGTGGAGGACCTTTAAGATTCCCTAAGATCAGCTGACCTGTTCTGCTACTCCAACATACACTGTTCTTTGTAGATTTGGCCAGCTACATTTAATGAGATACATGCAGATTTTAATAGGCTATACAGCTAATTTCCAAACCCCCTGACATTATAAAGCTAATATAAAGAATTCTGTGAGTGAATCATCACCTTAAATTGACGTCTGCTAACCCTGATGAACCCTGAACTCTATAGCCCACCCTAGCACTGTAATCCTCAGCATAGTACTGTAAAAGAACATCATACTGCTTTGTGTGCCATCTGACTCCTTGGTTGTTCCCAACTGTGTCTTGTTTCACAGTCAGCTCTGTGTATATGTACTCTTATCACACCACCTGTTTGTTGCCTCATATGCTGTTTTCTAGATTTCTGTCTCCCTTTTGAACTTTCTGTTCTGTAGCTGTTATTCCAAACTGCTCACAGAGCTGCACTTTTCATCTGCTCAACAATCAGTCAGTTACTCAGTTCGTGTTTTAACCCACAAGATGGAGTAAACCTGTTTTTAGGGCCCGATACCACAAAATTAGTAGTTTCTTGTTTACTGTGTGGTTTCCCTGTAGGGAACTGTTCCTTCAGCTGCCTGTGTAACAAAATGTATGAGGACACAGAGCCACATGCTCTTATGTTAATCCTGTTTATATTCCATTATATAGAGATATGATTGTTGGGTTTTTCTCTGTATCTATTATTGTAGGGTCTACTGTACAATATAAAGCCCCTTGAGGTGACTGTTGTTGTGATTTGGCGCTATATAAATAAAATGGAATTGAATTGAATTGATAATCCAGCAGCATTATCAGTGTTTCTCTCCGCTCCCCTCTTTGTTTCTTTGCCTCTCCTGTGTTATAAGTTTCTAGTTTCCTCGGTCTCTGTGTTTGTGCAGCTCCTGTGTCTTCCCTGTTAGCCGTGGTCAAGTCTGTGTCTCCGTGTCTGTCTTGTGTTTCCTGTCTTACCTTGGGAGTCTCTTGTCCTGTGTTCAGTGTTTTGAGTTTTGCTCCCCTTTGTCTTATTATGTCAACTCAATTCAATTCAATTTTATTTATACAGCACCAAATCACAACAACAGTCGCCTCAAGGTGCTTTATATTGTACAGTAGATCGTACAATAATAGATACAGAGAACAACCCAACAATCATATGACCCCCTATGAGCAGCGACAGTGGGAAGGAAAAACTCCCTTTTAACAGGAAGAAACCTCCAGCAGAACCAGGCTCAGGGAGGGGCGGGGCCATCTGCTGTGATTGGTTGGGGTGAGAAAAGGAAGACAGGATAAAGACATGCTGTTGAAGAGAGACAGAAGTTAATAACAGATATGATTCAATGCAGAGAGGTCTATTAACACATAGTGAGTGAGAAAGGTGACTGGAAAGGAAAAACTCAATACATCATGGGAATCCCCGGCAGCCTACGTCTATTGCAGCATAACTAAGGGAGGATTCAGGGTCACCTGGTCCAGCCCTAACTATATGCTTTAGCAAACAGGAAAGTTTGAAGCCTAATCTTGAAAGTAGAGATAGTGTCTGTCTCCTGAATCCAAACTGGAAGCTGGTTCCACAGAAGAGGGGCCTGAAAACTGAAGGCTCTGCCTCCCATTCTACTTTTAAATACTCTAGGAACAACAAGTAGGCCTGCAGAGCGAGAGCGAAGTGCTCTAATAGGGTGATATGGTACTACAAGGTCATTAAGATAAGATGGGGCCTGATTATTTAAGTCCTTGTATGTGAGGAGCAGGATTTTGAATTCTGGATTCAACAGGAAGCCAATGAAGGGAAGCCAAAACAGGAGAAATCTGCTCTCTCTTTCTAGTCCCTGTCAGGACTCTTGCTGCAGCATTTTGGATTAACTGAAGGCTTTTCAGTGAGTTTTTTGGACATCCTAATAATAATGAATTACAGTCGTCCAGCCTGGAAGTAATAAATGCATGAACTAGTTTTTCAGCATCACTCTGAGACAGGATATTTCTAATTTTAGAGATGTTGCACAAATGGAAGAAAGCAGTCTTACATATTTGTTTAATATGTGCGTTGAAGGACATGTCCTGGTCAAAAATGACTCCAAGGTTCCTCACAGCGTTACTGGAGGCCAAGGTAATGCCATCCAGAGTAAGAATCTGGTTAGATACCATATTTCTAAGATTTTCAGGGCCGAGTACAACAACCTCAGTTTGATCTGAATTAAGAAGCAGAAAGT
This sequence comes from Perissodus microlepis, assembly GCF_051167445.1. Taxonomy (NCBI): domain Eukaryota; kingdom Metazoa; phylum Chordata; class Actinopteri; order Cichliformes; family Cichlidae; genus Perissodus; species Perissodus microlepis. Next base: position 1,174,255 of record NC_140471.1, on the reverse strand, counting down.
TAGCGGCCATCCAGGTCTTTATGTCTTTAAGACATTCCTGCAGTTTAACTCATTGGTGTGTGTTATCTGGCTTCATAGACAGATAGAGCTGGGTGTCATCTGCATAGCAGTGTAAATGTATGCTATGTCTTCTAATGATGCTGCCTAAGGGAAGCATGTATAATGTAAACAGAATTGGTCCTAGCACTGAACCCTGTGGAACACCATAATTGACCTCAGTGTGTGAAGAGGACTCTCCATTTACATGCACAAACTAGAGTCTATTAGATAGATATGATACAAACCACTGCAGTGCAGTACCTGTAATACCTACAGCATGTTCTAATCGCTCTAATAGGATATTATGGTCGACAGTATCGAACGCTGCACTGAGGTCTAGCAGGACAAGCACAGAGATGAGTCCACTGTCAGAGGCCATAAGAAGATCATTTGTAACCTTCACTAAAGCTGTTTCTGTGCTGTGATGAGCTCTGAAACCTCACTGAAACTCTTCAAATAAGCCATTCCTCTGCAGATGATCTGTTAGCTGTTTGACAACTACTCTTTCAAGGATGTTTGATATGAAAGGAAGGTTGGAGATTGGCCTATAATTAGCTAAGACTGCTGGGTCTAGAGATGCTTTTTGAGTAAAGGTTTAACTACAGCCAGCTTGAAGGCCTGTGGTACATAGCTGATTATTAGAGATAGGTTGATCATATTTAAGATCGAAGCATTAATTAATGGCAGGACTTCTTTGAGCAGTTTTGTAGGAATGGGGTCTAAAAGACACGTTGATGGTTTGGAGGAAGTAATTATTGAAGTTAACTCCGAAAGATCAATTGGAGAAAAAGAGTCTAACTTAACATCAATGGTACTAAGAGTAGCTGTAGATAATATTACATCTGTGGGATGATTATTGGTAATTTTTTCTCTAATGGTTCAAATGTTATTTGTGAAGAAGTTCATGAAGTCATTACTAGTTAACGTTAAAGGGATGGTTGGCTCCACAGAGCTCTGACTGTTTGTCAGCCTGGCTACAGAGCTGAAGAGAAACCTGGGGTTGTTCTTATTTTCTTCAATCAGTGACGAATAGTAAGATGTTCTGGCTTTGCGGAGGGCTTTCTTATAAAGCAACAAACTATTTCTCCAGGCTAAATGATGATCCTCTAAATTTGTGACACGCCATTTCCTCTCCAGCTTACGAGTCGTCTGCTTTAGGGTACGTGTTTGAGAATTATACCACGGAGTCAGGTACTTCTGATTAGAGACCTTAGTTTTCACAGGAGCTACAGTATCCAGAGTCGTACGTAGTGAGGAGGTAAAATTATTAACAAGATGATCGACCTCTGTTGGAGTAGCGTTCAGATAGCTGCTCTGCTCTGTGTTGGTACAGGGCATTGAAGATGATAACAGTGGGTGGATTATATTCTTAAACGTAGTTACAGCGCTTTCAGAAAGACATCTACTGTGATAAAGTCTACTCTCCACTGCTGTGTAATCAATTATTGTAAATGTAAATGTTATCAGGAAATGATCAGACAGGAGAGGGTTTTCAGGAAACACTGTTAAATGTTCAGTTTCTATGCCATATGTTAACACAAGATCTAGAGTGTGATTAAAGTGGTGGGTGGGTTCTTTTACATTTTGACAGAAGCCAATTGAGTCTAATAACAGATTAAATGCAATGTTGAGGCTGTCATTTTTAGCATCTACATGGATGTTAAAATCACCCACAATAATTATTTTATCTGAGCTGAGAACTAAATCAGATAAAAAGTCTGAGAAATCAGACAAACTCTGTGTAAGGCCCAGGTGGACAATAGATGATAACAAGTAAGACTGGTTTCTGAGTGTTACAGCTGGGGTGGACGAGGCTAAGCATCAGGCTTTCAAATGAATTAAAAGTCTGTCTGGGTCTTTGGTTGATTAATAGGCTGGTGTGAAAAATTGCTGCCACACCTCCCCCTCGGCCTGTGCTTCGAGGTTTCTGGTAGTTAGAATGACTCGGGGGTGTTGATTCATTTAAACTAACATAATCATCCTGCTGCAACCAGGTTTCTGTAAGGCAGAGTAAATCAATTTGTTGATCAATTATTAAGTCATGTACTAACAGAGACTTGGAGGAGAGAGACCTGATATTTAATAATCCACATTTCACTGTTTTACTCTTTGGTTCAGATGTGGATACTGTATTGTTCTTTCTTTGTAATTGTTTATGTTTAAGTTGTTTGTTGCTGGTTTTTAGTTTGTTTTTTGTCTGTTTGGGAGCTGACACAGTCTCTATGGAGATGGGTTTTGGGGGGGTAGCAGGAGGAGAGAAGCTGCAGAGAGGCGTGTAAGACTGCAACTCTGCTTCCTGGTCCCAACTCTGGATAGTCATATTTTGGGGGGTTTAATAAATTTGTCCATATTTCTAGAAATGAGAGCTGCTCCATCCAAAGTGGGATGGATGCCGTCTCTCCTAACAAGACCAGGTTTCCTCCAGCAGGTTTACCAATTATCTATGAAGCCCACATCGTTTCTGGGACACCACTCAGACAGCCAGCAATTTAAGGAGAACATGCGGCTAAACATGTCACTCCTGGTCTGATTGTCAGATTAGTCCCAGCTGTGTTTCGCTCCCGTTTCCCGTCCTGTGTTTTCCTTTGGCCTTTGTCGTGTCGTACCCTCACAGTGCTGTGATTTTTCCCTCTGTGTTCCCGGCCAATTCCTAGTTCTCAGTTTTCTAGTTTGAATTTCTGTTTCCAGTTTACTTTTATTGATGTTACAGGTTTTTTTTCTAGATAATAAAGCTGCTGCTTTGAGTTCACCGTATGATGTTCGAGTCCTGCACTTGGCTCCTACATTGTGCCTGCCACACAGCTAACAATGACAATATCAGTACTTGCTTGCAGAGAGGGGGCACCTATAAACTGCTACAGGACCATCCCTGTCTCTCTGAAATGATGCTTGTAGACACGTTCCTGTTAAGATATTCATTGTGTGTACTCATGTTGTACAGTGTGTTTAACTGCATTATGGTTACTGTTGTTTAACAGAGATACAGTATTGTAGTTGTCACCACAAGGAGTCTGTGAAGGTTCTCAGTCATCCAGGTCATCGTAGTCAAAGGAGCTTGCAAAGAAAAGCGTCTGGACTTCTTTAAGTTACTTGAAGACGTTTTACCTCTCATCCGAGAAGCTTCTTCAGTTCTAAGGTCAAATGGTGGAGAGTCCCAGATATAAACCTAGTGGGACCCACACCCAATTTCACACCTTGGCGCAGGCGATTAGAGGATCATCAGGGGGTCCTTTTGTCCCTCTGTGGGGGGATACTCCCACTAGGTTTATATCTGGGACTCTCCACCATTTGACCTTAGAACTGAAGAAGCTTCTCGGATGAGAGGTGAAACGTCTTCAAGTAACTTAAAGAAGTCCAGACGCTTTTCTTTGCAAGCTCCTTTGACCACCACAAGGAGGCACTGTTTCATTGTAAGGGCACGTATGCTGCGTCATCACGCCCCTGAAGAAAAAGTAATACCACAACAAAAATGGCACCTATGAGGAAAAGTTTTGCCGCGTGTTGATGTGGAATAAAGTTCCCAAAATATCAAGGACATTTTTGCCTCCATCTTTTCTCTGACTTTTTTTTTTTTTACTAAAGACCACCATCAGCTTAAATTCAAATTGATGACTGTGAGCTTTGATCTGACAGATAGTATTCACAGCCTTGTTCACTGAAGCACTTTTTGCAGCACTTACAGCCTTGAGTCCTGTTGAGTACGACCCTTAGAGCTCGGCACACCTCGACCCTCACAAGCTCCATCAAGGTCGATGCAGTGTTAATGCACAACCATCATCAGATCTCTGGAGAGAGATTCAAAATGTTATGGTTTTTTTTTTACTTTTAATACATTTCCAAGAAAGCTGTTTTTGTGTTACTTCTTCATTATTGGTAAATGGACTGGTTCTTATATAGCGCAGTCACAGCAGTAATATCTAACATTCACACTCTGACAGATGCATCGGAGAACAACACGGGGTTTGTATCTTGCCCAAGCAGACTAGAGCAGACTCAAACCAGCAATCTTCCAGTTAGTGACCAGCTCCACCACCTGAGCTACAGCCACCCCAAAATGTAAAAGTATTGTGTTTGAGATGAAAAATAAAATGAATCGCTTTTAGAAATAAGGCTGTAACATGACACGATGTAGAACAAATGGAGCACCGTGAATATTTTCCAGTTACACTGTAATTCATTAATGCTTAAATGTATATCTGAGTACAAATGTCATGAAAGCAGAATGAGTGCATGTGTGCTCACAAAGAGTATGTCTTATTGACAGAAATCTCCTGTTTCCTCCTGTTTATTTATTCGGGTAGTCAGGGTGGCTCTGCGAACATCAAATGTTTGTTGTCTGAACCATCTGTCTGGCACCAGAGCAGAGAAAAGACAGAGACAGGGAAGAACAGAGAGGAGTAAAAGAGGAGAAGAGAGGTGGAGAACCCAAGCAAGGAGACAGAAAAGATATAGGCGGGGGTGGGGGTGCTGGATGACGTTCATGGCCAACTCTCTCTGTATTCATGGAGATCAACCACCCATGAGATGGGCCTAGAATACGAAACATGGATATCTCCCCTCCTCCTCCTCTTACCGAGTTCTTTTTACCCTCCCTTCTCATCTCTATGGAACAGGTTTCCACGGCAACTCTACAGGAGGTCAGAGGTCAGGTGTGGTGTAGGGTGGGGTGGTTGGGCATCTGAATGTGGGTCCATCTGGATGAGTGACCCGACATAATCGGATATCAATCCTACACTACAAGTGGAGTGAGAGACAGCGGGAGAGAACGCTGAGATGATTAGTAAAGCTTGAGTTTGCTGTTGATGTGATGTGACGGTGTAGCGGTGTCACTGAAATCATCTGTTAACCTCCTTCATGGTGACATTTAACAGCACTGAACGTAATGGAGTAAAAGTGAAAATGATGGAGCCGGGGAGATGCTGCCCGACGACGACAAAGTCTGAAACATGCCAGATGGCTGGTTCTGCACGCTGGCGCTCTGCCACACAGTTACCAGACCAGGATGAAATATTCATAATCCCTTATATATTTACATTAAATGTTTTTGGAGACTAAAGCAGCCATACTCTCTGTCTTTAACTAACTCATGTTGACCCACCACGGGCTACTGGATAAATCAAATACCAGTAATCACTGATACTGAATAATTCACGGCAGCTGTAAAGCATTCTGGTTCCTGCCTGTGCACACGTCATACAGTGGCTCACACTGTGTGCTACAAACTGACAATGTCATTGTTTTTGAGGGACACCAGTTAATAAAATCTAGTCCTGAGTATTTGTATAATCATACCTGAAAAACAACTGTAGTAAAATTAATGTGTTCTGTTTTCGTTTATTACAAATGTATTTTGACAGTTGATTAAAGCCTGTAAATGTTTTCATAGGCTTTGTGTGGAAACAAAGGAAAATTCTGTAAACATTACAGGAACAGTTGTCTTAATTCACAGGCAGCCAATTTCACAAATAAACAGGACTTAATCTCGATATAATTTTATCTTTACTCGTGTTTTTACATGACAGCATGTCAGCCCTCTCACATCTCTGTTAAAAAAATTCAGAGCAACTTTGGTTACAAAATGACAACAAAATCAACAAATGAGTGAACATGATGAATCTTATATAGGTCAGGATTCAAGTTAACGTATAATACTCTACATTATTATAAAGGCAGAGCAGGCTGTACCTGCTGTGGAGACTCAGGCCCACTCCTGAAGACCTTCTATGACTCTGTGGTGGCCTCAGCCATCTTTTATGGTGTGGTCTGCTGGGGCGGCAGCATCTCTGCCGCAGACAGGAAGAGACTGAACAGGCTGATCCGTAGGGCCAGCTCTGTTCTAGGATGCCCTCTGGACCCAGTGGAGGTGGTGAGTGACAGGAGAATGGCGGCTGAGCTGTCATCCCTGATGGACAACATCTCCCACCCCATGCAGGAGACTCTGACAGCACTGAGCAGCTCCTTCAGTGGCTGCAGCACCCACGGTGTGGGACGGAGAGATTTCGCAGGTCTTTCCTCCACACTGCTGTCAGACTCCACAACAAAGACTCCAACTGATCAAACCCACACATGTGCAATAACACTAAGTGTAATTTTGCTGACAAAACATAGTATTTTATTCTATTTTATATAGTATGTTATTCTTTTTTATCTTACTCTATTCTATTCAATTGTTTTTCTACATTTTAGCTGCTTGTAACTTTGTACTGTCCACGTTTTGCTGTGACCCAACAAATTTCCCATGTGTGGACTAATAAAGGTTTATCTCATCTCACCTACAGGATCTGCCAGTGGAATTCCCTGTATGTATTATTGTAGGGTCTACCTTACAATACAAAGCACCTTAAGGCGACTGTTGTGATTTGGCGCTGTATAAATAAAATTGAATTGAATTGAAGCTGTGCTGATGTTAACACCAAGGAGCTCTGCAGTTATTGAGTCAGCAGAGTCTGGTGACTTATGCACTGTGCACATCAGCTCTGTAGCTTTACATCAGCACACGTCATGGCCGACTTGCTGTGGTTCCTAAACGCTTCCTCTTACAGTGTATCTAGGACGGAAGACATTTCACAGACTGACTTGTTGCAACAGTGACATCCCGTTAGATTACCACATTCTCATTCACTGAGCTCACTGAGCCATCCTTACACAGGTGTTTGCAAATGCAGATTACATGACCAGGCTTTATACATCTGTGTGTCTTATTCAACAAAGGTCACACACGTCACACTGAGACCAGTTTAAAAAGGTTGTAGGAAACTGGATGGTGGCCCAAGAGGAGATTTTGCAGAAAACCGTTAGAGAAACAAGTTAATAACTTGAAATCCAGGTAAATGTGGTGAGCCAAATTACCACAGAGGTGAAACGATCTGGTAGAGAGTTGGGAAAGAAAAAATGAAAACAGAACCCTGAACCTGCCCAGACCACGACACCGGGGCAATGAGACCGAAAATATCAGAGTTCAGAGATCAGGCAGTGTGGCAGTAATTTTGTCCCTACAGTGCAGGAGTGTGGCTGCACATCTCTCCATGGTGCACTGTGCCATCAGCTGCAAAGCCAACAAGCACGATTGGCTGCGGGTTTTTTGTGTTTTTTGTTTTGCACATGCATGTTTACATAGGTTTCGTACCCCACAGCACAGGCTCAGACTAATATCTATGGAAACTGACAAACATGGAAGGACGTCTACCTTAATAACTTGCCTTTTTGTTTTAAGTGCTGTGTTGGTGCAGGCTTGAAATGTGTTCAGAGTTATTATATAACAGCAGTGCTGAATCAGTCTGTGCTGTACAACATCGTCTTTACCACAGCGTCAAATGTGTCCAGTTTGCAGCCAATCACAGAGCTGATTAGTTTACTCACTCTGCTGATGCTGCTCCCTCAGGAGACACTGCACTGGCCACAGCTGCCAGCACTCAATGAGCTCAGTTTCCTTAAGATGTTGTCAACATGGATGCTTGTATTCCTGTCATAGAAACTATCCAGAGAAGCCAAAACCACCAAGTTGTAATATAAAATTATATAATGCTCTTTAGTGCTTTAAAGCTGTGCATTTTGAGCATATGACATGTAATTATAAATAATACTGTATACTACATGTTTTTAATCCACTTTTCCATATGAGACTGAGGAATAATCTCTTTTTAAATGATGCCCTCTATTCTGTTCTAATTCTACCCTCATGTTAAAATGTGCTCAATTCTGATTAAAGAAAAAAGAAAGAGAGAGAAGACAAGAACCAGAACACTAAATTATAATGTTCAGTAGTCCCTCGAGCAACAGCTGTGACATGATTCGAGTGGAAGATCTGAACTCAATGCAGAGTCAAGGCCAGAATCTAAGAACCATAGATCCAAAGAGGGGACTGACATTTTTTACCGTTTTATTTTCATTTTGGATATTTGCTTTATCAGTACCTAAATGCTTCTTATATACATGGCTGTGGCCCACGTGGTAGAATAAGGTGGACTGCCTACCAGTCGACGGGTCAGTGGACTGATCCGTGGATCTTACAGTCCTCGGGGACTGAAGCTCAACTATGAGTGCAAACTGAGTATATTATAAACGCACCAGTCCACTTACCATGGATACACACAGTCCCAGAATCCCACAGATCTCATTTTCCAATTTTATCAAAACTTGCAGCTACAGCAGAACGAAGATGGTGAGTTCAAAGTCAGCCTGACTCCATGCATCAACGTGGTCGACGGTTCGTTTTCTCCTGTTTTTGACTGAGTGTCAAATCTCCAGTGTGTCAGATTTAGTACAAAAATACATCAATTTCAAATCATGTATTCTTATGTGAAGAGATTAAACTATTAAACTTTTCCACCACATGAAGACATCTGAGTTAATTTGGTAGATCATCTTGTGCTGTCCTTCAGGTCCAATTTCACAAATGAAGAGACAGAATATTTTTAGTAAGAAAGATGGTGAATCATAAACATGCTGTCATTGTTATTGTCACAATCGTGTATTTCAAGTCAGACAGAGACGATTCAAACGTATTTAGATGCTAATATTTGCTTTTCTGTAGAGGCTGTTTAATGTTCTCAGTACACATTTTAACCAAGTGATAACAGTCTTAACTCATCCAGCATTTCCATGATGGCAGCATGGTCTAATTTCTTTCACAGAGCAGATTTAAGCCGTGTTATCCCATTTGCTGACCTCTGAGGCCATGTTTACATTGATTGTATTATCAAGTCTTCAGTGACAGGAAAGCTGTGCAGTTTTCTCTGTAGCCTTTGTAACTCAGTGAGGCAGGAGCTTTTTGCACTGTGGACTGTTTTACTTGCTTGTTTGAAAAATACCTTTTCAAACAAGTTTCATAGTTCTGCAAATAACAACTGCTTACATTTAAATGAGTGCACATCCTGCACGAGACTGTGTGCACAAAATAAGCTATTATCCTTATTAAAGACATGTCCTTTGAACACTGTGGTAGCAGAACAGAGAGTAATAATTACAGTTTAGTTCATACATATTTGAAAAAGTGATGTAATTCACCTCTAATTGTTTGATTTAAAAACCAGTGTGCTGATGTACAAAATATGACTGAAGTGCAGATTTTCAGCTTTAGGGGATTTAAAACAAAGAAGTGCAATAACTGTTTAGGAACTGCATTATTACATGATTATTCTATAGTCTCCCAACGTAAGAAATAATGGGACAAACTAACATGATTTTCAACTTTCAGTACTTGTATGGAAGTCATTTGCAGTCAGTGAACCCATGGACAAAGAGTACAGCAGGGATGCTTCATATGGCCTCTGTCACCACCAAGGTTGACTCTTACAGATAAAGAAATTGAAGTGCTTGAATTGTTTTGATATTTATTGACTAGACTTCTTTTACATTTTTGTTTTTCCTTTGTAAATCAGAAGTAAAATTCCCATATCAATACTGTACAACATAATGATGAATTCAGCATTAGAGTTCTATTTTATTTATATGTCACCTCAAGGCACTTTATGTTAGAAGACTGAACAATAATATGGAGAAAACCCCAACAATCAAACAACCCCCTCTGAGGATGCACTTGGTTACAGTGGGAAGGAAAAACTCCCTTTTAACAGGAAGAAACCAGCTGAACCAGGCTCAGGAAGGGGCGGGGCCATCTGCTGCGACTGTCTGGAGAGCCGCGGAAAGAGAAGACAAAAAAGGACAAAAAGGAAACTATAGGGGAGAGAGCCAGAATTTAATAATTGCTAATGATTGATAGGACGTTTCTAATTTTAGAGATACTGCACAAATGCAAGAAAGCAGTCCTACATCTTTGTTTAGGATCCACAGTGAAGGACATAGCCTACATAAAAATACTCCAAGATGCCTCAGTGTTACTCGAGGCACAATAATGCCATCCTGAGTAAGCAGTAGCTCAGTTTTATCTGAATCTAGAAGCAGGATATTAGACGTTATCTAGGTTTTCATGTTTTTGAATGTTGAACTTACTGGTGTCATCTGGCTTCATGGATAAAGTGTTGCCAACTCCTCAGTAAGGAAAATCGCTATTGGCTGTCCTAAAAGTCGCTAGAAGTCGCTAAATGACGTCATCGCCTAATTTGTATAATTGGTCACCCTAATGTAATTGTAACCTACGTTGTGGAAGAGACATAAAGTGAGTAAAAAACGTCCTAAATGCATTTAGAGTTTATTTAGAACTACAAATTAAATTTGACTTAGCAATTATTGTTTTTTTTCAATGTCACTTTCCAACCTTATTCCTTTATCTGGGTTTGTACCAGCAAAAGTGACCCGAAATAGGCACTCTGGTGGAGTTACTTTGTGTGTGTGTGTTTATAAGTAGTTTTAAACCTTGTGATCCACAAAACAGCATAACATTAAAGAAGAATTGACTGCGTTACAGTCAGTGCGGGAGCAGCGGCTTCGCTCATGCGCGATTCATTTGCAGTTTGGATGCATAGGTGTGAACATCTCCTGCCCTGACAGCAGCTGGGGGAGGACTATCCTCCACCCATGAGCGCTTTGGCACGGGCGAGGTGCCCACGGCAGCACCGCTGCTTGTTGAGAGTAAAAGTGATACGCGCTTTCACGTCAAAAAGTCATCATAAATAAGTCTCCAATAACACCAGAAAAAGTCACCAGATTTGTTGCTAGTCGCTTTTTAGAAAAAAAGTCGCTAAGGCGGTCTGAAAACTCGCTAAATATGGCGAAAAGTCGCTAAGTTGGCAACACTGCATGGGTAGATAAAGATGGATATTGTGTGCATGTGGGCAGGGTTAGGGTAAATCTGGGTCCAAAACTCTGTCCGCTTCAGGTCCCAAAGTCAAACGAACACAGCGACGTCACTGAGAGCTAAAAACTGTCTAAATTCTTTCACCTTTAATAAAGTGATCAGTGTTGCTGCTTTACCAGATGTAACAGTTAAGTTTAACGTCTAGGCATCCATGAAAACAGAATTTATTACATTTAACAGTTAGAAGTTAGCAGGAAGTTAGCGGAAGTTAGTGAAAGTTAGCTCGATATACCATGCTCTGACTGAGAGATTTCTGAAACAATTAAAACCTACAGCTCTGCTATCACTTCCAACATAAATGAAGACAGAAAAATAAACAGCAGTGATGTTTGTAGGGTTACTGACGTTGGGCTAGCTGGTATATAATGATGTGCTACGTGATCGCTAGCAACACAGCTATGTTAGCATAACAAACACAGTGAAGCTGGAGGATGAACTTTTTTCCACTCGATAAAAGTTAACGTGAGGGTTCCCGATGGTTAGAGACAAATGTAATCGCATGGCAGGATGCTGTAAACGGACCAAACTTCAGTCAGCAGAACAACTGAGATAATCCATCCACAATACGAGGTTAGTCATTAATATACTGCAACAACATGGGAACAGAGCAGCTGCAGAGAATTCAGCATTAATGAATCAATGGTACAGAAGAGGAGGAAGCAAGAAGAATGAGTTGAATAAAGTTTGATTTATCTGACTGCTTTGTTTCGCTTAATGTACCCTTGCACCTTAAGGTCCGAAAAATACGTATGTGGCTTTTTTATTTGGCACACCGCAGTTTAATGTTGCAAAGCACCTCTTTTTAACTTCAGTGGATATCATACATGGTTATGCTCAGGATATGTCAGCCCATTTCTACTGGAGATGCCCTTTGGTTAAACTTTCAGCAAGGAATTTGCATTTGCACTGTTACATTTTTATATAGCTTTAATGCACATAAAAAACAGCAGCTTGTTTAAGTGAAAATAAATGGATTGTGGAGTTTTATTTTGTATTTTGTCTCGCATCAATTATATCGTCAGTTATATCGTTATCACAAATTTTCAAATATAAATTGTGATCAATATTTTTGGCCATATCTCCCTGCTCTAATCATATAATAATAATGGATTGCAATTATATAGTGCTTTTCAAGGCACCCAAAGCGCTTTACAATTCCATTATTCATTCACTCTCACATTCACACACTGGTGGAGGCAGCTACAGTTGTAGCCACAGCTGCCCTGGGGCAGACTGACAGAAGCGAGGCTGCCATATCGCGCCATCGGCCCCTCTGGCCAACACCAGAACGAGCACTTCACTCTCACACTGCAGGCCTACTTGTTGTTCCTAGAGTATTTAAAAGTAGAATGGGAGGCAGAGCCTTCAGTTTTCAGGCCCCTCTTCTGTGGAACCAGCTTCCAGTTTGGATTCAGGAGACAGACACTATCTCTACTTTTAAGATTAGGCTTCAAACTTTGCTTTCTGATAAATGTTAGAATTAGGACTGGATCAGGTGACCCTCCAAGGGTCAAAAGGAACCGTTTCTAAGTCATACTGCAATAGGTTTATGCTGCTGATGCACCGAGCATTTGTCCTTTACAGTCACTGTACTTCACAGTGGTTGTCACCTGAAATGATTTTTAGTTAACAGATTCTCAGAATTGAACTAACTGTGTGTTTGATTACTGTACAGAGTATTAGTATGTACCAAGCAGGATTAGCCACTGAACTGAATTAAATGATTTAAAAGTCAATGATTAGTGTATTATTAAATATTTTTGTGAAGCATTTAAGTGTCAAACTAATAAACTTACCAATATCATCATCTTCTTTGAATTTTTATCATTATTATTATCATTAGTGGTAGTAACAGTAGGTCTGTTACTACCACACTGTGTGTAGGTCAGTAGGCACCTAACCATCCCTATTGAAAAGGGCAGGTCATAAAATACCCTTTAATGGAATAAAGGATCATTACAGATAAACTAAGAACACACACATTAAAGACATTAAACATATCGCCACATTTAGTTGTGAGCATTCAGTTAAGAAAAATATTCACACAAAGCATCTTGTCATCTTTGTCCTCCTTCAAATCATCACTTTGTGTGTAAATAAGACACTTCTATGTAATGTAGGCCAGGAAACAGGCACATAAAGGGAGCTATTGTCTGTAAAATACATGTTTTGGTAATCACTCATACAGAGTAAGAAAACAGGCATCTCCTTAAATTAACATGTAAAACTAATCATTTAAAGCACAATGGAAATAAAATTACATAAAAGCCAACGAGTTCTCTTCCAGCTTGTGGAAACAGAGAAAGCGGGACCCATGCAGATGGGAATGTGTAGCACGCGGGTGATTTCAAGTGAAATAACCTCTAATTATGCTGTAAAACACAGCCAGAGGCAGCTGAGAACAATGCAGGACCTACCAAGGGTCGCAGCATGACTTAAACACTATCAGCTGTGCTCACACTGTCAGCTTGTTCGATCAAAGTTTACACCCAAGACCTGCCTTCTCTCTCTCGAAGTCATTATCAGGTTGTCTTTCCACACCTTTATCTCTTCGTGTGTGAGAGGACATATCTACCTTCGAAATCACCTGTAAAGACAGATTTCATTTTTATCACATCCAAACTAATTTTGAACTTTTTAAAAATTGTGCTGAAAACATGAATTTGTTTGAAATCACTTGGTGTTTATAAGAACCCCATATTTTCTCTAGTTGTTCCAGTTTCTATATAATTACAATCATTTGGCATCAGTGAGGTGATTTCGTCTAATGACAACATAACAACATTATAACAACATAATGAGCCTGTGACTGTCCACTTTCTGCCGTGACCCAACAAACATGTGGGACTTATAAAGGTTTATCTGATCTTAATAAGAACATTGTTAGTGTATGTTAGATGGTAAATAAATCCACTATTGTTTAAGGAAAGATGTAGGGTCCATGAAAGACTGGTAGCTTCAGTTACTGTGTTACACCAAGTTCCACTGTGGAAACGAGACGAATGCTTTTTATAAACTTTACTACAGTATACTACAGTATACTACGGTATACTACGGTATACTACGGTATACTACATTATACTACAGTATACTACATTATACTACGGTATACTACAGTATACTACAGTATACTACGGTATACTACATTATACTACAGTATACTACATTATACTACAGTATACTACGGTATACTACACAGTATACTACATTATACTACAGTATACTACATTATACTACAGTATACTACGGTATACTACAGTATACTACATTATACTACAGTATACTACATTATACTACGGTATACTACAGTATACTACAGTATACTACGGTATACTACGGTATACTACATTATACTACAGTATACTACGGTATACTACATTATACTACAGTATACTACATTATACTACGGTATACTACAGTATACTACAGTATACTACGGTATACTACATTATACTACAGTATACTACAGTATACTAAGGTATACTACAGTATACTGTAGTATACTACAGTATACTACAGTATACTACGGTATACTACAGTATACTGTAGTATACTACAGTATACTACGGTATACTACGGTATACTACAGTATACTACATTATACTACAGTATACTACGGTATACTACAGTACACTGTAGTATACTACAGTATACTACAGTGTACTACGGTATACTACGGTATACTACAGTATACTACAGTATACTACGGTATACTACGGTATACTGTAGTATACTATGTGTACATTCTGGACGACAAAGTTAGCAGTAAAGCAGAATAAAGTACTCTTCGGTGTACTAACGACTATCAATAGGTTACTTTGATACAGAAAAATAACAATTCTCCGGTTTTTAAGAATTTCATTTAGAAATCTGATTTTAAAAGAATTGTGGGAGTGAGAAGGAGAACCTAAATGCAGAACACAAGAGAAGACAGAACCAAGTTTAAACAAAACGTGAGCCGTTTATTTGTGCCGACAAACATGAATACAAAAAGGCAAAAACGAACAATGGGGAAAACTAAAACCTAAAGTGGGAAAAACTAGACTGCGTCGACTATGAAAAAGACATGAACATGATTCAGAGCAGGAGCATGCGGAAACTGTGGGAAAACACATGAACATGAAACCTGAAGTACCCGAATGCTTGACATGACATCATAGCTGGACTGGCCATCGGGCATACCGGGCATTTGCCCGGTGGGCCGCTGGCGAGTTTTTTTTTTTTTTTTTTTTTTGGAAGGGTATAAATAATGAAAGGTGTTGGATTGGCCAATTGGTCATGATCGACTCTGGGCTGGACCAATTACAGCCGAGGAGGTCGGATGCACCCTCCCCCTTGTTTAGCAATAGACAAACTAAAGAAAATGGAGAACAAAAAAAGGAAAGGAGGTGCAGAAAGAATTAGGGCCAAAAAGAAACAAGCCCTTCAGGCAGACGCTGCCAAATGTGTAAAAATAACTGAATTGTTTGGCGGTAGCTATGGCATAGCTTCCACAGATTTAGCAACATCAGCAAGTGGTGGAGGCCAGCAGGTGGATAAGGGAAAGGGGAGGCAAGAGGAGGAGAGACCCGAGGCGGCCGCCGGTCATAGTGGCAGAGGAACTGAACTTCAGGTAAGAAGTTATGACCTGCTGTCTATCTGTGTCAGATATAAACCAAGTTTAGGTGTAGTTTGTTTTCGTTGTGCTGACTTTTTACAGTCGCTTAGAATAACTGGTACTGCGTACTAGCTAGCATGACGGAGTTTATATACTGCTGGGCGGGTGCTATGAAGTTACTGATAGTAAATTTTATTTTATGCTTAAGGTTAGTTTCTCAAACTCCTCAAAATCTTAACAAATTGTGCCAATCCTTACATGTTGCACCAGGCTGATTTATCATCAAAGGTGGAGAAGTCTGTGACAGAGGAGACAGAAGAGCAGCAGAGAGAGATGGAGATGGAGAGAGAAATAAAAGAGCAGCAGAGAGAGATGGAGATGGAGAGATGACTTTATGTCATCCATGAGGGATGCATTTGACATATGTTTCACATATTATAGCCCAACAAGTTACTTATAGCAATTTAAATACGAGCAATCAGTTTTTGGCAAATACCGGAAATCAGTTTTTGGCAGACAATCACTTTTTGGCACAACACCGGCTATTGCAGTTAATAATACAACAGCTTCTTGCCATTTTTTGTGTTTCTTTTTATCGCTGTGTAACTGAGTTCAATTGAAAGCCTGCATGCGCTAGTACCTCTTGCCACAAGTTCCCAGAATCCTTTGCGGTTTTACCCCTGAATGACGTCACATTTTTGGTGGGCCGGTCTCTAGTCAAAATGCCCGGGCCGATTTTTTGTCCCAGTCCAGCCCTGCATGACATGAAGGGAGGAAAACAGACGACCTGAGAAGACTGAATGAAACACAGGAGGTGATCAGGGGAAGTGGAAACACCTGGAAAAGCAGCTGACACAAATGAACATAACAGCGTCACAGGGAAGAGTAAAACTAAACACACTGAACATAGAAACACAAGACTTTCAAAATAAAACTGTAAACACGGCGAGACATAGACATGACAACACAGGCTTGACAACATGAAACATGCGGACGAGAAATACATGACAACTAGCACAGAAGCCTGGGTGACACACAGACTAAACTAAAACTCCACATTATCTTCAAAATATAACAAAGCAGATCAAAACACACTGAAAGCAGCGGGTCACAGACCCAGACCCTGACAGAAGTCTTCTTCAAATGAAGAATGACCTTCATTCGTTAAAGCAATGATAGACTGTTTCTGGTAACTATAATTTATATAGTATGGTAAAGGTGGCTAATCCTGCTTGGTGCATACTGATACTCAGTACAGTAACCAAACACACAGTTAGTTCATTTCTGAGAATCTGTTAACTAAAAATAATTTCAGGTGACAACCACTGTGAAGCACTGATGATAGCATCACTCAATCAATC
Organism: Perissodus microlepis; assembly: GCF_051167445.1. Classification (NCBI taxonomy): domain Eukaryota; kingdom Metazoa; phylum Chordata; class Actinopteri; order Cichliformes; family Cichlidae; genus Perissodus; species Perissodus microlepis. The sequence continues at coordinate 1,157,502 of NC_140471.1, read as the reverse complement.
AATCAATAAAAAGGGGGTTAAAGCTCTAAGAGCACTTGTAGTAGCTACAAAAACCCAACACATCTATGCTTTTGGTATTGATTAGGGTCTCTATCAAGACCACCAGCTAAAGCACACCAAACATTAAAGCTGTTCTGCATGTTGCAGGTTTTGCTGAAGCTTTAGCCTCTACAGACTTCACCCTCTCGTCTCTGCACGTGGGAAAGAGGTGAAGTTGTAGTAGAAACCTCTTCTCTGTTTCTACTGACTGACCTATTTTCAAAGCTTTCAATGTTATAGAACTTTTACAGGATGGTGAAAAAAAGCTGTTACTTGCAGTCATCAACTGTTGTTCTTTGTTACAAAATAAAACTGCACCTTTCATTTGAACAACTTTGAGATAAAACTCCTGTTTCGTGACAGTATTCTAACCTGTATTGTGCAAAGTATCCAGATAAGTTTAAAGTTACAACATATGGCTCTTTCCTTATGACTTTCATCTCAATATCATCATGTCATTAAAGCCAAATAAATTTCCAATTACAGACTTTCCCCCCAAGCATGTGGCCTTATATCATCCAATCAGCAACAAAGGCACACCTTTACCTGTGATTAGACTGTCTGACCTGACCTCCCAGGGCTGCATGTGTGATATCATTAACATCCAATAAAGAGCAATTCATAAGCCTTATTCTGGCTGATGAGGACCATCATCAAGAAGGCACGAAGCAATTAGTACAAGCACGGTGCTTTCATTAATTAGCACAAGTGCAGAACATTCAGGAAGCAACCAAAGGCCAGACTCATTATAAGAGACAGTGTA